>NC_056749.1:33368798-33643028 GCF_019279795.1 Protopterus annectens
CCTAAGTAAAGCTAATCCTAACTGTAGCTTGCTACAGATCCCCCACCATGTCCCAAGAGTCTCACTACACCTTTCTAAACATACTAGAAAATATTAAGATAGAACCAAACACCCTAACACTGGGTGATTTTAACTACCCTCCATTAACTGGGAAAACTACTCGTGTACCAACACCTTTGCCCAACGGTTCTTGGAATTCATAAATTCCAACGCCCTGGATCAACTAATCCATAGTCATACCAGGGGCTCCAATATCCTAGACCTGGTCATTACCAACATGGGAAATCGATGCTCCACACCTATGGTCACCCCGTCGTTAGTCAGGTCTGACCATAAGCTAATCACCCTTAACATCCACATCCCACCCCCCACTAAGGAAACCTCCATAAAAAACTTCTCCAAAGCCAACTTCATGCTACTCAAGTCAGAAGTGACAAACCTCATGACACCCATGCAGACGGGAACTGAAAGTTCGACTGCTGAATCCTACACTAAGGCACTGTACCAGCACATCCAATCATGCATGAATTGTACCATCCCAAATAGAACCAAGATGCTCTCATCCAAAAAAAAAGGAAGCCAATCTGGTGGTCCCCTGCCATAAACAAACTTTACAACAAAAGGAAGAAACTGTTGCAGAAAAGAGGAAAATCCCAGGATGCAAAAAACTCCCTTACCAGTCTCAGTAAAAAACTGAGATCCTCATAAAATCCTCCAAAGCTAGTCACAAAAATAAAATTGCCAAAGATTCCAAAGACAACCACAAAGCATTCTATAACTATGTCAAGAATCTAAATGTCAATGCTCAGATCTGCTCTGAGCTAAAACAGAATGGCATTAATTATACTGATCCCAAGGATATTGCCAATATCCTAGCAGATCGATTCAGTGCCAACTTCACCCCCCTCTCACCCCCTAAATGGCCCATCTCAATACCGGTAGATTGCCTAATTCTGGTAATAACGGCCACATAGGTAAAAAACACACTCTCCAAAGCCAAGAATACAGCATCCATGGGACCAGATGACATCCCAGGTTGTGTACTACATGAACTACAATATGAACTGGCACCTCACCTAAGTGTCATGTTTAATCATAGCCTCACCTCAGGTTTCATGCCTACTGAGTGGCGCAGAGCTACAGTTATCCCACTCCACAAGGGGGGATCCACCTTGGATCCCAGAAACTACCGTCTCATCAGTCTGACGAGCCTTATCTGCAAGGCCATGGAGCGTATTATCATTGAACTTGTAAACAAAGATATTGGCAACCTTCAAACACTGGACCCCACCCAGTTTGGGTTCTTGAAGAGCCGATCTTGTCTCCTGAACCTGATTGACTTCTTCGAATCAGTCTCCAGAGCCATTGACAAGGGTAAGGTGGCTCACACAGCCAATCTAGACCTTGCCAAGGCCTTTGACACCATCCCCCATTCTGGAATCATACATAAACTTACTAAGCTGGGCATTAATCCCTACGTCACCCAATGGGTTGCTAACTGGCTTACTGATAGAACCCACACTGTAAAAGTAGCAGACTCCAAATCCAGCTCCAGACAAGTGGAGTACCTCAGGGTTCAGTTCTGGGACCGCTCTTGTTTGGCATCTACTTCTCTGAAGTACAGGCCAACACTAAGGGATTCTGGCTAACAAAGTTCACAGATGACTGCAAACTGGGAGCCATTATTGAATCCCCAAATGATGTGGATACTCTACAAAAGGGCCTTACAGAAACAGATGCTTGGTGCCAGAGCCATGGGCTCAAGCTCAATGCCAAGAAATGTATAGTTATCCCCTTTGGGAAAAAACATGTACCTGTGAATTACCATATAGGTGGTAAACACTGAAACACCGAAAGTGTGATAAGAGACTTAGGGACACAGGTGGACAGTGGTCTCACCTTCAATAACCACATCGCCACAACAGTCAGGAAATCCTTCTATGTGGCACACCTCATCACTAAGGGCTTTTCATCCAGAAAAAAGGAGGTCATTGTCCCACTGTACTCATCCCTCATTAGACCCATTATAGAATACAATACCCTGTTTGGTATGCACCTCTCAAGACATCTGCAACAACTGGAAAGGCAGAAGAAATACCTCACTAAAAGAATCACAGGCCTAAAGCAGATGCCCTACGCTGACCGCCTTAAAAAAACTCCAGCTATACTCTGTCACATATCGTCTACTCAGAGGCGATCTCTGCTTAACATACAAGGCCATGTCAAACCCTGAGCTGTTGGACATGCTACACTTAAAGAAATCCCAATCCCGCAGAGCCACATGCTCCAGGGATCTAAACCTTGTCATCACAATAAACAAAACATGCTGGAGGGATAGGTTCCTGACCCGGAGACTTACCAGACTCTGGAACAGATTGACCATACATGTCAAGCAGAGTGCCTCTTTGGCCCTCTTCAAAAGGAACCTTGACGATTGGATGGGAGAAAGGAAATTCACCCCGGGGATCACGTCAGTCGCCCAGCTAGGCAGGGGTCCAGGGAAGTAAATAGTGTGGGAAGAAATAGCCAGGGAATTGTTATGGCTAGGCTTGTATAGGCCCTAGGGCTGACAGCCTAGTACCAACCTATGAACCTATGGAAGGGGGACAGAGGGAGGGAAGTTGAGGAAGGACAGAAGTAGATAACATACATCTATCACAAGAGTAAGTACATAATTTTCATATCTGATGTAGTTTCTTCAGTCCATTCCTCAACAGATGGGACAGAGTCCCCAGCTAATGAAACCCTTGGGAGGTCTCATGGAAGGATATTCCAGAGGATGCTGAACCAATAACAGCCCTATCTCTGGAGTGTAAGTCCAGTTTATAAAGAGAAATGATGGAACTGGCATTAGACCAGGTGGCTGCAGCATAAATCAAGGGAAATTCTGGACAGAAAAGCAGTAGAAGTAGCCACAGCTCTAGTCAAGTAAGCCTTGAGAGATTTGGAAAAGGTCAGACCCTTATCTCTGTATATATACAAAATACAGTCAGATAACCATCTGGAAAGAATCACTTTAGCAATCCCTTGTCCCAGTTTGGCTATGGAGAATGAAACCAGCAACAGATCAGACTTTCTACGTTTCTTAGTAAGGTGAAGATCAAAACGGAGTTGGCAATGTATCATCTAACAAATGCAGCATGAACTACTTTGTTGGTAAAATTCTGAAAAAATTGAAGATTGATGAAGCAAAGATTCAGTAGCTAGCTTTGGAATAAGGGAGGGATTAGTTTGCAGGGTCATTACATCATTATGAAAAAACAGGTAAGGAGGACTGCAAGGAAGGATGCGCAATTCTCATACTCTCAGAGCTGAAGTAACAGCCACCAGAAAAATTTTTCCAAGCCAGAAATTTATGGTCCACTGCGGCTGCAGGTTCAAATGAAAGTCTAGTCAAAACCTGTAAGAGAATGGTGGTTTCCCAACGGGTAGTGAGGTGCCTAAGATGAGGTCTGAGAAGGGGGATACCCCTGAGGAACATCTCGGATGATAATGGAAGGAATAGATGAGTGATTTTATCCAACAAGAAGGCTTGAAATGGCTGCTAGCTGAACTTTAATAGTAGAAAAAAGGAAGCCAAAAAAATCTAAAATAATTGGAATAAGAGTTGAAAAAGGGTATAAATTCTATAAGCCCAAATATTAAATCTTTTCTACTTGCTTCTGTCAATCTTTCTAGTAGAAGGTTTCTGTGCAGAAGTGAGGATGTGAATCACCTGAGAAGACGGACTGGAATTGCAGAAACCTAGCTGTCAACCTGAGGGCTTGAACATCTGGTTGAGGCGAACCAGACAAGTGAGACAGAAGATCTGGATTGGGATCCAGCACCCAAGGTGGGTTTATCAGATGGACAGAAGAAGGGAAACCACACCTGTTGGGGTCACTCTGCAGGAATTTTGAAATGACAGGAGTAGGGGTAAAAGAATACAGGAGCCCAGAGGGCCAAATGTAGGTCAGAGCATCCCTCAGTGATTCCCCCTCCTGGGGGATTTGGGCAAAGTACCTGCTGTATTTTGTGTTGTAAGGGGAAACAAAGATTGTAGCATGTTTGACCCCAGTGTCAGAAAGTACAATTGTGTAAAATCTTACCATAACAGATGTCCTTCCCTTCACTGTTGCAGTATTATTCACTAAAGCAATTCCTTGCCTTGGGTAGCCCAATATCAGGCCAGTATACCAAAGCCTTAGGATTTTATAGATGTTATTAAGTCGCATGTATGCTCCCTGCTTAAGGTGTAGGGCATAAAGTTGATGTGCAAACGTACATATCTCAGAACTGAAGAGCACCAAAAGGAACAACAGTCCTAGGAAGTAGGAAGATCATGTGCATCTAGAAGGAGAAAAAGGAAAAGAGCAGAAGGGGGGGGGGAGGGAGGGAGGGAGCGAATACTGCAACAGTGAAGAGAAGGGCATCTACTGTTATAAGATTTAACACAACTGTAACAGGTTCTTCCAGATCACTGTTGCAGTATTCTTCACTAAAGGGGAAAGTACAGTTGTGTACATGTACCATAAATGTAGATGTTGAGTGTATTCACTGGTGCAGTCATCCCTTGCGAGTTATCTCTGCTGGGTAGTCCTCAGCCGGCCTGAATACCAGAGTAAAGGATTTCCCTCCTGCGTCGGCTGTTTGGAGACTGTGGCTGAATTCAGGTCGTCAGGGCTATAAAGGGTGACAGCCAACGCCATTACATCAGTTTTTCCTGCCTCCCAATATTCAGGAGCCCCTAAGAGGATATAGAAAAATGGGGGAAGGTGGGAAAGAAACAGGACTGCAACAGTGAATACACTTGAACATCTACATTTATGTTAACTCATTAACCCAGAGTAACTTCTCATAGTGCCTGTGTGCTGAACACCGAGTGCGCCATGAGAAGATACTAATGTCAAGCTGTTACCCCAGAGTGCCTTCCTAAAGCGCGAGAAAAAAGAAGTTAAGTACTCACCATAACGTTCCATCCGAGTAGGTAACTTCATTTGTCAGCAACCTGTAGGATATCGGATCCGGTCCAGATCAGAGCCGGCAGCTTTTCCAAGCTAGAGACCCGAGCTCCTAGCTCCTCCCCTTACCCATAATACCCTGCCACCTCCTTCCAGTCCTCAGATCGAGTTTGCCAATTAGCACACAATAGCAAGACAACAACAACCTGAAAATCCTAACCTGCAACCAACTAGGAGTGAATCATCAATCCTGCAGGATACGAACTACTGGTTAGTGGGATGGAGGGGGGGTCGGTTGCTGACAAATGAAGTTACCTACTCAGATGGAACATTATGGTGAGTACATAACTTCTTTATCTGAAGTAGTTAACTTCATTTGATCAGCAACTTGTGGGACAGAGTTCCCAGCTACCAAAACTTGGGAGGTCCTCAAGGAAGGATATTCTGGAGCACTGCAGAGCCAAATGGTGCCCTCCCCTGGATATCAAGTCCAACTTATAATGAGTAGTAAAGGTATGAGAGGAAGCCCAAGTGGTCGCAGAACAGATGTCATCCAAGGGCACCCTAGACCAAAAGGCAGCAGAGGTAGCCACAGAACGCGTAGAGTGTGCACGAACTCCCACGAGCTCAGGTCAACCAGAGATTTTATACATGTGCAAAATGCATTTGGAAATCCACCCAGCCAGAGTTACTTTCGTTATTGGTCTGCCCAAAAAGGGCTTAGCGAAGGAAATAAAGAGCTGCTCCGATTTCCGAGAAGCAGCTGTTCTATGCAAATAGAAGCGCAATTGTCTATGCACATCTAATGAATGGAGTCTGTATTCCCCTTTGTTCTGGTAATTAGGGAAAAAGACAGGCAGATTAATGGATTGGTTGATGTTAGCTTCAGAAGCCACTTTTGGTAAAAAGGAGGGATTAGTCCTGAGGGAAACTGTTTTTATGGAAGACAAGATACGGAGGTTTGGTACAAAGGGCCTGAAGCTCCGATACCCTTCTAGCTGAGGTGATAGCAATCAAGAAGGCAGTTTTCCAATACAAAAACTAAGTCAGCTGAGGCTGCAGGCTCAAAAGGTGGACCAGTAAGAGCCTGAAGAACTAATGTTGGATCCCACGGAGGAACCGCATTCTTCACCGGAGGTCTTAGTAGAAAAGTACCTTTCAAAAAAGTCTTGCAGATCTTAGAGGAAGCTAAGGGATGAAGATCATCTCCGATGTGGAAGTGGGAAATAGCGGCCATCTGAACCTTCATGGTTGAAGAACTGGCCCCTCAATTGAAAATATGGGATAGAAACTCGAGAACTGACCCGACCGGCACTTGCGAACAGCTTCTGCTTCGGGCGCCACGCGGCAAGAAAGACTGGGGAAAATGGCGTCGGCTGATGCCTTTATACCCGAAGACCAACAGAGATGACGTCGGGTGAAGTGCGACATCAGCCGAAGCCGGACCCGACTTTGGAATCCGGCCGACTGAAGGGCTGCCTGACGACAGGACAACCCAGTTGTTATGACTGCAGATGCATCCATGAAGGACATCTGGCCCCTCAATTGAAAATATGGGATAGAAACTCGAGAACTGCTGGAATGGGAGCTGTAAAGGGATCCAAATTTCTTTGCTCGGCCCAGATAGAAAAACTTTTCCATTTACTGTTGTAGACTTTCTGGTGGAAGGCTTATGTGCGGCCACCAGGATGGATTTAACTACGGAAGAGATTCCGAGAGTCCTGGCCACTAACGGAACTGGATCAACCAAGCGGAAAGCTTGAGGTCATCCAGGTTCGGGGTTTCTAATCCCAAAGGATGAGAAATCAGATCCGGGATGGGATCTAAGATCCAAGGGGGAGCTAACAGATGAGACTGCAGGTAAGGAAACCAGGTTTAACGAGGCCAGAATAGGGCTATGAAGATAACTCTGCTCTCCAACCATCGAGCTTTCTGCAAGAATTTTGTTATTAATGGGAGAGGAGGATGAGCGTAAAGAAGACCAGATGGCCAATCATGAACTAAAGCGTCTCTGGGGGTCTCCCCCGGTGGGGGGAATCAGTGCGAAAAACTTGCTGCACTTTGCATTCGAAGGCGACACGAACAGATCGCAGCAAGGTTGACCCCAATTGAGGAAGATCCTTTTCGCTACTGAGGGGTTCAGAGACCACTCATGAGGTGAGAGGATAGTTCGACTCAGCTTGTCCACTAAAAAGTTGGTCCGACCCGGAATGTGAGTTTCCAGCAGAAAGCAGATGGTGAATATCGCCCACTCCCAAACTCTCATAGCCTCTCGACAGAGCGGGTAAGACCTGGTTCCCCCGTTTGTTGATATACCAGACCACTGACATGTTGTCTGTCTGAATTGCAACAGTCCCTAGAGGAAGAAGGACGTGGATAGCCTGCAACGCTAGAAGTACCGCCCTCATCTCCAGAACATTGATATGCAGAACAGTCTCTGTCGGGGTCCACGTGCCTTGGACTGTTCTGCCCATGCAATGCCCCCACCCTAGGCAAGAAGCATCCGTGGTCACTGTGACTTGGGGTAGAGGCATCAAGAAGGGGTGCCCTTCTCGAAGCTGTCGGGAATGGAGCCACCAAAGCAGAGCTTCCCTGCAAACTCTGCTGAGGGGGATGGGTGAGTATAGCGGATGTTGAAGGATGGACCATTGTACCTGTAGTGTCCACTGAAGAATCCTCATATTCAAGCGGGCTAGAGATGAAAGATTGATAGCCGCCGACATAGACCCTAGAGCCCTCATTACTAATTCTGCTGGGAGGGCTGGAGACTGTAGAAGAGCTAGGACGTGGAGAGATAGGTTGCGGAGTCGGTCCGGCGTCAAGAAAACCTTTGACTGAAGCGCGTCTATTCTGGCCCCTATGAAATCCAAGACCTGAGCACGCTGAAGGGATGATTTTTTGTAGTTTACAGTGATCCCCAATTGGTGGGCCAAACGCAGGAAATAATCCCTGGCCGAACATAGTAGATGCCTGGTGGGGGCGGCGAGGAGCCAGTCATCCAGGTAAGGAAAAACCTGTATTCCCTGAAGCCTCAGGTGGGCCGCTACAACTGCCATGACCTTGGTGAACACCCTGGGGGCTGTGGTGAGACCAAAGGGGAGGACCCTGAACTGATAGTGGCTGGCTCCCAGCCGAAAGTGGAGAAATCTCCTGGATCGCCTTTCCATTAGAATGTGGTAGTACGCATCCTTGAGATCTATGGAGCACATCTAGTCGCTCTCCTGCAGAAGGGAGGAGAATAGATTGAATGGTGATCATCCGGAACTTTTCTTTGGCAATGGACAGGTTCAGTGTAGACAGGTCGAGAATTGGCCTTAGGTCCCCCGTCTTTTTTGGCACCAAAAAGAACCTGGAGTAAGTGCCTGATCCGGACTGGTCTGGGGGGACGCACTGGATGGCTCTTTCTTAGCAGCTCTTTTATCTCTAAGGCTGCCGCCTCCCTCTGATGGGGTGGGACATCTGGGAGGCACCCCAATGGAGGAGGAGGATTCAGGAAGGGAATGCAGCACCCAGCGATCTGTCGTGATGGACTCCCAATGTGCTAGATGCTCCGAGAAACGCCCCCCGACTGCCTCAAGAGAGGAGCAGTCGGGCAATCCCTCAGGGCTGCTGCGTGGGTCGAATGGAAAAGGGTTCCCTCAACCCAAAATTCTTGAGCCCCCCTCTGCCTCTGGGCCGGCATCCACCTTGTCCTCCCCTGCCTCTGAAGGATGAAGGATCCGGAGCGAAACGGGATTGTTGAGATTTCCGGAACCACATCTTCATTTGTCCTCTCTGGTTCCTGGGGAAGGACCTTTGAGGAGCCGACAAGCGGATTCCGATGGCAGACGTCTTCCCATCTTTCTCGCTCTGGAGAGGCGTATCACGGACGGTCTTGCCAAACAGCAAAGAACCGTCAAAGGGAGCGTTCGCGAAGGACGCCTTGAAGGATTCCGCAAAATTGCAGAGATGGGGCCAGGCATGACGCCGTAAGGTGATGCCTGCTCCGCTGGCTCTAGTGGCTCCCTCCGTGGCATGGGAGAGAAGCCATATAGAAGTGTTGGATATCGACTTTATAGTGACCATTCATGTCGAGAAGGTTCGCTTGTCCTCGGCCGACATGGACTCTGGGGGTGACCCAACGTATTCCTTAATTAGGTCTCGCTGGAGCCGAATCACGTGTGCCAAGTAGTTCAGCGCCCTTATGGAAAAGGTGGCTAAAGCAAACATCCGCTTTCCAATGCGGTCCATCATCCAAGACTCCTTGTCTGAAGGATGAACTGAGAAACTTTCCTGCGCTGGTTCCTTCTTGGTGGCAGCCACCACCACCATGGCATCCACTGGGGAAACTTTGCTCCATGCTGTCCTGTCAGAAGGGGGGCTGAGGATTTTATCTGGTCTCCTGGGTATTGGCTCTACAGTGTCCGGCTCCTTCCACACCCTGGTAGTTATAAGGTCTACCAGGGGGTCGGCCGGAGGGGACACCCAAGAGGTAGATGGGCCTGCGTCAAACTCCTCCAGAAACACGGACTCGTCTGAGGAAGGTTTTTGGGCTGACCACCCCCCCCTTTAATTCGCAGCATCTCCATGAGGTCTCCAAAGGAGACGTCCTCAGGGGGTGACCTGGGGGAACCTTCCCCTTCCTCCAAGTCAGTGTCTTCTGTGAGGGACTTGGGGAAGTCCAAGTGCCTCCTTTTGAACTTTCGTTTGTGAGGGACTACCTCATGGGGGGCTGTCCGAGGAGGGCTCACCAACCAGATCCTGTTCCTCCAGGGGAACCATCTGGGACATAGGCGCAGGCTGTCCCTAGGGCCGGATGATGGAAGACAGGCCCGTCAGCGAGGGAATGGCGGGTGGATCCCCGTAGCATGAGCCTGGGGCCTCGAATCTCTCGAAAGGACCCTCTCTATGACGTCGAAAGAAGAGGGCGAACTGCTTTCCCTGGGATCCGAGAGCATTCCCCTTGGATCCGACATGCAGATCAGCACCGGAGCCGACGCGATCGGATCCGAAAGGGCAGTGCGCTCCGACCGAACAGGAGCCGAAGATGCACTAACCCCTCCGGAGGCTCGGCTCACGGCCCCAAGAACTCAGATCCAAAAAGGGACCCGACAAACTCAAGGGTACAGTCGGTGAAGCAGCGATTGCTATCAGCGCAGACACCCCGGCTCCGACACTACCCAGATCCGATGGCTCCAAAACCCGATAGTGGATCGGAGAAGGAGCAATGGGAGCAAAGAAGGGGGCCGAGCTCCCCCCCGGAGGGGGGGGGGGGGAGGCAAGAGCACTCCCATCTGCATCTGGGCCTGGAGGAAGCGATGCATCGTCCGGACCATGTCCGCAACCGAAAGGCTCCTGGTGGATCTGGAAGAAGCCGCCGAGACTGGTCGGGAAGGCCGCCTCGACGACCTCAAAGGTGACTGGGTCTCCTCCTCCGGTTCCGGAGAGAAACGTGGAGAGTGAAGCCGAGAGGGGGAAGACCCGGAGGCCTTCAGAGGAGAGCGGAGCTGCTTAGCCGGCGGGGCCGAGGGGGCAGAAATTGGCCCGCCGCTTGTGGCTTCTATGTCTCTCCCTATCACGATCCTTATCCTTTCTGTCCCTTTTTCTGGAGTCCCTCTCTCCCTGGACCGTAACAGGAGTTTTGAGTCCCGGCCAGGGGAGCAAGAACAGAAGGTGGAACAGCAGCGGCTGGTACCACAGAGGGAGAGGAGGACGAAGCAGAATCCGCGGGAATAAGGCCCGCCAGGGTTACCTTGGTCCTCCTTTCCTTCAAAGCCCGGGGGTTAAAGGCCGCACAGATTTTGCAGCCTGAAGAAAGATGCGCCACCCCCAGGCATATAACGCACTGAGTGTGGCCATCGGCTGGGGTCAGCTTATGGCCACACTCAGTACATTTAGAAAATATGGCCTTAGGGCCTTCGGCCATTTTGCACACACACACGCCTTCACACACAGAAGGGGAAGGGGGAAAACTAACTAACACTACCAAAAACAGAGAAAGGGCAAATTTTCTAACTAGGGTAGAAAGAACACACACACAGACACACTTTTTGAAGAGCTGTATAGAAAAAAACTAGATTTATAACCCTCTAACTTTACTCACAAACCGCCAAGAGCTCGTCTCTCATGCTTCAGAAGCTGCGGCAAATGAGATCTGGGGACTGGAAGGAGGTGGCAGGGTATTATGGGTAAGGGGGAGGAGCTAGGAGCTCGGATCTCTAGCTTGGAAAAGTTGCCGGCTCGGATCTGGACCATATCAGATATCCCACAGGTTGCTGATCAAATGAAGTTAACTACTTCAGATCTGTAGTTCATATTTGTAGTTGAGCCTAATGTAAAATACACTAAAATTGTAACTGAACATGTAAATTACACTATATAGTTATGATTCAGTGCGTTTTTACATTAAGTGCACATTAAACTTTTACTACAAATTCGGTGTAAAAGGTTCTTGATAAAGCAAGTGGTGGCAGACAAATTGAATTCTTGCAATCCGAGCCACCACTTGCATGCCAACTCCACCCCCAACCTAATTTCCTTTTGTTTTATCCAGAGGGTTTCTTGCTTTCTAAGTTTGTAGAAGATGGCAAAGCAGTCAGCAGTTTGGAGCCTCATTCCCTTTCAGTAAAGATCGCTGCAAAGTGTTAAGTAAAGGTGTAAGAACACCATAGTCTTTTCTGAAACATAATTTGTTTCTGGGCTGTTTTCTTGATGACAGAAACAGAAAGCAGCATCCCACGTTTGTTTCTCTTAATTGAAATGGGAGAGTGCAGGCAGGTTTGCTACATTCTTTTGTGTACTTTTACTTATCTGTAATGCATATGCCCTGGGCTGACTAGCAGCTAACGGGTACAAATGAACATTCAGATTTCAGCAGAACTGTTTGAATTTCTACCTGTGTGGTTTGCTGGAAATACTTTTTTTTATGTGGCAGTCCAATATATTAACTACCTTCATGCAAAGAGTTGTTGTTGTCGTCTTTCGACTTTTCCCGCTTAGGGGTCGCCACAGCGGAACTCAGGTCCGCTAATGATTGGCAGTAGATTTTCATGGTGCCGAGTTGCCAGCTCGACGCCAAACCTTCAACGAAGGCACGCCCATTCACGCATATCTTTCGGAATGCCACTCGACCCATGGGGAGGACATGCAGACTCCGCACAGAAGGCACTCCCCACACACTAGCTGAGAATCGAACGGGAGAACCTCTTGCTGTAAGGCAACAACGCTACCGCTGCACCACCTAGAGAGTGAAATGTATCTTTAGAGTAAAACCTAAATGATGGAGAGTGTGTCCGCTGGTCTGCACTTTAGCAGCTGTGTACTACATTGCACCTGTTTGCAAAACATTTTTTTTTACAGTAAAAGCAGGGAGATGAAGCAATCAGGGAGGCATGTAGAAAACAGACTTCAGCAGCAGTGACAGTGTTTCAGTACAGTGTGACTTGTTAAACATTCGCTATGGGGTGGATGGCACTAGTCCTGTCAAATGACAAGTACTCTCTCCGGTGTGTAAGTTATGAGAGGACTGCTTCCATGATGAAATGTGCATCACTTAGTTCATTAATGGTATCATTACCAGTAAAGGCTGGGTGGCACTACTACAAGCAGATGACAAGTCCTTAGACTTCCGTTCACTTATTTTTGTATTATTACATTTTATTTCAAATGGCATAACTTGGCTACGAATGAGGCGGCAACTATACAGAGCATTGTATGCATGGGATAACTTTAAAGTGTCAAGATTCAGTAAAGAGAGTATGCAGATGTAGATATTGTGCACTTATCTCAAAACACCTTTCCAGCCAAACGCATTCACAAGTTGCACTCGACTTCTGTGATTACCCCACGAATGCTCACAACCATCCATGGCACTTTTACCTAGAGGTAATTTTAGAAGTCCCAATCAAGTATTTGGGAATGTGGGATGAAGCAGGTGCACACAGAGAACGCCGATAGAACACAGGAAAAACGTGGAAGTTCCGCACAAAAGCCACCCCCAGTTGTGAGCTGGATCGGAGAATCTCATGCTGTTTTGTGACAGCCACTGTGCCCATCGCAAATTTCACTTCTGATTGCCAAAGTCTATAAATATAAAGTTTCAAACATGTTATTAAGATGCACATACTTCCCGTACCGATTGCTGTGCTATGCAATGTGTTTATTTAACCAGGGATAATGTCATATGCAGACTTTGTGTTACACTTCTCTGATAAGATGCTGTGCCTAGAATTTTATGAAAACAGTTGACCCAACATAAACATACTTTCTTTTTTTCAACCTTGTCATTTTACTTCATCTCCACTTCGTATTAATTCAGTTAGCATTCAGGATAATTGTACTAAACCTTTGCTTAGCTATACATGTTTTAATGATTACTACTTTTCCTGTTGAATGGATTCATCTCCAAATATGCATTCCTTTTTTTTTCTTAATTTATTTTATAGGAAGTAGACTCTCTTTTGATGCAGAAGGCTGTGGGTTCTATTCCCACACCAGGTAGATGTATTTCTGACACAGTGCAGCAGAAAAGTTTAGGGGGTGGTGCCCACTTGAGTCTGTCTTCCTTCAGATAAGATATTACATTTAGGTCCCATCTACTTGATTTTGTGGCAGTTCAGGTGGTTGTAAAAAATCCCAGTCTAATTTATAGACTTGCTTTTGTTTTCTGTTCTGACATCATTTTTTTATGAATTCCTCTTCCAAATCCAACTGCTGAAATGGCAATGCTGAAGAAATTCAGCATGTATACTGTTGGTGGACTTGCTCAAAGAAGCAAAGGTACTGAACTCAGATAGCAACATTCACCAGTACCTTATGGACCATTAATTTGACCTTACATCCTAAACTTGTATTATGCGACATGCTACGCATCTTCTGAATCAGTATAATTTAGAAAGTAATATAGCCAATAGCCACAAAGCATTGTATTTCATCACACTGGAATTCTTCCCTTTTATCTTGTCTTCCCAGCTCAAGATTTATAGAAGATTTAAACTAACTATTCAACAGTTAATGTGAAAGGGGTTAATTGTGATGTTTTTCCTTCTTTTTTGTTTTCCTATGGTTTCTCTCCATTTCTGCCTTTTTTCACCTTCATTCTCGTACACTTGTTCCTTTTTCACCTTTTTCCTGTAGGCTTTCTATGTTCCAACCTGCCAGCTATCAGCCTTCGTCTCATGAGCTGTGCCCACTAGTTCTCTATCAATGACAATACTACCATTGATTTGGGTGAGGAACAACCAGAGATTGCCATCATCCACATTCATGTATGTAGGCAGCTATACCCCAGATGTACATAGACCATCCACCTTCCCTGCAGCCTCTTAACCATTAAATGGCTCATCCCATGCAACAAACATTCCTAGCTGAAGCCAAAAGTTCCACATCAGTGATCCAGTATCATAGTCAAGTCCTTCCTGCAGACATAAATCCCACTGCATGGTTTGTTTTTCCACCCCCTCGCTGACACTCCTTTGATCTCATCATAGGCCCACAGAAAAGCCCTCATTACTGTAGACAGATGGACATTTCTTTTAAAACCCTAATAGTCTCCTGATGGCTCACATGACTGCTTCCCGTGCTTTCATCTGTGCATGCCTAGACCCATGATCCAACAGTATGAGCAATCATCACCGATACATCTGTCAAACATCAGTAGTAATCTGTTTGCATTTTCTTTCCTGTGCAGGTTTGTCCACCTTCTGACACTGACATGGCTTCATGACCAGGTTTTGGTGCTTGTGCATACTTAAGGCAGACTGGTGAAGGGGTAACTGGTGGGAATGTTTAATGTTCTTTAGAATCCCAATATCACTTCTGGTCTTCAATTATGGGTCACGTGGCAATGGTCTCATTTTAGTGCTTGTGTATACTTGGACAAACTATTAAAGGGGTCATTGTGGGGAAGGTTTCATTTTGGTTCTTGTGCATACTTGGACACACTACGGAAGGGGTCTCATGTAAAAATGTTTCATTTGGGCGCTTGCGCATACTTGGCATACTGATGTAGGGGTCACGTGGCAAATGTTTCATTTTAGACCTTGTGTACACTGGGATATACTAATTAAGGGGGCATTGGGGGGAATGTTTCGTTTTGGTTCTTGTGCATACTTGGAAGGGCTGCTGACGGGGATGTCGATGGAAATGTTGCATTCTGGTGCTTGTGCCTAGTAGGACAGGCTGAGGAAGGGGTCACTGGGGAGATGTTTCATTTTGGTGCTTTTACATACTGAAGAGACCATACAGAAGGTGCACGGTCATTTGAATTGGCTGATTTTCCCAGTGCTTTTTTTTCAGATACTTCCATAGAATGTTTGCACAATTCCACAAGTCTTGCCACATCAGTATTCCTTTCAGTATACAGTCCTTCTACCATTTTTATATTATACCCAGCAGTATGTGTGACCGTCTCCAATTCTGTTTTACAAAGCTACAGTTGTCCGTTTCTCCCACATGTTCTTTGTAAACCAAAGTGGGTGTTCTCGACTGTGTAGAGCCACCAATAGTAACTTTTGTAAGATTCCTTTGGGGCAGTTTACTAACAGCTATAAAATACTCTTATGGAGATTGGGGATGTGCAAGTGATGCATCTAATGCTGAATGTAATCCATTTCTCCCTTAATCCCTATATCCCTATTAATCTAATAGGTTGAAAAACATAGTAGCTACACACTACAGTGACTGGCGTATATGTATAATGTGTTGTCATGTAAATGCTTGAATTACTATTATTGACTACTTCTAATGTTTCATTTTATTTGTATCCTTGTAAAGAAACTGTGTCATGGAGTTCTAGATTCATGGAGTAATATTTACTTCTTCAGCTTAGAGACGGACGTTAATAACTATTTAATTTCCATTTTTCTTACATGCTGTGATACCTTTGTAACACTGCATTTCAAATAGTAGTAAAAGGAAATAATGTTGCAATGATGGATAACGGGAACAATGCTGATAAATATATCCAAATGTTCTGAACCTATTTTCTGATTTAGTCTTTCTACTGAAACATGTCTGGGTGGTATGAGAGGGTCAGTATTTTATTGCTGATTGTTGGCATTGTTCAAACAGATATGTTGGACAATATTTCTACCTTTTTTACATCTGGGTCTTATTGTAACTACAGGGATGGTTAGATGAGATAACATACCAGCATGGAGCTACCGTGTATTTTGGACAACATTCCTGGCTTTGTCACACCTATGTACAATTTAGGTGAGAAGAATGACTCAGTAATACATATGTTATACTATTTTTCTGACTTACTCCCGTCTTCCCCTAACAGATGATAATGAGTTTGTGTTATGTAACAGCTGCACAAGGTAATACAATGAATGCCTACTCAACAGGTTATGTGCAGCAATTATCACAGCTGTGTCTGAGCATGCATAACTTTGCAGTAATGAAATGCAGGTCATCACATTAGCAATAAAGTACAGTTGTGTACACTTACCATAAATGTAGATGTTTGAGTGTATTCACTGTTGCAGTCATTACATTTGGGTTATCTGCCTGCAGATAGCCCTCAGCCGTCCTGAATATCAAAGTCTTGGGTCCTGCGTCGGATGCTGTCTCTTCTTCCATGACGTCAGGTAGTCAGGGGTATAAAGCATGCAGCCAACGCCATTACATCAGTTTTTCTTGCCCCATATATATATATATATATATATATATATATATATATATATATATATATATATATATATATATATATATATATATCTATAAATAAAAAGTTACAACTCCAGCAAAAAGCAAATACACCAGAAAGCTGAAATACACTAAACAAGAACAAAGGTATAGCCAAGAGAAGTCAGGGGGCTGGAGGGAGGGTAACCAGGACTGCAACACTGAATACACTCGAACATCTACATTTATGGTAAGTGTACACAACTGTACTATGTTCTTTGTGTTTCACTGTTGCAGTCATTACATTTGGGTAGATGCCCAAGCTAAGGCAGGGAGGAGGAAAGTACAGTTGTGTACACTTACCATAAATGTCGATGTTCGAGTGTATTCACTGTTGCAGTCATTACATTTGGGTTATCTGCTTGCAGTAGCCCTCAGTCGGCCTGATTAACAAAGTCTTGGGTCCTGCATCAGTTGCTGTCCCTTCTTCCATGACATCAGGTAGTCAGGGGTATAAAACATGCAGCTGACGCCATTACATCAGTTTTTTCTTGCCCCAATAGTCAGGTGACCCCCTAATGGGAAGCAATTAAATCTATAATATAAGGATATACCTACAACAAAAAAGCAAATACACCAAAAAACTTTTAGAGCATAGTACGTGAGAGTAGAGGTTATAGCCAAAAGAAGAAAGGGGCTGGAGGAAGGGTAACCAGGACTGCAACAGTGAATACACTCAAACATCTACATTTATGGTAAGTGTACACAGCTGTACGAGGTTCTTCATGTTTCACTGTTGCAGTCATTACATTTGGGTAGATTCCCAAAGCTAAGGTTGGGAGGAGGAATTTAAACAGAATTAGTTACAGCTATAAGGCCCTGCAAGACTGCAGTGGCAAAACCAGCTCTGGATTTAGAGAAAATTGGCAAATGATAATGCTTGGAGAAAGTATGTACAGAACTCTAGGTAGCAGCTTCTAGGATGTCCCTTGTAGGGACGCCCCTGGGAAAGGCTGTAGAGGTAGATGTAGCCCTGGTTGAATGGGGTCTGATGCCCTGTGGGATAGATTTTCCATGGTGCTTATAGCAGAAATGAATGCAGTGGCCTATCAATTTTGAAATGGTTTGCTTTGAAATAGCTTTCCCCTCTGTCCCTGCAGCAAATGCCACCAGCAGTTGTTCAGATTTCCTTTGAGGTTTAGTCCTGTCCAAGTAGAATGTAAGTTGTCTGTGCACACCTAAGGAGTGCAGTATCCGTTCCCCTTTGTTCTGTGGGTTAGGAAAGAAGGTAGGCAAATGAATGGACTGATTAACAGCCACATTGGATACCACCTTGGGCATGAAAGAGGGATTGGTTCTGAGGGACGCCCTGTCCGCATGAAAGATGATGAAAGGCTCCACTGCCATAAGGGCCTGTAACTCAGATACCCTTCTTGCAGAAGTGATTGCTAAAAGGAAAGCTGTTTTCCAGGAAAGGAATTTTAAATCTGCAGTAGCAGCTGGCTCGAAAGCAGGAAGAGTGAGTTTCTCCAAGACAAAGTTAAGGTCCCAGGCTGGAGTTGGAGCTCTCCTCAGTGGCCTTAAATTTTTGGCCCCTTTGAGGAACTGCTTGAGCAGTGGGTGAGAGAAGAGGGGAGGCTCTGTGCTATAATGAGCTGAAATGGCTTAGGCATGAATTGTGATGGAGGAAAAAGACAAGCCCTTATGAAGCACCTCAGTCAAATACTGTAGAATCTGAGGTAAATTGGGCATTGCTGTGCTCATCCCTTGAGATTAGTTCCAGGTACAAAATCTTTTCCATTTTGCAGCATAATATTTTCTAGTACTAGGCCTCCTAGCCTCTAAAATGATATCCATCACTGACTTACTGAGGGGTGGTAAAGGAGAGATTAGGTAATTAGCCAGGCTGCTAGGCTCAGGGGTTACAGCTGAGGGTGCAGAATCTGGTTCTTCTGCTGAGACAACAGGGAAGGAGTCTGAGGCAGGTGCCATGGGGCCAAGCATGACACACTGTGCAGGAGGGGGTACACCAGTGTTGGCGTGGCCAGTCTGGTGCAATTAAAATCGTCCTTGGCTTGCCCTGTTTGATCTTTAGAACTACCTAGGAGAGCAGCGGCAGAGGAGGAAAGGCAAACTGATAGGTTTTTCCAGCTGAAGGATAGCGCATCCACTTTCCAAGCTAGTTTGTGGGGAATCCTTGTGCAAAATTTGTCCAACTGATGGTTCTGGGGGGAGGCAAACAAGTCTATATCTGGGCTCCCCCATTTGCTTGTCAACATCTTGAAAATCCTTGGTTCCAGTTTCCACTCATGTGGGTCCATGAGGTTTCTGCTTAGTCCGTCTGCCAGTGTATTTAGTTTTCCTGGTAGGAATTGAGCTTGTAGATTCACTTGGTAGCTCAAGGCTGTGTTCCACAATTCCATGGCAGAGGGAGTAAGAATGTGTACCCCCCCCCCCTGCTTATGTACCACATGACAGTGGTGTTGTCCATCTTTACCATTAGTTGTCCTGGAAGAATGTGGTCCTTGAAGACTGTCAGAGCATTCTGTACAGCTAACATTTCCTTTTGATTTATGTGTAGGTGCATTTGACTTGGGTTCCATTTGCCCTGAATGCACTTACCTGCCAGGTGAGCCCCCACCCCCCCATGCATAGTCTGATGCGTCTGTTAAGGTTTGGGCGGCAGGGGGTAGTGCGAATGGTAGTTCCTTGTTTTGGTGGCAGGCCTCTGCCCACCAAAGGAACTCTAGGTGTAGGCAAGGTATGATAGGAATCATAGCTTCTAGATCCTGTGAATGTTGACACCATAGGCTTTTGAGATACCACTGGAGTTTCCTCATATGCAACCTTGCATATGGAATTAGAAGAATGCAGGAGGCCATGAACCCCAAAGGCTTGTAGTATTTGCCTTGCAGATAACTGGGTTTTTGTGGCTACTTGTTTGAAGTAGCTTGTCAAATGAGTCCATTTCTCTGGCGTGAGGAAAGCCATCTGGAAAGTTGTATTCACGCTTACTCCCAGGAATATACTTTGTTGACAGGGTACCAGGCGTGATTTATTTTCATTTATGGTGTATCCCAGACAAGTCAGTACCCTTTGAACAAAGCCAGATTCAAAAGTATGTCCTGGCTTTCTGCCTGAATTTGGCTTTCTGCCTGAATTAGACAATCATCCAGGTGTGGATATATTTTAATATTTCTTTGCCTACAGAATGCAATGACTAGAGCCAGGCACTTTGTGAATACCCTGGGCGCAGTAGATAAGCTAAAGGGCAGTGCAGAGAACTGATAGTGCACAGAGCCTGCTTTGAAGCGTAGGTATCTTCTGCAAAACTTCCTGATAGGGATGTGCAGGTATGCTTCCTTTAAGTCTAGTGTTGCCAACCATGCATCTTTGCCTAGCATAGGAAGCAGCTGGTGAAGAGTCAGCATCTTAAATTTTGGAATCACCAGAAAGGTATTTAGAGTAGAAAGGTCCAGGATAGGACGCCATGTATTGTCTTTTCTGGGTACCAGAAAAAGTCTCAAATAGAAACCTTGTCCCTTTTCCTTTTCTGGTACCAACTGAATAGCCCCCATGCTTAAGAAATAGAGTACTTAATTTTGGGCCTCTGCCCACTGATTTGGTGGGTCTGGCCACCCGCTTGGTGTTGGTAAGGTGTGGAAGTGAAATCTGTATCCTTGGGACACTATTTAAAACCCATTTGTCCTGGGCAATGAGTTCCCAGTTTTTGACCTGCAGACCAATATTTCCGCCTAAAGGAGCATTCAGTTAGGAAGTGCTTGGAGGTTTTAAAAGCAAGTCATTGAGACAGTTTTCCAAAGGGGGGGGGGGGGGGGGGAGTCTTACTACTCCCTGATTTGGGTGCGGAAACTCCCCACTGCTTAGTCTTGTGTGTCCCCTGGGACTGAAACCTGGGGTTTCTGCTGTATCTGGGTTTGGCTTGAGAAGACCTGGAAGGGGCTGGAAAGGACCAATTCTGAGAGGGCCATTGCCTACTAAATCTAGGAGGCTGAACTTGTAAAAAATCTTTAACAGTTTGCATAGATTTAGCTTCATCTTCTATCTTTTTAAGAACTTCCTCTGCCTTGTTACCAAACAGGCGGTCCTGATTTAAGGGAGCATCCAACAATTTAACTTTAACATGATCAGGCAAAGATTGCTCCTTAAGCCAAGCATGCCTTCTGAGCACAGACCCAGTAACAGCAGCTCTGCAAGAGGCCTCTAATGAATCAAATCCACATTGCAAAATATGTTTTCCAACCTGTTCAGCAGAATGCATTAAAATCCTGTAATTCTTTATTTTCCGCACAGACAGGAATCAACATCGTCTGTTTTAGCAATCCAATAACATGTTGCTGATACTTTAACATATGAAACTGGCAGTTTAATGCCCTAATGGCCAAGGTTGCAGAAGTGTAAACCTTCTTACCCCATCTATCCAGCGCACTGGAATCTCTATCAGGAGGAGTAGGATTTTTAGCAGTAGAAGCCTTAATGCCCTTGGGTCCCTGTGAAATAGTCTCTGGATCCGCAATAAGATTTTTAAAAAGGAACTTGTGTGAATCAGGAACCCTGTAATATCTGTCAGGTTTTCTGGGAGCAGGAGGCACAGAATCAGGGGCCAAACTAGATTCCGAAAAAGCATCAACAATGTCTAGTACAGGAGGAATAGCTAAAGGCCTATGCTGAGGCAGGAGTAAAAAATCCATAAGCCTCTTTTTTGAATCAGAAAATCCTGGCTTTCCCAGTGGAAATGCTCCCTTAGAGTATGTAAGGCGTCACCAAAAGAAAAATCCTCTGGAGGGGAAGCAGAGGGAATAGAGTCCTCTGCATCAGAATCCTCATAAGTAGATAAGGGCAAATCCAGATCATCAGAAAAATCAGAAAAAACAGAATCCTGGTCAGAAGATTCATAAACAACTTCAGTCCTAGGTCTCTTAGAAGGGGGAGGTTGGCTTCCACTGATTAGAGTTATTAGATCTTCAGCCATTCTTATCATTTGTTTTTTAGGCATAGAGGCCTGAGTATGCGGCCTGGGCGTCAGTTTTTTAAGCATGGTTCGAGATTTAGGCCTAAATGAAGAAGGAGGCGTCTGTTTAATATTCAAGTCTGTAGTCCTGAATACACCCGCAGAAGCCGGCACCTGCACAGCAGCTCCGGACCCATCCAAGGTAAAGACATCCGTGGGTTCCATAGTTGAAGCATCTCGACGGCATACCGGGACTCCGAATGGGTCTCAGTAGAGGCCTGCGAATCAGAAGTAGCGGGTATCAGGGGCTGCGAAAGTGCCTCACTGAGTACTGGTGAACTGGCGACTGGCTTAGGAGAAGCGTCATCAGCAGTTTTGGACCTTGGTGGCCTGTCTCTGTCTGAGTTTTTTTGAAATCTCAGTAGTTGGGTGGCAATCCGATGACATTTCTGGATAATTAAACCGAGAACAGGAATATTTAGAGGCAAAAATATACAGACGACAGATAGTGCGCTGATTAAATACAGCACAAAATCAACAGCAAGGTACGTTGTGGTCAGGGCCTAGGCAAGGAATACATACGAATGAAAATCTTTGAGGTATTTGCTTTCCACAAGTAATACAATTATTTACTTTTAGTGACATCAGTAAGGAGCAAGAAAAAGTTTCCCCAATGGGGTACTTAACTTTAATTGAAGACTTCAGTTCTGAAACTCGAAAGTTTCAGGAGTCGGCCAACTGGCACTTGCAAACTGCTTCTGCTTCGGGCACCGCACAAGAAAGACTGATGTAATGGTGTCGGCTGCATGTTTTATAACCCTGACCACCTGACATCATGGAAGAAGGGACAGCAACCGACGTAGGACCCAAGACTTTGTTAATCAGGCCAACTGAGGGCTACTGCAAGCAGATAACCCAAATGTAATGACTGCAACAGTGAAACACGAAGAACATGTAAGACAGCATTAGGACCAGCTATTAAGCCCTGCAAGGCTGAAGTGACAAAACCAGTTCTAGATTTAGAAAACACAGGCAAGTGTTAATGCTTGGTGAAGGTATGTACAGTGCTCCAGGTAGCAGCTTCTAGGATGTCCCTGGTAGGGAAATCTCTGAGAAAGGCTACAGAGGTAGATGCAGCCCTGGTGGAATGTGATCTTATCCCCTGAGGGGTAGGTTTTCCATGTTGCTTATAGCAGAAAAGAATGCAATGGCCTATCCACTTACAAATGGTTTGCTTTGAAATGGCCTTCCCCACTGCCCCTGCAACAAAGGCAACCAGCAGCTGTTCAGTTTTTCTGAGAGGCTTAGTCCTGTCCAAATAAATTCTTAGTTGTCTGTGCACGTCCAAAGAGTGCAGTATCCCTTCGCCTTTGTTCTGTGGATTTGGAAAAAAGGTAGGCAAATGAATTTGTGATTAAGGGCCACACTGGATACCACCTTAGGCATAAAGGAAGGAATGGGTCTGAGGGACACCCTGTCAGCTTTGAAGATGATGAAGGGCTTCCCTGCCATGAGGGCCTGAAGTTCAGACACTCTTCTTGCTGAAGTGATGGCTAGAAGGAAAGCAGTTTTACAAGAAAGGAATTTCAACTCTGCAGTTGCAGCCGACTCAAAAGGAGGTAGAGTGAGTTTTTCCAATACAAAGTTAATGTCCCAGGCTGGAGTAGGGGCTCTCCTGGGTGGTCTTAAATTTTTGGCCCCTCTAAGGAATTGTTTCAACAGGGGGTGAGAGAAGAGGCGTGGCTCTGTATTATAATGTGCTGAAATGGCTGAGGCATGAATTTTAACTAATGAGAAGGAAAGGCCTTTGTGGAGCATCACTGTTAAGTATTGAAGGATATGCGGTAAGCAGGCCACTGTTGTGCCCATCCCTAGAGTCTGGTTCCAGGAACAGCAGCTTTTCCACTTTTCAGCATAGGATTGTCTAGTACTAGGCCTCCTGGCCTCCAGAGTGACATCTAGAACCTGCTTATTGAGTGATGCTATTGGAGAGCTCAAGGAATTAGCCAGGCTGCAAGGTTCAGGGTTTGAAGCTGGGGGTGCAGAATCTGGCCCTCCTGCTGGGACAGCAGGGAAGGGGTCTAAGGCAGGTGCCATGGATCCAGCAGTGACATACTGCGCAAGAGGGGGTACCAGTGTTGGCGTGGCCAGTCTGGTGCAATCAGTATTATCCTTGGTTTGTCTTGTTTGATCTTTAGCAGAACCTTAGGGAGGAGAGGCAGAGGGGGAAAAGCGTAAACTGAGAGGCTTTCCCAGGTGAAGAACAGGGCATCCACTTTCCAAGCTTGGCTGTGGGGAGTCCTTGTGCAGAAATTGTCCAATTGGTTCTGAGGGGAGGCAAACAGGTCTATCTCTGAGTTCCCCCATTTGTTTCTCAAAATGTTGAATATCTTTGGTTCCAGTTTCCACTCGTGTGGGTCCATGAGATTTCTGCTTAGGTCGTCTGCCAGTGAATTTAGCTTGCCTGGCAGGAATTGAGCTTGTAGGTGCACTTGGTAGCTCAAGGCTGTGTTCCACAGAGCCATGGCTAGTTGGCAGAGAGGATACGAGTGGGTTCCCCCCTGCTTGTTTATGTACCACATAACAGTGGTGTTGTCCGTCTTTACCAATAATTGTCCTGGAAAAATGTGGTCCTTGAAGGCTGTCAGTGAATTCTGTACAGCTAACATTTTTTTTTGATTGATATGCAGGTGCATCTGACTGATTCCATTTGTACTGAATGCACTGCCCTGCCAAGTGAGCCCCCCATGCATAGTCTGAGTCTGTTGTTAGGGTTTGGGTGGCAGGGGGTAGAATGAATGGCAGTCCCTTGTTATGGTAGTAGGCCTCTGCCCACCAAAGGAACTCTGTCTTTATACAAGGAATGATAGGAATCATTGATTCCAGGTTCTGTGAATGTTGACACCATAGGCTTTTTAGATACCATTGTAGTTTCCTCATATGAAGTCTTGCATATGGAATTAGTAGAATGCAAGAGGCCATGAACCCCAGGGCTTGCAGGATTTTCCTTGCAGATAGCTGGGTCTTTGTGGCCAGTAGTTTGAAGTAGGCTGTCAAATAAACTTGTTTCTCTGGCGTGAGGTAAGCCATCTGGGAAGTTGTGTTCAAGCTTGCTCCCAGGAATACAATTTGTTGGCAGGGTACTAGATGAGATTTCTTTTAGTTTATGGTGTACCCCAGTGAGGTTAGCAGTTTCTTTACAAATGCCAGATGATTTAGAAGCATGTCCTGGTTTTCTGCCTGAACTAACATCGTCCAGGTATGGATATATTTGAATACTTCTTTGCCTGCAAAATGCAATGACTGGAGCTAGGCACTTTGTGAATACCCAGGGCGCAGTAGATAAGCCAAAGGGCAGTGAAGACAACTGATAGTACATGTAGCCTGCTCTGAAGCATAGGTATTTCCTGCAAAATTTTCTTACTGGAATGTGCAGGTAAGCTTCTTTTAAGTCTAAGGTTGCCAACCAGGCATCTTTGCCTAGCATAGAAAGCAGCTGATGAAGTGTTCGCATTTTGAATTTTGGGATTACCAAAAGGTGTTTAGAATAGAGAGGTCCAGGATAGGATGCCAGGAGCTGTCTTTTCTGGCTACCAGGAATAGTCTTGGGTAAAAACCTTGTCCCCTTTTTTCTGCTGGGACAGGCTGAATAGCCCTGATGCTTAGAAGAGAGAGAACCTGCTGTTGAGCCTCTGCCCACTGATTTGGGGCTAGGTCTGGCCAACCGTTTGGGGTTAGTAAGGTGTGGAAGTGGAATCTGTATCCTTGGGAAACTATATTTAAAACCCATTTGTCCTGGGTAATGAGTTCCCAGTTTTTTGCATGCAGTGCGATCTTTCCCACTAAGGGAGCATGCAGCTGAGCAGGGGTGGGAAGGATTAAGGTTAAGTCATTGTGACAGTTTTTCATAGGGGTGTGTCTTACTACTTCCAGCTTTGGAAGTGGAAGCCCCACACTGCTTAGACCTGCGAGTACCTTGAGACTGTAGCCTAGGTGGTCTGCTGTTCCTGGGTTTGGACTGAGAAGGCCTGGAAGAGACAGGAAAGGACCAGTTCTTAGAAGGCCAATGCCTACTGAATCTGGGAGGCTGTACTTGCAGGAAATTTTTAACAGTTTGCATAGATTTAGCTTTTTCCTCCATCTTTTTAAAGACTTCTGCTTTGTTGCCAAACATGCAATCTTGGTTTAAGGGAGCATCCAGTAAATTAGCTTTAACATGGATCTGGCAAATTTTGCTCCTTAAGCCAAGCATGCCTTCTAAGAACAGACCCAGTGACAGCAGCCCTGCAAGATGCTTCTAAAGAGTCAAAACCACATTGCAAAGTATGTTTACCAACTTGTTCAGCAGAATGCATTAAATCCTGTAATTCTTTATTTTCAGCACAGTCAGGAATCAACATAATGTTCTGTTTAAGTAGTCCCATTATATGCTGCTGATACTTTAACATATGAAACTGGAAGTTTAAGGCCCTAATGGCCAAGTGTATACCTTCTTACCCCATCTGTCCAAGGCCCTAGAATCTCTATTAGAGGGGGTAGGGTTTTTGGCAATAGTAGCCTTAATGCCTTTAGGTCCCTGGGAAATGGTCTCTGGGTCCACAGTAGGAATCTTGAAAAGGAACTTGAGAGTCAGGTACTCTAATACCTGTCAGGTTTCCTGGGAGCCGGAGGTAAAATGTCTGGGGCCAGGCTAGATTCCAAGAAGGCATCATCTACAATATCCAGGACAGTAGGGATAGCTAAAGGCCTGTGTTGAGGCTGGAGTAAGAATTCCCTAAGCCTCTCTTTGAAGTCAAAGTAATCCTGGCTTTCCCAGCGGAAATGCTCCCTAAGAGTGTGCAAGGTTTCACCAAAAGAAAAATCTTCTGGAGGGGAAGCAGAGGGAATGGAGTCCTCTGCATCAGAATCCTCATAGGTAGATAAGGCAGGCAAATCCTGGTAATCAGAAGAAACAGAAATTTCATAATCCTGATAGAAGAATCAGAAGGAAAATTAATTGTAGGTCTCTTACAGGGAGAAGGCTGGCTTCCCCTAATTAAAGTAATAAGGTCTTCAGCCATTCTTATCCTTTGTTTTTTTTAGGCATATAGGCTTGACCATGCGGTATGGACTTCGGTTTTCTATGTGTGGGTCGAGTTTTAGGCCTTTAAGAAGAAGATGGCATTGGTTTGGAATGCAAGTCCATAGGCCTGAATACACCCTCAGAAGCCGGTGCCTGCACAGCGGCTCCAGACCCATCCAAGGTAGAGACATCCGCAGGTTCCACAGTTGAAGCATCTCGTGGCATATTGGACTCCGAATGGGTCTCAGTAGAGGCCTGCGAATCTGAAGTAGTGGGTATAAGGGGCTGCGAAAGCACCTCGCTGAGTACCGGCAAACTGGCGACTAGCTTAATGGGAGTGTCGTCAGCAGCTTTGGACTTATGCGGTCTGTTGCTGTCTTTATCTTTATGTTTTTTTTTCGGAATGTCGGTAGACGGATGGCTTACCGAAGCCATTTCTGGATAATTAAACAGAGTACCAAAATAGTTTGCTGCAAAAATGGACAGACGATGAATAGTTCGAGGATTGAATAAGGCACAAAACCGACAGCGAGGGACGTTGTGGTCTGGGCCTAAGCAAGGAATGCAGTACAAATGAAAATCTTTATGAGGTATTTGCTTTCCACAGGTAATACAATTAATTTTTACTGACATCGGTTTACAGCAAGAAAAAGGATCCCCAACGGGGTACTTAGCTTTTTTGAAGACTTTGGTTCTGAAACTCGACAATGAAAATTTCAGGAGTCCGACCGGCACTTGCGAACTGCTTCTGCTTCGGGCACCGCGCGGCAAGAAAGACAGCTTGAATGGCGTCGGCTGCATGCTTTATACCCGACTACCTGATGTCATGGAAGAAGAGACAGCATCTGACGCAGGACCCAAGACTTTGATATTCAGGCCGGCTGAGGGCTACCTGCAGGCAGATAACCCAAATGTAATGACTGCAACAGTGAAACACGAAGACCATCTGCAGTTTCAATGTAGCACTGAGTCATTACCACTTTTCAGGTAAAACCCTCAGCAGCTGTCACTGTCATTCACATAAGTAGAGGTCGTTCTCACATTGAAGAATGCACAAGCCAGATTTGGGTTTTTGTTACGTGGAGTCATTTCAAGACATCCTCCCACCAGTTTCTGTTATTTTTACAATTTGTGTGATACACAGTAAAGTCCTCATTGTGGTCATATGCTTCATATTATTGTGAGCAGGAGTCATTGCTGCTACCAGCAATCTGAGTAGGTGGCCAGCACCAGTATGGGACATTTCCGATGCCCACGAGCTGAAGGCCCATGCCTGTCCCCTGCATATTAGTGGAGTGGAGGTCCTTACCCTGCTTTTTCTCTCTACATGTGCCCTTTCTGTACCAGTCAGTCATTGTGTGCAATTTGGTGTTTTACAATTCCTCGACAGATAGGGAAAACAGCAAATAGCCAACAGGCAGTTCAAAAGGCCAGATGTTTACAGAATGGGTTCATGCATGGCTTGATGCACAGGGTCGGTGGATCTACAATCTGCCATGACAGCATCACCGCGGAAGATGTTCACCTAACTGAGGAGGGCATTGCATTGTTCTTGACTGACCTTCACAATGGCGTGAGGAGAGCTATGCAGGATTGGTAACATGCAGCTTGTGAGAAGAATAGAAAAAGTACAGTTTTGTACCTACCATAAATGTAGATGTCCGAACTGGATAGCATCTGCAGTCATAACAAATGGGTTGTCCTGTCGTCAGGCAGCCCTTCGGTCGGCCGGATTCCAAAGTCTGTGTCTGGCTTCGGCTGATGTCGCACTTCACCCGACGTCATCTCTGCTGGTCTTCGGGTATAAAGGCATCAGCCGACGCCATTTTCCTCAGTGTTTCTTGCCCCAGATGCCAGTTGCCCTCTTGGAAGGCTAAATTTTGGATAAATGCCAATGTTTCCAAAAAGTAGAAGGCAAACACAAAAAATAAGCATGTATGTACATATATACAAACAAATACACCATAAGAGACTCCCCCCCAGCTAGCTATTACCACAGAGGGGAAGGAGGGTGGGTAATCCTGACTGCAGATGCTATCCAGTTCGGACATCTACATTTATGGTAGGTACAAAACTGTACTATGTCCTTCATGGATGCATCTGCAGTCATAACAAATGGGTAGAATACCATAGCCAAACTAGGGGTGGAGGAAGAAAAATTATGGTGTAGTTAGGATCCCTTGCAGTACAGCAGTGGCAAACCCTGCTCGGGATCTAGAGTATAGAGGTAAATTATAATGCTTGGCAAATGTATGCACGGAGGTCCAAGTAGCCGCCTCAATAATGTCCTTGATTGCCACTCCTCGTAAGAAAGCTGTGGTAGTGGCTGTAGCCCTTGTAGAATGAGGTCTTATGTTCTGTGGAATTGGTTTTCCATGGTAGGAGTAACAGAATCCTATGCAATTTCCTATCCATTTGGAGATTGTCTGTTTGGAAATAGCTTTTCCTTCCCTTCCTGTTGCATAGGCTACTAAAAGCTGGTCAGTTTTTCTGTCACTTTTGGTTCTGACCAGGTAGTAGCGTAACTGCCTATGTACATCCAAGGTATGCAGCAGTCTTTCCCCCCTGTTCTGTGGATTGGGAAAGAAGGTAGGTAGGTGGATTGCCTGGTTTAAAGACACTCTGGATACCACCTTAGGCATAAATGTAGGATTAGTTCTCATGGACACCCTATCTTGATGGAAGATTAGGAAGGGTTGCACTGCCATTAAGGCCTGTAGTTCCGAAACCCTCCTTGCTGAGGTAATTGCCAGTAGGAAAGCAGTTTTCCATGACAGGTGTTGCAGATCTGCTGTTGCTGCTGGTTCAAATGGAGGGAGTGTCAACTTTTCTAGCACAAAGTTCAAGTCCCATGCTGGTAATGGTGGTTTCCTAGGAGGTTTTACATTCTTGAACCCTCTGAGGAACTGCCTGAGTAGAGGATGCGAAAAGAGAGGTGGATCGAAGCTGTATTCTGCTGAAATAGCTGATGCATGTATCTTGATGGAGGAATAGGACAGGCCTGTATGTAGAAGCTCTGCCAAGTACTCCAGAATGTTAGCAATATCTATGTTCGACACATCTTTTCCTCTTTCAGTACTCCAAATGACAAATCTTTTCCATTTTCCTGCATAGTTCCTTCTTGTTGAAGGTCTGCGGGCTTCAAGGATAATGTCTTTAACCCTTTGGGAAAGGTCTGGGTTAGTTGCTGCTATGTGATGTTCCAGGCAGTCAGTTGCAAGGTTTTTAGGTTTGGATGCATGATGTAGTTGTTCTGAGTTAACATCAAAGGCATCAGGGGTATTGACCACATTCTCTCCCGAGACATGCTCCTCAGCAATGGGTACCAGTGTTGTCTTGGCCAATTCGGAGCTATCAGGATTATCCTTGGACGTTCCTCTTTGATTTTCAGTAGTACCTTGTGCATCAAGGGAAGAGGTGGAAATGCATATGCTGTCAGGCCTTTCCAGCTGAAGGATAGAGAGTCCACCTTCCATGCAAGTGGGTGGAATGTCCTTGTGCAGAATTTTTTGAGCTGGTGATTAAGTGGGGATGCGAATACATCTACTGGTGGCATTCCCCATTTCTTTGTGATGGCCTTGAAGATGTCCGGGTGTAGCATCCATTCGTGAGCATCCGAGGTGGTTCTGCTTAACATGTCTGCTAGGGTGTTCTCTTTTCCCGGCACAAATATTGCCTGTAACTGGATGTTGTAGCTGAGAGCCATATTCCAAAGGTCCAAAGTCATTCTGCATAGGGGGTATGAATGAGTGCCTCCCTGTTTGTTGATGTACCACATGACTGTGGTGTTGTCTGTCCTTATCATCAAATGGCCTTCTTTGAGGAATGGTCTGAATTTTTGGATTGCCAGTTTTACTGCCAGCATTTCTTTTAGGTTTATGTGCAGGTGCAGCTGGTCTTGAGTCCACAATCCTTGTATGCATTTGTCCAGCATGTGCGCCCCCCATCCTAGGTCTGAGGCATCCGTTGTGATGGTTTGGCTTGCTCGAAAGTTGTGGAAAGTTGTGGAAGGGTAAGCCTGGGTTTGACTGGCATGTTTGAGCCCACCATAGGAACTCCTGCTTTAGGCATGGGATTTCTGTTTCTAAGCTGTGCCTGTGTTGAGACCATAAATTCTTTAGGTACCACTGTAGCTTTCTCATATGCAGTCTGGCATGAGGGACCAAGATTATGCATGATGCCATGAAGCCCAAGGCCTGCAGAACTTTTCTTGCTGTTAGTTTGTTCTGCTTTGTTAATGCCAAGAAGTAAAGAGGGAGTTCTTTTTGTTTTTCTGCAGTTAGGAATGCCATTTGTTTTACTGTGTCCAATTCGCCAAGAATGTTCTTGTTTGGGATGGTATCAGCCTTGACTTTTGTAAATTGACTGTGTATCCCATGGCTTGTAGCAAGTAAATGACCCTTTGTAAATCTGTTGTCAGCTTGCTTTTGTTGTCCGCTTGTAACAGGCAGTCGTCCAGGTATGGATAAATTTGGATTCCTGTAGTCTGCAGTGAGCGATTACTGATGCCAGGCATTTTGTGAATACTCTGGGCAGTAGATAAGCCAAAGGGCAATGCTGAGAATTGATAATGCTCTGATCCTGCAAGAAATCTGAGGTATCTTCTGCAATTTGGTCGAATGGGGACGTGCAGGTATGCCTCCTTGAGATCTAGAGTTACCAGCCAACACTCCTTGCCCAGCATGGGAAGAAGTTGCTGTAGGGTCAGCATTTTGAATTTTGGGACAATGATGTATGTGTTTAAGACGGACAGGTCAAGAATAGGTCTCCAACTTTTCTCTTTTCTTGGTACTAGGAAGAGTCTGGAGTAGAATCCTTTGCCCTGTTCTGTTATTGGTACCCTTTCCACAGCTCTCATCTTTGTTAATTTCGCTATCTGCTGTAGAGCTTCTATTTTTTGATTTGGAGGTAGGTTTGACATTCCTCTTTTTACTGGTAAGGTGTGGAAGTGGAACCGGTAGCCTTGGTCTATGGTTTGCAAAATCCACTTGTCTTTTGTGATATAGTGCCAATTTTTCGAAAATAAGGCTAACTTTCCGCCTAAAGGTGCTGCTACTTGCTCCCTGGTAGGCAATGTCAGAGCCAAGTCACTGTGATTGTCCTGTTGCAGTGGCAGTGGTTGTGTCTGTGCCTCGGTTATTGCCTTGCCACTGTCGTCCTCTGTAGGCACCTCCTCTGGATTGATTTCTGCCTCTAGAGCGTCTATTCCTGCCCCTTTGGGATTTTGTGGAGTCTGGAAAGGACCAATTTTTGGCAGGCCAGTTCCTGCTAAACCTTGGGGGCTGAACCTGTAAGAAATCTTTAACTGTTTGTACAGATTTTGCCTTTTCTTCCATTTTCTTCATTACTTGCTGGGCAGGTGTACCAAATAGACTGGCCTTATCCATAGGAGCATCTAACAGCTTTGCTTTAACATGATCCGGTAAGACCTGTTCTTTCAACCATGCATGCCTTCTTATCACTGTGCCAGTCATGGCTGATCTAAATGAAGCCTCCAGTGCATCATAGCCACATTTTAAGGAATGGTTACTAACCTGTTGGATGTTATTCACCATCTCTAATACATATTTCTTATCTAAGGATTCATCAGAGGACAGTTTTTTAGTTAACTGATCAAGCATAAACTCTTGGTATTGGATCATATGAAACTGACAGTTTAAAGCTCTAGCTGAGAGAGTAGCAGAGGTGTAAACTTTTTCCCCCATCTCTCTAAGGACCTGGATTCCCTTTCAGAAGGAATAGGGTTTTTTGCTGTGGTCGAGGCTACTGCCTTAGGCCCCTGGGATATAGTTTCGGGATCTGCAAGTGGGGCCTTGTATAGGTGGTGATGAGTGTCTGGCACCCTGTAAAATATATCTGGTTTGGCAGGGGCTGGAGGTAAAGAATCAGGAGCAGTGCAAACATCATTAAATGCATCGTCCACAACAGGCAGTACAGGAGGTATAGCTAAGGGCCTATGTTGTGGTAAGTGCAGAAAAGTCCTAAGCCTTTTGTCTTGAATCTGAGAAATCTTGTCCCTGCCATTGGAATTGTTCTCTCATGGCATGTAAGGTTTCCCCAAAGGAAAATTCCTCTGGTGGAGAGGCAGCTGGAATGGATTCTTCAGCATCGGAATCTTCATAAGTAGAAAAAGGAGCCTCTGGCTGGTCTGTAATGTCGGAGTCATCCGCAGAATCATCAGAGGACACTGGCTCGGGGGGGCTCTGCTCTAGGTCTCTTTTCTGGGGGCTGAGAGGCCCTGTCTGGGTGAGATTGGGATCCCCTAATTAAGGATATTAGATCTTCTGCCAGAGTAAGCATTTGTGAACTTGAAGTGGGCCTGTGTGAGGGGGGCTTAACAGGCACTGATTTAGCAGATTTGGCTGCTTTAGCCCTGGCAAAGGCCTTAATAGACATGGCTGCAGGAGGCCTAGCAGCACCACGTGCTGGGGTAGAGACATCCAAAGGGATGGTGTCTGATAAATCACTAGGAACTACAGTTGTAGGCAAAATTTCTGAGGCCGATTCAACTAAGGTAGCAGGAGCCTCAGTAGTAGTCATGGATTCGGCTGAAGATTGACCGGTTTTCTCGGTTTCGGCCGAAACAGAGACACTCGCGGCTTGCTTAACTGTGGTTTCGGCCGAAACCGCGGACCGCGAGTGTCGGTCTTTTTCTTTGCGTTTTTTAACAATTTGGGTAGTCGGAGGATCAGACGGCATAATGTACGCAAAATCTGAGCCGAAAAACTGTTCAGCAAACTCCGACCGACGCCTAAGCGTTCGGTTGAAGGAAGCACAGGCCGAACAGGCTGCTACGTCGTGGTCTGGGCCTAAGCAAGGCAGACAGTAAGAGTGGAAATCTTTATGAGGTATTTGTTTCCCACAAGTTACAGTTATTGACTTTTTCTGACATCGGCTGAGGCAAGAAAGAGTCCCCAACGGGGTACTTAGCTTTTTAGAAGTCTTCGAAGTAGTATTCGGTAGTAGTAATCTCTGGATCTGACCGACCGGCACTTGCAAACAGCTTCTGCTTCGGGCGCCACGCGGCAAGAAAGACTGGGGAAAATGGCGTCGGCTGATGCCTTTATACCCGAAGACCAGCAGAGATGACGTCGGGTGAAGTGCGACATCAGCCGAAGCCGGACCCAGACTTTGGAATCCGGCCGACCGAAGGGCTGCCTGACGACAGGAGAACCCATTTGTTATGACTGCAGATGCATCCATGAAGGACATCACCCATAACCAAGTAGGACCAGTATAATCTGAAATGTGTTGTGTAAAATATATTTTTCTGAGTCTGGCAAATAACTGTGATAAGGAGCTGGTGACAATGCTGAGAAAGAAAGTACAGTTGTGTACACTTACCATAAATGTAGATGTTTGAGTGTATTCACAGTTGGAGTCATCACATTTGGGTTATCTGCCTGCAGGTAGCCCTCAGCCGGCCTGAATACCACAGTCTTGGGATTTCTGCGTCGGATGCTGTCGCTTCTTCCATGACGTCAGGTCGGCAGGGGGTATAAAACATGCAGCCGATGCCATTACATCAGTTTTTCATTCCCCAGATGTCAGGTGCCCCCACAATAGGAAGCAATTATATGGTATGGAACACCACAAGCAAAAAGCAAATACACATGATATAATATACACCAAACAAATAGGATATGTAAAAGACAAGAAAAGTCAGGGGAGCTGCGGGTAACTAGGAATGCAACAATAAATACATTCGAACATCTACATTTATGGTAAGTGTACACAACTGTACTACGTTCATCGTGCTTCACTGTTGCAGTCATCACATTTGGGTTGATTCCCAAAGCTAAGGAAGGGAGGAAGTAATTAAAGAGCATTAGGGCTAGCAATCAGGCCCTGTAAGACTGCTGTGGCAAATCCAGCTCTGGATTTAAAAAAATAGGCAAGTGGTAATGCTTGATGAAAGTATGTACAGAACTCCAGGTTGCAGCTTCCAGGATGTCCCTAGTAGGAGTTTCCTCAGAAATGCAGTAGAGGTAGATGCAGCCCTGGTGGAATGTGTTGTTATCCCCTGTGGGGTAGGTTTTCCATGGTGCTTGTAGCAGAAATAGATGCAACGTGCTATCCACTTGGAAATGGTTTGCTTTGAAATGGCCTTCCCCCTCTGCCCCTGCAGCATCTATATTGGGTTCCATTTGCCCTGAATGCACCACCCTGCCATGTGAGCCCCCCCATGCATAATCTGATGTGTCTGTTAGGGCTTGGGCGGCAGGGGGTAGAGGGGTAGAGTGAAAGGAGTCCCTTGTGGGAGCAGGCCTCTGCCCACCAAAGGAACTCTGCCCTTTGGCAAGAAATGATAGGAATCATGGATTCCAGGTCCTGAGAATGTTGACACCAGAGACTTTTTAGATACCACTGAAGTTTCCTCAGATGCAGTCTTGCATATCAAATTAGTAGAATGCAAGAGGCCATGAACCCCAGGGCTTGCAGGATTTTCCTTGCAGATAGCTGGGTTTTGTGGCCAGTAGGTTGTCAAATAAACTTGTTTCTCTGGAATGAGGAATGCCACCTGGGAAGTTGTGTTCAAGCTTGCTCCCAGAATACAACCTGTTGGCAGGATAATAGGTGTGATTTCTTCTCGTTGATGGTGTATCCCAGTGAAGTTAGAAGTCTCTTTACAAATATCAGGTGCTGTAACAGCAAGTCCTGACTCTCTGCCTGAATCAGGCAATCGTCCAAATATGGGTAAATCTGAACATTTCTCTGGCTGCAAAATGCAATGGCTCGAGCTAGGCACTTTGGAATACCCTGGGTGCAGTAGATAAGCCAAAGGGAAGTGCAGAGAACTGCTAATGCATGGAGCCTGCCCTGAAATGCAGGTATTTCCTGCAAGATTCCCTAATTGGTATGTGCAGATAAGCTTCTTTTAAATCTAGGGTTGCCAGCCAGGCATCCTTGGCTAGCATAGGAATAAGCTGTTGAAGAGTAAGCATTTTGAATTTTGGAACCACCAGAAAGGTGTTCAGAATAGACATGGCCAGGATAGGACGCCAGGAGTTGTCTTTTCTGGGAACCAGGAAGAGTCTTGAATAGAAACCTAGTCCCCTTTGTTCTGTGGGACAGGTTGAAAAGCCTTGATGCTGAGGAGAGAGAGCAATTGTTTTTGGGCCTCAGCCCACTGGTTTGGGGGAGGTCTGGCCATCCACTTGGGGGTGGGAGAGTGGAAGTGGAATCTGCATCCTAGGTAAACTATGTTTAAAACCCATTTGTCTTGGGTAATGAATTCCCAGTTTCTTGCATGCAGGGGGAGCTTTCTACCTAAAAGTGCAAGTAGTTGAGCAAGGCTTGGAAGAGTTGAGGATAAGTCATTGTGCAATTTTTCCATGGGGGATCGCTTACTACTCCCTGCTTTGGGAATGGGAGCCCCCCACTGCTTAGATCTAAGCATAGCCTGAGACTGAAGTCTTGGTGGTCTACTGCTTCTGGATTTGGACTGAGAAGGCATGGAAGGGACAGGAAAGGACCAGTTCTTTGAAGACCAATGCCTACTGAATCTACGTGGCTGTACTTGTAAGAAATCTTTGACAGTTTGCATAGATTTAGCTTTTCCTCCATTCTTTTAAGGACTTCTTCTGCTCTGTTGCCAAAAGATGCTCTTGGTTAAAGGGTGCATCCAGTAATTTGGCTTTAACATGATCTGGCAAGTTTTGTTCCTTAAGCTAAGCATGCCTTCTAAGTACAGACCCAGAGACAGCAGCCCTGCAAGATGCTTCTAAAGCATCAAAACCACACTGCAAAGTATCTTTATCAATTTGGTCAGCAGAATGCATTAACTCTTGTAAATCTTTGTGTTCAGCACAGTCAGGAATTAACATAATTTTCTGTCTAATTAGTCCCATAATATATTGCCGATACTTTAACATATGAAACTGGCAATTTAAAGCCCTAATGGCCAGAGTAGCAGAGGTGTATGCCTTCTTACCCCAAATGTCTAAAGCCCTAGAATCCCTGTCAGAAGGGATACTATTTTTGGCAGTAGTAGCCCTAATGCTTTTAGGTCCTTGGGAAATAGCCTCTGGATCCGCAGTAGGATTCTTGAAGAGGAATTTGAGAGAGTCAGGTACTATGTAGTACCGCTCAGGTTTCCTGGGAGCTGGGGGCAAAGTGTCTGGGGTAAGGCTGGATTCCAAGAAAACATCATCTACAACTTCCAGAACAGGAGGGATAGCAAGAGCCCTGTGCTGAGACAGGTTTAAGAATTCCCTAAGTCTCTTTTTGGAGTGAGAATAGTCCTGGTTTTCCAGGCAGAGAAAGGTATGCAAGGTTTCACCAAAAGAACAATCTTCTGGAGGGTAAGCATAGGGAATGGAATCCTCTGCATCAGAATCTTCATAAATAGATAAGGGTAAATCCTGGTAGTCAGAAGGAATAGAGATATCAGATTCCTGATCAGAAGAATAAGAAGGAAAATCAGTTCTATGTCTCTTAGAGGGGGAAGGCTGGCTTCCCCTAATTAAGGTAATAAGGTCTTCAGCCATTCTAATCATTCGTTTTTGAGGCATGGGAGCCTGAGAATGTGCTTTGGTTGTCGGTTTTCTAGGCGTAGTGCAAGCTTTAGGCCTGAAGAATTTGGTATTTTTAGCATGAAACAAAGTCGTCCGTTTGATATGAAAATCCGTAGGCCTGAATACACCCTCAGAAGCTGGTGCCTGCACAGCGGCTCCGGACCCATTCAAGGTAGAGACATTCGCAGGTTCCATAGTCCAAAAAGCATCTCGTGGCATACTGGACTCCGAATGGGTCTCAGCAGAGGCCTACAAATCTGTAGAAGTGGGCATCAGGGGCTGCGAAAGCACCTCACTAAGTACCGGTGGACTGGCGACTAGCTTAACGGAAGCGTCGTCGGCAGTTTTGGACCTATGCGGTCTCTCTGTCTTTATCCTTACTTTTTTGGAAGATCGGTAGTCGGATGGCTTAACTAAGCCATTTCGGAGTACAGATATCGAGAACAAAAGTATTTAGCTACAAAAACAGCCAGACAACGAATAGTTCGGCCGTTGAACAAGGCACAAAACCGATAACGAGGAACGTTGTGGTCTTGGCCTAAACAGGTGACGCAGTAAGACTGAAAATCTCTATGAGGTATTTGCTTTCCACAGGCAAGACAATTAATTTTTACATCAGTTAGAGCAAGATAAAAGGATCCCCAAAGGGGTCCTTTTCTTTTAGAAGAGTTCAGGTCTGAAACTCGAAAACAAAAATTTCAGGAGTCGGCCGACCGGCACTTGCTAACTGCTTCTGCTTCGGAAACTGCACGGCAAGAAAGACTGGGGTAATGGTGTCGGCTGCATGTTTTATACCCCTGACAACCTGATATCATGGAAGAAGTGACAGCATCCAACGCAGAAATCCCAAGACTCTGGTATTCAGGCCAGCTGAGGGCTACCTGCAGGCAGATAACCCAAATGTGATGATTGCAACAGTGAAACATGAAGAACATCAACTGTTTCAGGAGAGTGCTACCAGGTAAAATCTAATACGTCAGTGACCATCCTGCAATACTTCTTTTATTTTGTCTTCTTTTATCAGGCATGTGTAGAGTATAGATGACAGGAAGGGCTTACTAATACAGAACTTGATCCTTTAGGTCCATTGCTGAATGGACACATGTAAAGAGAAAAGGCAGAGGTAAGGCAGACTGCTGTCACTGAAGGATGTCATTAGACTGCAGTTGTATCAGCTGTCTGAGTGGGCAGCCAGCACAGCTATTGGACAGATCAGATGGCCTTGCCTGCCACTGAAGTCCCAAGCCTGTCCTGGGTTCATTAGTGGAGTGGCGGTCTTTACCTTGCTTTTTCTCTTTACATGTACCCATTCAGCAGTATGTTGGCTACACCAAGAATGTCTACATTTATAATCATATGTGTCTACATGGTAAAACAACTGGTTCTGAGTGCTGTACACATATACAGATATCACTTTTGTTAGGACTCAGGTTATGAAAATTATGATTTTTTCATATTTGGTAAATAACTTTGCAAGGGAGCATGTCAGTGTGCCAAGTAATACCTCATTTTGAAGACAGTATTGATAGTTCCAACATGGTAAAAGAACTGTCCCTGTATGCTGTACACATGTACAGATATCAAAGTTTGTTTCTGACTTAGGTTATGGAAATTAGGATTTTTTTTAGATTTTGGTAAATAACTTTGCAAAGGAGAATGTGAATGTGCTAAGTAATACCTCATTTTGAAGACAGTACTGCTGGTTCTAACATGGTAAAATAATTGTGCCTGTATGTTGTACACATGTGCAGACAAAGTTTGTTTTGAAGTTAGGTTATGGAAATTATGATTTTTTTCATATTTTGGTAAATTACTTTGCAAGGCAGCATGTCAGTGTGCCAAGTAATACCTCATTTTGAAGACAGTATTATTCCTTACACGGTAAAAGAATTGCGTCTGTGCACTGTACACATGTACAGATAGCACAGTTTTAGTCTTGTACGATTATGAAAATTATACATTTCCAATACTTCTCATTATTATGCCCATATCTTTGTAAGGGAGCATGGTGATCACACAAGTGATGCATCATTTTGAAGCCGGCATTCAGACGCACAACTTCAACACTGATATGTAGGCTCTGTCTGTTACAGGTGATGCGATATTATGCTTTGTTTATTTATCAATTATGAGAAATATTATATTAATCATATTTCTGTGAATATCTCTATAAAGGAGCATCACACAATAATGGTTAAGGTATCATTTTAAAGCTGACATTCACATTGACAAATTAAATACAAATTGTATGGTTCTACATGGTACATTGATTGTGCTTTGCTTTTCCAAAAAGGTAAAAAATATGTACAATATCAACATTCCTTTCCAAATATTTAATAATGACTTTGACATGCACTATCAACATTTACACTGTTGGAAAGGTCAGTGTCTGCTGAACAACTTTCGCGTTTACATTTTTAGTCTAGCCCTTATAGTTAAAGAGTTATGAACATTTGTTTTCTGTATGGTATTACAAATGGATTTTCTGAAAATTAGCTCAGGCTGCACTGTTGTTCCTATGGTGGAATTAAGCAGGCATCTTTTTCTGAGCTGCTCCGGAGTGAATGAGTTAAGGGTACACAGCTGTACTATGTTCTTTGTGTTTCACTGTTGCAGTAATCACTTGTGGGTAGATTCCCAAAGCTGAGGAAGTGGGTAGAGGCATGTTATATAGGTTCTGGGGATGCTAGCATGCCCTGCAGGATTGCAGATACAAATCCTGCCCTGGTTTTGGAGAATGTAGCCAGCTGGTAGTGCTTGTAAAGTGTGGATAGATGTCCATGTAGCAGCCTCCAGGATATCCTTGGTAGGAATGCCTCTCAGGAGAGCCGTGGATGTACAGGCTGCTCTAGTGGAATGAGATCTGATGGATTTAGGGCAACTCTTTCCATGGAAGGCATAGCAGAAATGTATGCAATGAGAGATCTATTTGGAAATGGTCTGCTTAGTAATAGGTTTCCCCTCTGCCCCAGGAGCAAAGAAAACCAGGAGCTGGTCATTTTTTCTGACTGATTTGGTCTTGTGAAGGTAAAATCTCAGTTGTCTGTGTACGTCTAGGGTATGCAGAATTTTTTCTCCTTTATTAGTAGGCTTTGGGAAGAAAGTAAGTAGGTGAATGTTCTGGTTGAGGGATACCTCAGAGACCACCCAGGCATAAAGGCAGGTCTAGTTTTCAGAGAGACCCTGTCCGAGTGGAAAATGATGAAGGGCTCAGTGGCTATTAGGGCCTAGAGGTCAGACACCCTCCTGGCAGAAGTAATGACTAGCAATACAGCAGTTTTCCAACAGAGGTACATGAGATCTGCTGAGGATGCTAGTTCAAAAGGGGATAGAGTCAACTTTTCCAAAACAAAGTTCCCAAGCTGGTGTAGGTGGCCTTCTAGGCAGTCTGATGTGATCTCTGAGGAACTGTTTTAAGAGGTGCTGAGAGAACAAGAGCTGCTCCGCCTGGACATAGGCTGAGATAGCAGAAGCATAAGTCTTGATAGAGGAGTAGGACAACCCCTTAACTAGAAGCTCTGCCAGATAGCCCAGAACCAGTGGTAAAGTGGCACTGTCGCTGTGTGCACCTCTGCTGCTGCACCAGCAGGTGAACCTTTTCCATTCTGCGGAATAAGATTTTCTGGTGCTGCATCTATGAGCTTCTTTAATAATGTCTAACACTTGCTTGGTGCTGGGTCTACGGGCTGCAGTGTTATCTGCCTTTGAGGAATCAACCATGTGGTTAACTTGAGCATGACCAGGCCTAGGTGCAGTAGCTTCCCTCTCGGTTGTGTGAGAAAGTCTGTGGTGAGGGGTATGGGGGGTGGGAGGGTGCATGCTCAGATTGAGAAGCATGGGGTACCAGTGCTGCCTCGGCCAGTCTGGGGCAATTAGGATAGCACTTGGCCCTCCCTCTCTGATCTTGATCAGCACTCTGGGTATCAGAGGCAGTGGGGGGAAAGCATATACAAACAGATTGCCCCAATGAAAGGAGAGGGTTGTCCACCCTCCAAGCTTCTGGGTGAAACTCTCTTGAGCAAAATTGTGTTAGCTGGCGGTTCTGGCAGAGCTTGCAAAAAAGGTCTACAGCTGGTTCCCCCAGGTCTGACTGATCTGTAAGGAAGATCTTCCAGTGCAACTGCCACTCGTGGGGATCCAGGAGTTGTCTGTTTAATTGGTCTGCCAGGGTGTTTTGTTTCCCTGGAAGGTATTGTGCCATCAGATGCATTCCCAGATTTGTGGCTGACTGCCACATTTTCATAGCTAAGTGACAGAGGGGGTAAGAATGGGTACCCCCTTGCTTGTTGATGCACCACATGACAGTTGTGTTGTCTGTCTTGACTAAAAGGACTCCTGGTGACAGATGTTCTTGGAAGGTTAGAATTGCTCTGTGCACTGCTAGAATTTCTTTCAGGTTGATATGGAAACTCTGAACCTCCTGTTCCCAAAAGGCCTGAGTTTGCAGTGTTCCTTTGTGAGCTCCTCAGGCATTGTCTGAGGCATCTGTGGTTATGGTTTGGCCATGTGGCTGAAAGACAAAGGGGAGGTCCTTGTGCATGTTGCAAGCCTCGGCCCACCATAGGAACTCCTTCCCCAGACCAGGAATGAAGGGGAGCCGGTGTTCCAGTGACCGGCAGTGCTGGCACCAAAGATTCTTTAAGTACCATTGCAATTTTCTCATGTTTAGTCTGGCAAAGGGGACCAGCAGGATGCAGGAGGCCATGTATCTCAGAGCTTGCAGGATTTTTCTGGCAGTGAGGTGGGTTTTGTGTGCCAGCTGGCTGAAGTAAGACTGTAGGAACACCTGCTTCTGTGGGGGGAGGAAGGCCATTTGTGCTGAGGTGTCTAGAAGAGTGCCCAGGAAGGTAATCCTTCGTGTGGGCTGCAAATAGGACTTTTCCTGGTTGATGGTGAATCCCAGAGAGGTTAGTAGGGCTTGCACAAAGGAGAGGTCCTGCAGGAGTTTTTCCTTGGTTTCTGTCTGAATGAGGCTGTCATTGAGATAGGGATAAATGTGCATGCCCTTCTGTCAGCAAAATGCAATGACCGGAGCCAAGCACTTGGTAAAGACTCTGGGAGCAGTGGATAAGACAAAGGGCAGAGCAGAGAACTGAAAGTGTTGGGAGCTTGCTCTAAACCTTAAGTAACTCCTGCAGGACTGTCTGATAGGGGTATGCAGGCAGGCATCCTTCAGATCTAGGGTCACTAGCCAGGCTTGTGGCAGGAGCATAGATAGTAGTATTTTTTGTAGAGTCAGCATCTTGAATTTTGGAACAAGGAGGGACAGATTCAGGGTGGAAAGTTCTGGGATAGGGCACCCTCTTTTCTGGGGACCAGGAACAGACTTGAATAAAATCCTTTGGTACAGGTTCTATAGCACCCTGGACATGAACCTTTCTGATCTGACAAATAGCTTCTGTCCGCTGATTTGCAGGGACGTCTGGGCAACCTGACATTTTTGTTTTTTCTTTGAAATAGAATCCGTACCCGCTGGTAATAATTTTCAGGACCCACAGATCTGAGGTGATGGCCTGTCAGTTTTCTAGGAAGAGGGAAAGTCTTCCCTAGCCTGCCGGGTGACCTGAGGGGCAGAGGGGAGGGAAGAGAGTTATTGTGCATCCATGGAGAAGGGAGTTGGTTTAGAAGTCCCTTGCCTAGCAGCAGCAGTGGACCACTGCCTAGGGTCTTTGTTGGCTATGGGGCTGATGCCTAGGGGTTCTGCCTCTGCATCCCTTTCTCTGGACTGGTTTTGTCTGTAAGGGAAAGGACCAGTGTTTAGTGGGGAAGTTGCTGCTGAACCTGGGAGGTCGTACCTGTAAGAAGTCCTTGACAGTTTGCATGGACTTGGCTTTGTCCTCGATTTTCTTAATGACCTCCTCTGCTTTAGGGCCAAACAACCAGTCTTTAACTAAGGGGGAGTCTAGCAGTTTGGATTTTACCTGGTCAGGCAAAGGCTGCTTCCTTAACTAGTCATACCTTCTGATTACTGTATGAGGTCTGTGTTAATTCTCTGGTAGTACTATTGTCAGGAACGGACAATAACAGTTCAAGGACATTTTGCTGGAATCTGAGCATATGGAATTGACAATTTAATGCTCTTACAGCTAAGTGGCTGAAGTGTATACCTTTTTCCCCATTCTGTCTAAAACTCTGCTTTCTTTGTCAGCTAGAATGGGATTTCTAGATGAGCTTGCCTTAGCTCCCTTAGGGCCTTGAGTAATGACTTCATGGTCTCCAGTAGGGTTCCTGAAAAGATATTTGTGGGTGTCTTGCACCCTGTAATATCGGTCTGGTTTTCTGGGTGCCGGGGGGAAGAGAATCTGGTGAAAGGGCAGATTCTAGGAAAAACATCCTCCACTACATCCAGGATTGGCGGAATGGCCAGAGGTTTATGCTGGGGCAGGTCAAGGAGCTCTCTCAATCTCTTCTTAGACTGAGGGTAATCTTGGGCCTCCCATTGAAAGTGCTCTCTGAGGGAATTTAAAGTTTCCCCAAAAGAAAGGTTCTCGGGGGGGGGGGGGGTCATCAGCATCAAAGTCCTCAAATGCTGCTAAGGGATGGTCTTCCATGTTTGATTCCTCAAGGACAGACCCTTCCGATTCCTGGTCAGAGAGGGCCTCAAGGGAGACCTCCCTTTTTCTTTTGGCTGGGGTGGGAGGATGGGGTTAGTTTCCCCTAATAAGAGTCATCACATCTTCTGCCATTCTGAGCAGTTGCTGCGACTGAGGAGCAGGCTGGCTAGGTATAGGTCAGGGGCTGGGTTCTTGGGGAAGGATTTTTTTGTGGGTAGTCTTAGGCTTGGGCGGGTTGGTAGTGTTATACAAAGTGAGTTTAACAGTCAGTGTTGTCATCGGTCTGAGTCTGGCTTCGGTAGTCGGTGGAGTCTCAGTGGAAGCCGGTGCCCACAAAGCGGCTCTGGGCCAGACCACATGAGAAAGAGGTGGCATACCAGCAGAGGGAGGTGGATCCAGCGGCATACCGGACTCCAAATGGGTCTCGGTAGAGGCCTGCAATGGTTCCTCGGCTAGCGTCAGGGGCTGCGAAGGAGCCTCACTGAGTTCAGCAGCAGCACTAAGTTGGAAAATACCAAACTTTTCACCTGAGTCATAAGAGGGCCTAACTTTTAGAGGCCTATCTCTATCCTTTTATTTTTCTAGGTAAGTCAGTAGCCGGTTGAGAGACCAACGCCATTTCACGTTGAGAAAGAGACTCACTAAAATGCCTAGCTACAAATTCATCTCTTCTTCATATGGTTCTAGCATTAAACAGGGCACAGAACTGACATCCGGGGATATCATGGTCTGGGCCTAAACAAGTCTCGTTGTGGGATCTGCTTTCCACAAATGAGACAATTATTGACTTTCTCTGACATTGGTTAAAAGCAAGAAAAATGTTCCCCAGCGGGTTACTTAGCTTTAGACTGTTTTTCTCACTCTGGCAATGGCCTACTGACACACCCGCAAAACTGCTTCTGCTTCGGGCTCCATGGCAGGAAAGATTGATGTAATGGCATCAGCTGTCATCCTTTATAGCCCTGAAGACCTGACATCAGTCACAATCTCTGAACAGCTGACGCAGGAGGGAAATTCTTTACTCTGGTATTCAGGACGGCCGAGGGCTACCCAGCAGGGATAACTCACAAGGGATGACTGCAACAATGAAACATGAAGAACATAGTACAAAAGCTCAAAAGGCAACTTGAGAAGAGGAAGACCCAGAAGACACCTCAAGAAACCCAAGCAGGATAACTCTGATAAAGTCAACTCTTGCTCTGGAAACAACATCTAATTTGTAATGCTCAGTAAAGGTATGGAGAGAGGTCCAAGTAGCAGCCTCAAGGATGGAATTGGTATTCAAGCCTATCAAAAATGTACCAGAAGCAGCCACGGACCTGATACAATGAACCTTTACAGAGGCAGAAAGGTTCTTCCCATGAAAGGAGTAACAAAAATAAATGGCCTTAGAGTCCCATGAAGAAATGGTTTGCTTAGAAACAGCCAAACCTAGAGATCTGGAATGAATGGAAACAAAAAGTTGCTCAGATTTGCAAATGGCCTTAGTCTTATCCAAATATCCAGGTTGTCTACATAAATCAAAAGTGTGAAGAAAATAGAAGTTATGTTCTTACCATAACGTTCCATGTTAATTGTCTTCTTCTCGCCTTCTTTCTTGCTGGATGGGTTCGGAGCCGACCTCGGCTCCGACTCAGCCACTTTAAAAGCTCGAGAGTTGGTTCCACCGGCTCGAGGCTGCCCCTATATCCCACAATGCTAGGCGTGAATTACCTCAGATCTCGTTTGTGAGCTAGGCCCAGCTAATAATACAACCAGGAAAAACTGGAAAGAGTCCACCTCTATAAACAAAGGGAAAGAGAAAGGGTGACCTACGCCTGATCTAGGAAAATATGCACAGCAGAGCATATACCTATCGCAAAGAGGTGGTAGAAAGAGAGGTCACAATCAAACTCCTCTAGGTCTGTCCAGGCCAGGGGGAAGGAGGGTGGGACGCAAGAAAGAAGGCGAGAAGAAGACAACTAACATGGAACGTTATGGTAAGAACATAACTTCTATATGTTAAGTTGTCTATCTCGCCTTCATTCTTGCTGGATGGGACCGCGTCCCTAGCACCTTGTCCCGGGTGGCCTAACGGAACAGACTCTTGAGAACAGTGGAACCAAAGTTAGCTCTGTGCCTAGAGGCTAAATCCAACTTATAATGAGAAATGAAAGTGTGAGGAGTAGCCCAAGTAGCCGCTGCACAAATGGTGTCAATAGGCAGTCTGTCTTGGAAGGCTATAGAAGTAGCTAAAGCTCTGGTGGAATGGGCTTTAGGTTTGTTAGGCAGCTTTTGGTGTCTAATCTCATAAACAAGGGAAATCAGAGATGTTAGCCATCTAGATAATGATACCTTTGAAACTGAAAGTCCCTTTCTGCCTTCTGCATAAGAGACAAACAGCTGGTCAGATTTTCTGAATTGTTTGGTTCTATCCAAATAGTACCTTAACTGACAATGAACATCTAGCCAATGCAATTTTTGTTCAGACCTATTAGAATATTCTGGAAAAAACAGGAGGTCAATGCTTTGATTTAGGTTAGACGCGAGGCTATCTTAAGTAAAAAGGACGGGTTGGTTCAGAAGATACCCTGTCCTTATGGAACAACAGATAAGGAGGTCGACAGCTGAGTGCATGAAGTTCTGAAACTCTTCTAGCTGAAGTAATAGCTACCAGAAAGAGTCTTCCATGATAGCAATTTTAAAGAACAGGAGGCTGCAGGTTCGAAAGGGGGAAGAATCAAAGAACTAAGAACTAAATTTAGGTCCCAAGGAGGAGAAGGATTTGTTATAGGAGGTCTGAGTAGAAAAACTCCTTTCAAAAAGGCTTTGCAAAGCTTGTGGGACATTATGGCAGACTCTGAAATGCCCACATGAAAGTTAGAAATAGCTGCCAATTGAACTTTAAGAGTAGAAGGAGATGAACCTGCATGGAAGAGTTCAGCTAGAAAATCAAGGACCATTTGGATGGAAGCAGTGAAAGGATCTATGTCCCTTCCTTGAGCCCAATAGGCAAAACGTTTCCACTTACTCAAATAAATCTTTCGAGTGGAAGATTTATGGGAGGCTATCAAAATATCTCGAACAGAGTGAGATATAGGTTCATAGGTTCATAGGTTTATACTAGGCTATCTGCCCTATGGCATTTATAAGCCTAGCCCAAATTTTTGCGGCTTACGCCACCCCTTATATGAAAAAATACTGTGCCCATTAGTTTGTTGTGCCTCTGTCCAGCAGTGACACAGATATGATTCCCGGGGTAAACCTACGATCTCCCATCCACAGGTCTAGATTTCTCTTGAACAGAGTCAGCGAGGTGCTCTGCCTCACATGGACCGGGATTTTATTCCACAGCATAGGGAGTCTCTGAGTGATAAATCTATCCCTCCAGCACGTCCTATTTATATCCGTGCTAAGGTTTAAGTCGCTTGCTCTAGTGGTTTTGGTGGATTTGGATTTTTGAGGTGGAGCATGTCCATTAATTCGGGTTGGACATGGCCTTGTATGTCAGGCACATGTCACCTCTGAGCAGGCGGTATGCGACTGAATAGAGCTGGAGTTTCTTCAATCTGGCAGCATATGACAGATTTTGGAGTCCCTTTATCCTTTTGGTGAGGAACTTTTGGGGTCTCTCCAATTGCTGTAGATGTCGGGTGAGATACATCCCGAATGGGGCATTGTACTCGATCATTGGTCTGATAAGTGAAGAGTACAGGGAACAATGACCTCACTAGATCTGGATGTGAATCCCTTCATGATCAGGTGAGCAATGTAGAAGGTCTTTCTAACCACTTTAGCAATGTGAGTGTCAAAAGAAAGGCCACTGTCAACCTGGGTCCCCAGGTTCCTGATAACCTCTTCTGTGCTTAGTGGATTGCCACCTATATGGTAGCTTGGGGTTACCTTGTTTTTCCCGAAGGGTATGACTATACATTTTTGGCGTTTAACTTCAGGCCATGGCTCTGGCACCAGCTATCTGTTTCCGTGAGTCCCTTCTGAAGGATATCCGTGTCCGATGCACTTTCCACTATGGTGCCCAGTTTGCAGTCGTCTGCAAACTTTGTCAGCCAAAGTCCTCCCATGTTGGCCTGTACTTCTGAGACGTAGATGCCAAACAATAGGGGGCCAAGGACCGAGCCCTGTGGGACACCACTTGTGACCGGCTTGGAGTCTGACACAGCACCAGCAACTCTAACCCTGTGGGTTCTGTCCTTAAGCCAGTTTGCAACCCATCTTGTGACATATGGGTTTACATTTAAGCTGGTAAGTTTTTCTACAATACCCGAGTGGGGTATTGTGTAAAGCCTTTGCAAGGTCAAGGTAGGCTGTATGGACTGCCTTTCCCTCATCAATGGCCTTGGTGACTGTTTCGAAGAAGTCGACCAAGTTCAAAAGGCATGATCTTCCCTTGACAAAGCCAAACTGGGTCGGGTCCAATGTCTGCAAGTCCCTATATCTTTGTTTATGAGCTCCATTATGATCCTCTCCATAGCTTTGCAGACTAGACTTGCTAAGCTTATAGGGCGGTAATTACCAGGGTCCGTAGAGGTGCCGCCTTTGTGGAGTGGGACCACAGTTGCCATACGCCACTCCTTGGGCACGTATCCTGTGGTAAGGCTGAGATTAAACAGCTGCCTTATGTGCGGTTTAATTCCTCATTTAGCTTGTGTAGCACACAGCCGGGACACCATCCGGTCCCATTGATGCTGTGTTTTAGCTTTAGAGAGCAGCTTTCACCTGCGCATTTGAGATGTCCGGGAGGCTACACTCGGCTGGGATAGTTATCTCTCCTTTAGGGGGGGGGGTGAAGTTTGCACTGAACCTGTCTGCCAGTATGTTGGCAATGTCTGTGGGTTCAGTGATTTTTGTATCATTTTGGAGTAATTCTGAGCATATCTGGGAGTTTCCACCCAGGTTCCTAACATAGCTGAAAAAGGCCTTATGATTGTCCTTTGAATCCACGGCAATTTTTCTCTCAAAATTGGCCTTAGTTGATTTTATGAGTGCTCGTATTTTTTACTAATAATGATCAGGGGTGACTTCCCTTTTATGAATTTTGTTCTATCATGTAATAGCTTTCTCCTCTTATTGTAAAGTTTGTTAATGGCTGGGGTCCACCAGACTGGACGTTGCCCCTTTGTGGAAAGAGTCTTGGTTTTATTTGGGATTGCCTGATCCATGCAGTCCTGGAGGTGTTCATAGAAGGCATTTGTAAGGGCTTCCGCAGCTTGGGTTGTGGTTTCCTCTGGCTCAGGGGCCTTGAAGGATACCACACCAGTCTTGAGTAGTGTGAAGTTTGCTTTAGAGAAGTTCTTCACTATGGTCTTTTTTTTGGGGTGGGGTCGGGATGTGGATTTCCAGTGAGATTAGTTTATGATCAGATCTCACCAATGAGGATATACTTCGGTGTGGAGCATTTTGTCCCCATGTTTGTGACAATGAGATCTAGTATATTTTCTCCTCTCGTGGGAACAGTGACTAGCTGTTCCATGGCATTTGAATTTATGAACTCCAGGAACCGTTGGGCTAGAAAGTTAGGGCTTGAGTAATGTTCCCAGTCTATATTCGGGTAGTTGAAGTCACCCAATATGATGGTGTTTGGAGATACATTTATACCCTCCAGTGTCTTCAGGAAGGCTGTGTGGGGTTCCTGAGTTTGAGAGGGTGGCCTGTAGCATGCTACAATTTGTAGAGCAGTTTTGCCTATGGTTAGTTGCACCTGGATGGTTTCGAGCTTCATGCGTTGCCACCAACCTGGAGGTGTGGGTATCCTTTATGAATATGGATACACCCCTCCTTTTGTGGTGTGGTCCGGTTTTGGGGCCGAACGCATGATATGAGGTAAAACCTAATAGTGCCGGGTGCTCTCAGGAGCCTTGAACCAGGTTTCAGTTACAGCACAGACATCGATGTTCTCCATACTGAGAAGGGCCTTGAGTGCGTGCATTTTGAGATTTAGACTTCTGGCATTGAGCAGCATTACCCTCAGTTTCTTCCCATTTTTGTTTTCTAGGGTGGTAGGTTTAGAATTTGAGCCTTGCCTAAAAAAGGCACTATGGGGGTGGCAAGAGCCTTAGCCAATATCCGGAATCCCAGGGGTGACAGGTGCAAGCCGTCCCTTGCGAAGCAGCGTGGCTTGTCAAGCATGTCATCCCAGGCAGACAGACACTGGATCCCCTTTGAATGACACCAGACATTAAGCCAATTGTTAAAGCTGATCATCTTGTCTCTATATTGTGGCATCATTCTTGGTGAAGGAAGGATACTGCTCAGGGTTAGGGTCATACCTGCCTAGGCTACATAATCAGAGAGGAAGCCTGTTTGAGGAAGCCTGGCTAAGGTTGGAATTGGAGGAACCAAGCAGTGAGGTTCAGAGAGGGAAGGGAGCGATGAAAAGTACAGTTTTGTACCTACCATAAATGTAGATGTTCGAAGATCCACATTGCTGCAGTCCTTACATATGGGTAGTCCGCTGTCCTCGGTCGGCCCGAATACCAAAGTATTAGGCTGACGTCGGTCAAGGCGCTTTAAAATGACATCAGGACGTCAGGGTACAAAAGCGCATGACCGACGTCATTTCCTCAGTCTTTTCTTGCCCCAGATGTCAGAAGGCTCTAACAAGAAAGGCCAAAGCCAAAAACTAGCAAAAAACTAACCAACCACCCGTGCACTAACCATATTTACAATATGTACAACACAAACCACACCACCACCTTCAACAGCAGAGGGGAAGGAGGGAGGGTAAATTGGACTGCAGCAATGTGGATCTTCGAACATCTACATTTATGGTAGGTACAAAACTGTACTATGTTCTTCATCTCACATTGCTGCAGTCCTTACATATGGGTAGAATCCCAAAGCAGAGGTAAGGGAGGATGGCAACACTATACAGCATTAGGAGCTGCCAACATGCCCTGTAAAATTGCAGTGGCAAATCCAGTTCGAGATTTAGAGTAAAGTGGAAGGTGGTAATGCTTAGAGAAAGTATGCACTGAACTCCAAGTAGCTGCTTCCAAAATATCTTTAGTAGCCACCCCCCTTAAAAAAGCTGTAGAAGTGGCAGTAGCCCTAGTGGAATGAGGCCTAATCCCAGCTGGAATCTCCTTACCATGATGGGAATAACAGAAAGCAATACAAAAACCAATCCACTTAGAAATAGTTTGTTTTGAAACAGGTTTGCCCTGAGAACCCAAAGCAAAAGAAACAAACAACTGCTGAGACTGCCTGAACCCTTTAGTTCTGCTCAAATAATATCGCAACTGTCTGTGTATATCCAAAGTGTGCAAAATCCTTTCCCCTTTATTTTGGGGGTTTGCATAAAAGTAGGCAAATGAATAGTTTGGTTTAAAGCCACACTAGAAACCACTTTAGGCATAAAAGAAGGGTTAGTGCAAAGACACCCTATCCTTGTGGAAAATTAAGAAAGGCTCAACTGCCATAAGGGCCTGTAACTCAGAAACCCTTCTCGCAGAGGTAATAGCCAACAAAAAGCAGTCTTCCATGATAAATATTTCAACTCTGCCGATGCTGCAGGCTCAAAAGGTTGTAGAGTGAGTTTCTCCAACACAAAATTGAGATCCCAAGCAGGAGTAGGAGCTCTACGTGGGGGTCTTATATTCTTTGCCCCTCTAAGGAATTGCTTAAACAAAGGCTGAGAAAATAATGGTGGGTCACAGTCATAGTGAGCCGAAATTGCTGCAGCATGAACCTTTATAGAGGAGAAGGACAAACCTTTGTCCAATAACTCAGTAAGATATTGAAGCGCAACACTTAAATTAGGTTTAGAAACATCAAAGTCCTTTGCTGTACTCCAAAATAAAAATCTCCTCCATTTATCTGCGTAAACTTTCCGTGTACTAGGCCTTCTGGCCTCCAAAATAACATTCAAAACTTGTTGTGGAAGCTGAGACCCTCTAGGGTTTAAAACAGAATATGCCAGGCTGTCAGATGTAGAGAATGAAGTTTGACATTGAGTAAATGACTGTTCTCCTGAGACAGCAGGTGAGGAATCGAAGGCAAAGGCCATGGAGGCTCCTGTACCAGACTTCTCAGTAATGGGTACCAGTGCTGTCGAGGCCAATCTGGAGCTATTAAAATCATGTTTGGCTTGTCCTGTCTGACCTTCAGCAGTACCTTTGGGAGGAGAGGCAGAGGTGGAAAGGCATACACGTGAAGATTGCTCCAATTGAATGAGAGAGCATCCACTTTCCAAGCTGTGGGATGAAACCTTTTTGTGCAAAACTTTGGCAACTGGTAATTTAGTGGAGAAGCGAACAGATCTATGTCTGGAGTTCCCCATAACACTGTCAGTCTCTGAAATACATGACCATCCAATTTCCACTCGTGGGGATCCATAATTCGTCTGCTTAACACATCTGCTAAGGAGTTCTGTGCTCCTGGCAGAAACCTTGCCTGAAGATTTAGCTGTAAACTGAGAGCAGTCTCCCACAAAATCATTGCTTGTCTGCATAGAGGATAAGAATGCGTCCCCCCTTGCTTGTTGATGTACCACATGACAGTTGTGTTGTCTGTTTGAATCAACACCTGCCCTGGAAGAAGTAAATCCTTGAAAGCTATCATTGCAAATTGGACTGCTAACATCTCCTTCAAGTTGATATGTAGATGTTGAAGTCTGGCAGGCCACGTGTCTTGTACCCATTTTCCATTTAGATGAGCTCCCCAAGCTTTGTCTGAGGTATCTGTCGTTAAAATCTGACTCGCCTCTGGCCGGGTCACAGAGAGTCCCTTGTTTAGGTGACATTCCTGAGCCCACCACAAAAATTCCTTTTGAATGCAAGGTATTATCTGAATGACAGTGTCCAAATCTTGGCAGTGCTGTGTCCATACATTCTTGAGATACCACTGTAGCTTCCTCATATGCAGTTTGGCATTGGGAAGTACCAGAATACAAGATGCCATGAACCCCAAGGCTTGAAGGACTGTCCTTGCAGTCAGCCTGGACTGACGAGACAATTGGTGGAAGTAAAGAGAAAGATTCTTTTGTTTGTCCGGGGTCAGAAAGGCCATCTGGGCTGCTGTATTCAGTCTCACACCCAGAAAGCACATGTCCTGAGAGGGTACTAGACTGGACTTTATTTCGTTCACAGAATACCCCAGGCATCTTAACACTGCCATCACATACTGTAAATGATGAAGAAGTTCGTCCTTTTCTTGGGCCAGAATCAGGCAATCGTCCAAATAAGGATAGATTTGTATTCCTCTTAGCCTGAAGAAAGCTACCACTGGAGCCAGAACCTTCGTGAACACTCTGGGCGCAGTAGATAAGCCAAAGGGCAATGCAGAGAACTGATAATGTGAAGTCCCAGCCCGAAAACGCAGATACTTCCTGCAACTGGGCCTGATAGGAACATGAAGGTAAGCTTCCTTGAGATCCAGAGTCACCATCCAGTGATCTTTGCCCAGCAGAGGTAAAAGCTGTTGTAACGTCAACATTTTGAACTTGGGAATGTCCAGATAAGTGTTGAGGATAGATAAATCCAAAATTGGTCTCCACGTGTTTCCTTTCTTTGGTACTAGAAACAGGCGAGAATAAAAGCCTAGGCCCACTTCTGGCAGAGGGACCGGTTGTATGGCCCCTATTTGAAGTAGTAGAGAAATTTGTTTGCGAGCCTCTAGTCTTTGCTGAGGAGGAACGTCCGGCATGCCTTTGAAAGGAGGCAAGGTATGGAAATAAAACTTGTAACCCTTGTGTATGATATCCAATACCCATTTGTCTTGGGTAACCAACATCCAATTTTCTTTGAAGAGTGCTAACCTTCCTCCCAAAGGTGCTGCCAGGCAAGGAGGATCTGGCAGCTGAAAAAGTAGGTCATTGGGCCTGTTTACGAAATGACTGGCCCCTGCCCTCACCCGAAGATTGTGCAGGTGAACTCCCAGTTCTAGGCCTGAAAGAACTCTGAGCTCTGCCCCTACCATGTCTAGATCTACCCCTAGACTGAGAATCATAAGAAGGATACGTCCACCCCTTAGCAGGCCAATTCCTACTAAATTTCGGAGGCTGAACCTGCAAAAAATCTTTAACAGCCTGCATAGACTTAGCCTTGTCTTCCATTTTCTTCAAGACTGACTCCACAGGTGAACCAAACAACACATCAGACTGCAAAGGAGCATCCAAAATCCTTGTCTTAACATGGTCAGATAAATTCTGATCCTTCAGCCAGGCGTGCCTGCGAAGAACTGAGCCAGTGGCAGCCACCCTAGACGAGGCCTGCACAGCATCAAAACCACACTGTAATGAATGCTTACCCACTTGTTCAGAGACATGCACCAAATCTTGTAATTCTTTACACTCAATGCCTTCCGCCAGAGCATCCACCTTAGACTTCAATTGAGAAAGAAGAAAGTTTTGATATTTCAACATATGAAACTGGCAATTCAAAGCCCTCATAGCTAAGGTAGAAGATGTATAGACCTTCTTTCCCCATCTATCCAAAGCTCTGGCTTCTTTATCTAGAGGAACCGGATTTTTAACAACAGAGGCCTTGACACCCTTAGGTCCCTGACTAACAGTTTCTGGGTCCGCCCTAGGACTCTTATAAAGATATTTATGAGCCTCAGGCACCCTGTAATACCTATCCGGTTTAACAGGAGCAGGAGGCAGAGAATCAGGATTAAGTGAAGCCTCTGCAAACACATCTTCCACAACATCCAGAACAGGGGGTATAGCCAAGGGCCTATGCTGGGGTAACAGCAAAAATTCCCTAAGCCTTTTCCGAGAATCAGAGAAGTCCTGACCTTCCCACTTAAAATGTTCCCTCATAGAATGAAGAGTCTCTGAAAAAGAAAAATCCTCTGGAGGAGAAGCAGAAGGAGTGGAATCATCTGCATCAGAATCAGAATAAGGAGAGTACTCCTGCAAGTCTTCAGCTGAAGACTCTGAAACATCCGAAGCCTGCTCAAAACTTCCCAACTCTGGCTCCACCCTAGGCCTCTTATCAGGAGGGGGCAAAGAACCTCTAATCAGAGTAATCAAATCTTCTGCCATTTTAAGCATGTGCTTCTTAGGCACAGACCCTGCTGAACTAGGAGTGACACCAACAGAAGCTACAACTGGCCTGCCCCTGGGAGAAGCCTTGGAAACAGAGGGAGAAGGCCTAACCACCCTAGGAAGGGAGGGGAGTACAGTAAAGTACAGTTTTGTACCTACCATAAATGTAGATGTTCGAGGATTCCCTTGCTGCAGTCCTGACAATTGGGTATAGTCCGCGTCCCAGTCGGCCCGAATACCAGAGTATAAGGCTGACGTCGGTCATGGCGCCTTAGACTGACGTCAGTACGTCAGGGTACTAATGCGCATGACCGACGTCATTTCCTCAGTCTTTTCTTGCCCCAGATGTCAGAAGACCCAAAAAGACAAGTCCCAAAAACAACCTGCACCAAAAAACATGTACAATATATACAGTAATATATACAAAAATATAAGCATGTAAACTCACCTACACAACCACCCTGAAACACAGAGGGAAGGAGGGAGGGTAAATTGGACTGCAGCAAGGGAATCCTCGAACATCTACATTTATGGTAGGTACAAAACTGTACTATGTTCTTCGTCTTCCCTTGCTGCAGTCCTGACAATTGGGTAGAATCCCAAAGCAGAGGTAAGGGAGGCTGGCAAATTATAAAGTAGCAGGAGCTGACAACATGCCTTGTAAAACAGCTGTGGCAAAACCAGCTCTAGTCTTAGAGTATACAGGCAGGTGATAATGCCTAGAGAAAGTATGCACTGAACTCCAAGTAGCTGCCTCCAGAATATCCTTAGTTGCCACCCGCCTTAGAAATGCTGTTGAAGTGGCAGTAGCCCTAGTGGAATGAGGCCTAATCCCAGCTGGAACCTCTTTGCCATGATGGGAATAACAAAATGCAATGCAAAAGCCAATCCACCTAGAAATAGTTTGTTTTGACACAGGCTTGCCCTGTGAACTTAAAGCAAAAGAAACAAGTAACTGCTGAGACTGCCTAAAATCTTTAGTCCTGCTCAAATAATAACGCAATTGCCTGTGTACATCTAAAGTGTGCAAAATCTTTTCCCCTTTATTTTGAGGATCTGCAAAAACGTAGGCAAAAGAATAGTTTGGTTTATAGCCACACTAGAAACTACCTTAGGCATAAAGGAAGGATTAGTCTGTAATGATACCCTGTCCTTATGGAAAATCAAAAGGGCTCTACTGCCATAAGGGCCTGCAACTCAGACACCCTTCTTGCAGAAGTAATAGCCAACAGAAAAGCAGTCTTCCATGACAAATATTTCAATTCAGCAGTAGCTGCAGGCTCAAAAGGTTGTAAAGTAAGTTTTTCCAACACAAAATTGAGATCCCAAGCAGGAGTAGGAGCTCTACGTGGGGGTCTTATATTCTTTGCCCCTCTAAGAAACTGCTTGAACAAAGGATGCGAAAACAAAGGTGGGTCACAATCATAGTGAGCTGAAATTGCTGCAGCATGAATCTTTATGGAAGAGAAAGACAAACCTTTGTCCAATAATTCAGTAAGATATTGAAGAGCCACACTCAAATTAGGCTCTGAAATCTCCAAATTCTTTGCTGTACTCCAAAATAAAAATCTCTTCCATTTTTCTGCGTACACTCTCCTAGTACTAGGCCTTCTAGCTTCCATAATCACATTTAAAACTTGTTGAGGAAGCTGAGACCTACCATGCTTCAACACAGAATATGCCAAGCTGTGAGATGAAGAGATTGAAGCTTGACATTGAGCAGATGACCGTCCTTCTGAGATAACAGATGAGGAATCAGAGGTAAAGGCCATGGAGGCTTCTTTACAAGACTCCTTAGAAGTGGGTACCAGTGTTGCCGAGGCCAATCTGGAGCTATCAAAATCATCCTTGGCCTGTCCTGTCTGACCTTTAGTAATACCTTTAGAAGAAGAGGTAGAGGTGGAAAGGCATAGACATGAAGGTTTTCCAACTGAAAGACAGAGCATCCACTTTCCAAGCTGTGTGATGAAACCCCTTTGTGCAATACTTTGGCAGCTGGTGGTTTAGTGGAGAAGCGAACAGATCTATGTCTGGAGTTCCCCATGACACTGTCAATTTCTGAAATACATGAAGATCCAGTTTCCACTCGTGGGGATCCATGATTTGTCTGCTTAATACATCTGCTAGGGAGTTCTGTGCTCCTGGCAGAAACCTTGCCTGAAGTGTCAGTTGCAGGCTTAGCGCAGTCTCCCATAAAATCATTGCTTGCCTGCATAGAGGATAAGAATGTGTTCCCCCTTGCTTGTTGATGTACCACATGACAGTTGTGTTGTCTGTCAGAATCAACACCTGCCCTGGAAGAAGTAACTCCTTGAACGCCATCAATGCAAACTGGACTGCTAACATCTCCTTCATGTTGATATGTAGATGCTGTAGTCTGGCAGGCCACTTGTCTTGTATCCACTTTCCATTTAGATGAGCTCCCCAAGCAGTGTCCGAGGCATCTGTCGTTAAAATCTGACTCGCCTCTGGCGGGTCACAGAGAGTCCCTTGTTTAGGTGACATTCCTGAGCCCACCACAAGAATTCCTTTTGAAGGCAAGGTATTATTTGAATGACAGTGTCCAAATCTTGGCAGTGCTGTGTCCATACATTTTTGAGATACCATTGCAGCTTCCTCATATGCAGTTTGGCATTGGGAAGCACCAGAATACAAGATGCCATGAACCCTAATGCTTGAAGGACTGTCCTTGCAGTCAGCACGGACTGATGAGATAGTTGATGGAAGTAACTGGAAAGATTCTTTTGTTTGTCCGGGGTTAAAAAGGCCATCTGGGCTGCTGTATTCAGTCTCACACCCAGAAAGCACATGTCTTGAGAGGGTACTAGACTGGACTTTATTTCGTTCACAGAATACCCTAGGCATCTTAGCACTGCTATGACATATTCCAGATGCTGTAGAAGGTGTTCCTTTTCTTGAGCCAGAATCAGGCAGTCGTCCAAGTAAGGATAAATTTGAATGCCTTGAAGCCTGAAGTAAGCTATCACTGGAGCCAGAACCTTTGTGAATACTCTGGGCAGTAGATAAGCCAAAGGGCAATGCAGAGAACTGATAATGAAAATCTCCAGTTCGAAACCGCAGATACTTTCTGCAACTTAGCCTTATGGGCACATGAAGGTAAGCTTCCTTGAGATCCAAAGTTACCATCCAGTGATCCTTGCCCAGCAGAGGTAACAGTTGCTGTAACGTCAACATCTTGAACTTGGGAATGTCCAGATAAGTGTTGAGGATAGATAAATCCAAAATTGGTCTCCACGTGTTCCCCTTCTTTGGTACTAGGAACAGGCGAGAATAAAATCGAAGCCCCTTTCTGACACAGGGACTGGCTGAATAGCCCCTATCTGAAGTAACTGAGAAACTTGCTTGTGAGCCTCTTTTCTTTGTGGAGGAGGAACATCTGGCATGCCTTTGAAAGGGGTCATTGTGTGGAAATAAAATCTGTACCCGTGATGAATGATATCCAGCACCCATCTGTCTTGAGTGATTAAATCCCAATTTTCTTTGAAAAGAGACAATCTTCCTCCCAAAGGAGCTGCCAGACGAGAGTCCACTGGCAGCTGAAAAGGCAGGTCATTGGTTCTGCTTACGAAAGGACTGACCCCTGCCCTCACCAGAAGTCTGAGCAGGTGAACTGTCTGATCTAGGCCTAAAGAACCTTGAGCCCTGCCCCTACCACGTCTAGACCTACCCCTAGACTGGGAACCATAAGCAGGATATGTCCACCCCTTAGCAGGCCAATTTCTACTAAATTTCGGAGGCTGCACCTGCAAAAAATCTTTAACAGTCTGCATAGACTTAGCTTTGTCCTCCATTTTCTTTAAAACTGCTTCCACAGGCGGTCCAAACAACACATCAGACTGTAAAGGAGCATCCAAAATCCTGGTCTTAACATGCTCAGCTAAATTCTGATCCTTCAACCATGCATGTCTGCGAAGAACAGAACTAGTAGCAGCCACCCTCGAGGAGGCCTGAACAGCATCAAAACCACACTGCAAAGAATGCTTACCCACTTGTTCAGACACATGAACCAAATCCAGCAATTCTTTACACTCAATACCTTCCGCCAAAGCATCCACCTTAGATTTCAATTGTGAAAGGAGATAATTCTGATATTTCAGCATATGAAATTGACAATTCAACGCCCTCATGGCTAGAGTGGAAGAAGTATATACTTTCTTACCCCACCTATCCAAAGCCCTTGCCTCTTTATCAGAGGGTACAGGATTTTTAACCACAGAAGCTTTAACACCTTTAGGCCCCTGAGAAACAGTTTCTGGGTCCGCCCTGGGACTCTTAAACAAATACTTATGAGCTTCGGGCACCCTATAATACCTATCAGGCTTAACAGGAGCAGGAGGCAAGGAATCAGGGTTCAGAGAAGCCTCTGCAAAAACATCCTCCACCACATTCAACACAGGAGGAATAGCTAAGGGCCTATGCTGAGGCAAAAACAAGAATTCCCTAAGCCTTTTCTGGAGTCAGAGTAATCTTGGCCTTCCCATTTAAAGTGCTCCCTCATGGAGTGAAGAGTCTCTGAAAATGAAAAATCCTCAGGAGGAGAAGCTGAAGGAGTGGAATCATCCACATCAGAATCAGAATAAGCAGGAAACTCTTGCAAGTCTTCCACAGAAGACTCTGAAGCCTGTGAACACTGTTCAAAACTATCAAACTCCTGTTCCACCCTAGGCCTCTTATCAGGTGGGGCATAGAACCTCTAATCAGAGTAATCAAATCTTCAGCCATTTTAAGCATATGTTTCTTAGGCACAGAGCCGAAATGCTAGGAGAAGCCCCTACAGAAGCTGAACTTGGCCTTCCTCTAAAAGAAGCTCTGGAAACAGAAGGAGAGGCCCTAACTACCTTGGAAAGAGAGGGAAGAACAGTTACCTGAGAAGCCCCTCAGCCTGGCCTACTTCCTGAGAGGGCACATCCTGTAACAGTAAAGTATCTGCCTGAGACTCCATAGAGACTCCTGGCAAAACCTCTGGCTCCCCTGAGCCTTCTAAAGGACCGGCGTCCGGGACTGCCGGCTCCTCACCCCTAGACTTCACTGTTTTGTCCTTGCGCTTCTTAGATGAAGCGGGCGTCGGAACATCCGGCGGCATAGTATAATTGCAACGCTTCCCAAACACTAACCTAGCACAATCAAGCCTCCTCTTAATAGTGCGCTTATTAAATCTAGCACAAGAGCGGCAACCAACAACGTCGTGCTCAGGCCCTAAACAAGGTATACACAATGTATGATAATCCCTATGGTATCTGCTTCCCACAAGAAATACAGTTATTCACTTTTTCTGACATCCGGTAATATACTGAGGCAAGAAAAAACCAAAATGTTCCCCAACGGGTTACTTAGCCAACTCTGTACTCGGTCTGAAACTCCGGTTTCGGAAAGTCTCAGAACGCCAACCTGCACTCGCAAAATTGCTTCTGCATCGGACCATGCGGCAAAAAAGACTGAGGAAATGGCGTCGGTCATGCGCATTAGTACCCTGACGTACTGACGTCAGTCTAAGGCGCCATGACCGACGTCAGCCTTATACTCTGGTATTCGGGCCGACTGGGACGCGGACTATACCCAATTGTCAGGACTGCAGCAAGGGAAGACGAAGAACATCCTGAGAAGCCCCTTCAGCCTGACCTGCCTCCTGAGAAACCACCTCCTGCAAAATCAAAGTCTCCCCCTGAGACTCTAGAGAAGTCTCCGTCGGAACCACCGGTTCCACTGAAGCCTCTAAAGAACCGGCGTCCGGAACGGACGACTCATCTTGCCTGGGTTTAACTGCTTTGTCTTTGCACTTCTTCGCAGAAGCGGGCGCCGGAGAATCCGACGGCATGTTATAATTGCACCGCTTCCCAAAGACCAGCCTAGCACAATCTAACCTTCGCTTAATAGTGCGTTTATTGAACCTAGCACAAAAGCGACACCCAACAACGTCGTGCTCAGGCCCCAAACAAGGAATACACAAAGAATGATAATCCCTATGCGGTATCTGTTTCCCACAAGAAATACAGTTATTCACTTTTTCTGACATCCGGTAAAACCCTGAGGCAAGAAAAAACCAAAACATTCCCCAACGGGGTACTTAGCCAACTTGGATTCGGTCTGAAACTCCAAATTCGAAAAATTTCAGAGCATGACGGCTTGCAACGCTGCTTCTGCATCGGACCATGCGGCAAAAAAGACTGAGGAAATGACGTCGGTCATGCGCTTTTGTACCCTGACGTCCTGATGTCAGTTTAAAGCGCCTTGACCGACGTCAGCCTAATACTTTGGTATTCGGGCCGACCGAGGACAGCGGACAACCCATATGTAAGGACTGCAGCAATGTGAGATGAAGAACATCTGACCCGACTGATGGATCAAAAGATCTGGAACTAGGTCCAGATGCCAAGGTCGCTCCAACAGAAAATGATGTAGAAAGGGGAACCAAACCTGTCGAGGCCAGTAAGGAGCAATGAGGATCAACGAGGCCTTCTGAGCGATAGCTTTCTGTATCACTTAAGAGATTAGTGGGAAGGGAGGAAATGCATACAGAAGTCCCCGGGGCCAAACTTGGACTAGAGCGTCTCTGCTGGGCTGGCCTGGTAAAGGGAATAGGGTGAAATAATCTCTGCACTTGCTGTTTTGGGGAGTAGCAAAAAGGTCGCAGCAAGGCTGACCCCACTTGAGAAAAATTTCTCTCACAACAGAGTCTTTCAGAGACCACTCGTGAGGCATGAGGATAGCTCTGCTCAACTTGTCCGCGATTTGATTGGACTTCCCGGGGATGTGCATTGCTATCAGAAACCGCTGAGAAGAAATCGCCCATTGCCACAGTCTGAGTGCTTCTCGACACAGGGTGTAGGACCTGGTTCCGCCTTGTTTGTTGATATACCACACTACAGACATATTGTCCGTCTGGATTGCTATCGTTCCCAAGGGAAGAGAGTCTTGAAGGGCTTGCAACGCTAAAAGCACTGCTCTCATCTCTAGAACATTTATGTGCAAGTGGCATTCGTCTGGGTTGCCATGTGCCCTGGACAGTTCTGCCCTGATAATGCCCCCCCCCCCACCCGATCAGGGAGGCGTCCGTTGTCAGAGTAGCAACCGGAGGGGAAGGAACAAAGGGTCTTCCTAATAAGAGCTGAGGGGAAGACATCCACCACAGAAGATGATTTCTGCATGTTTGCGTAATCATAATGGTGTGGGACATCGGAAGTTGCTGGTATGACCATTGCGTGAAGAGCATCCATTGAAGGATTCTCATGTGGAATCTGGCTAATGGAAGCAGAGGTATGGCCGCCATAATCCCAAACACTTTCAGAACTAACCTGGCTTTGATTCTGTTGCTGCTGAAGAGGAGCGAGACCAGTTTGTGCATGTCTGTTATTCTCTGATCTGTTAGTCTACTTGAACATGTTGACTGTGTCTAGATTTGCGCCTATGAAGGTAATAGTGCGACAAGGCGACAAAACAGACTTTTCGCAATTTATTGAAATGCCTAAATTTTGACAAATGCGAAAGGTGTAGTCCCTGGCCATTAGAAGAAGATGCTTGGTGGGAGCTGTGAGGAGCCAGTCATCCAAATATGGAAACACCTGGAATCCTTGACGTCTCAGGTGAGAAGCTACCACTGCCATGCATTTGGTAAACACCGGTGGGCAGTGCTGAGACCAAAGGGCAGGGCCCTGAATTGAAAATGACTGCTTCCCAGCCTGAAGCGGAGGAATCTTCTGGAGCGTCTGTTCATTTTTATGTGACAGTACGCATCCTGAAGGTCTATAGAGCACATCCAGTTTCCCTTTCCCAATAGGGGAAGGATGGACTGCAGTGTGACCATCCGAAATCTTGTTTTCTTGACTGACTTGTTCAAGATACTGAGATCCAAAATTGGTCTCCAGTCCCCTGTTTTCTTTGGAACTAAAAAGAACCTGGAGTAGATTCCGGATCCTTGCTGGTCTGCTGGAACTGCCTGAATTGCTCTTTTTGCAAGCAGCTTTGAAATTTCCAAAGCTGCAAGATCCCTTTGAGCGGGTGGAACATCTGGAAGGGATTTTTTTTATTGGTTTGGAATGCGAATGAAGGGAATGGAATAGCCTTCAGAAAAGATGGACTGTACCCACTTGTCTTGAGTCAGGGATAGCCAGGCTTCTGGGTACAGTGACAATCTTCCTCCGACTGCCTCCGAAGGTGGACAGTCGGGCAACACCTCAGGGATGCTGAAAGGGCTTATCGGAAAAAGTTTCTCGATTGCCCTGGTTCTGCGGACCCCCTCTGCCTCTGGGGTGACGTCTACCATTATTGTTCCCTCCTCTGCCTCTGGATGGGAACCGACTCTGTGCGTCAGGCAAATTCCCTTGTGATTGTTTGCGGAACCACATTTTTCCACTTTTCTGGCCTTTGGGGTAAGGTCTAGAAGGAGTAGAAAAACGGACTCCGATGGCAGAGAGAGTTTTGTCATCCGTCTCGCACCTAGTCAAGGTTTCTTTCACTTGAGGACCAAAGAGAGATGATCCATCAAACGGGGAATTAGTGAAAGACGTTTTAAAGGGTCCAAAATTGCATAGACGCATCCAGGCATGCCGGCGTAAGGCAACACCTGTCCCTGCGGCTCTACTCGCTCCATCAGCCGCATATGAGAGGAGGCGCATGGAGGAGTTAGCTATCGAATTCAGGGTAGTCAGCTGGGTGTTCATTTTGTCCTGAAAATCTGCAGCTGAAGGATCCTTCAACATCTCACTCGCTTCCTTGATCAAGTCTCCCTGGAGACGGGTGAAATGGCATAGGTAGTTCAGCGAACGCATTGCAAAGGTCGCTGACGAAAACATCCGCTTCCCATACCTGTCCATAGACCTAGATTCTTTGTTAGGGGGATGAACAGGCACTGAAGGATCAGCTAGTTCCTTCTTGGTGGCAGCAGCTACAACCATAGCATCCACAGAAACACCTTTGGTTAGAAATTGTTTGTCAGTTGGTGCTGTTATAAATTTAGAAGGTCTCCTGGGGGTAGGGTCCACTGAGTCAGGAGCCGTCCAGGCTTTCTTTGCCACCACCTGCATGAGGGGATCAAAGGGGGGGGACACCCAGGAGGTGGAAGGGCGAGAGCCAAACACCTCAAGATACACAGATTCATCCTCCGAAGGGTTAAGGGCTGGCCAATTTCCCCTCTGTTTCAGGATCTCTAGAATGTCCGCAAAGGAGACATCTTCAGAAGGGGAACGGGGGGAACCCTCGGAATCCTCTAAATCTGTGTCTGAGGTGACAGACTCAGGTGAGTCTATGTGCTTCCTCTTACACTTTCTCTTCCTAGGGTGCTCCCCTGCCAATTCAGGGGAGGCCTCGGAAGAAGATGAGATCCCCACAGGGGATTCTTGAGGAGCTGGCTCTCTGCGGTCTGGGATGAGGGAGTGAGTTGACATAACCAGAGGCACCGAAGAGGGAGGGGCGGACGGAGCCGACTGTGGAGTCGAACAAGGTTCCAACACACTCCGCATGACCTCGAACGCACTCCTGTCTGGCAGAGCCAGAGGTCCCCGCTCCGAGAAGCTGAGAACCTCCCTCGGCACCGACAGAGATGGTTCCGAGGCCGATGTCGGAGCCGAACTCACCAGCGCCGAAGCACCGAGAGGGAGAGGGGGGTCGGACAAGGGTCCGATGCCACTCACCCCCTCGGAGCCGACGAGGGAAGTCCGGCGCCGAGATTCTTCAAAAGAAGAAATCGGAGCCGACGACGGAGCCGAAGACAAATGTATTGGCTCCGACGCTACCACAGTCTCGGTTCGAGCGCCCGGCTCGAGCTCAAAGGAGTCGGAGGAGGAATATTTATAGGAATAAGTTGAGGCATCGACTGATGAGTCGGGCTCTGAAGCATTTGGGCCAGTGCCTCGGACTTTAAAAGTCGACTCACTACCCTCTGGAGGTCATGATCCGAGAGCCTCGATGACCTGGAGGAGTGAGATCTGTGGCTCCGTTCAGACAGCAAGGGAGACGCTGGAGCCGAATGAACGGAGCCAAGGGATGGTGACCTCGACCTCTTTCTAGATGTCAGCTCCGATGGTCTGATCGGAGCCGACCCAGGAATCCCTAATGCCTCGGCTCCGGCCAGAGCCGAGGGAACCACAGACACTGTTAGTCAAAGACTCATCGGCTCCAGCCGGAGCCGATGTAGCAGCAGGCTTCGAAGCCTTAGGCCTCGACTCAGAAGCTGGAGCCGAGGTCTTGGAAGCCTTGGAAGGTTTTCCCGAGGTAGCAGATAGGGAACCTTCAGGCTTAAGCAAACCCCTTAATATGAGTTTGTTTTTTCTTTCCTGCAGGACTCTAGGGCTGAAGCCATGGCATACAGCACAAGTGTCCTGCAGGTGTAAAGGTCCCAGGCAGTACACACAAGAAGTGTGACCGTCTGTCAGAGACATTTTCGGACAGCACGAGTCACACTTCTTGAAGCCTGAGACCTTTGAATCCTTGGACATTTTCAAGGAACCGAAGTGTAACCACACACAATAACACACACACAGATTACACTGTCAGAAAAATCTAAGTAAGATTACTTTAAAACAACTTCTGAAAAGTAAGTTAAGTTAAGGATATAAAACTCCTATCAAAAACACATACACACACTGAGGGAAGGAAGGGCCCGAAGGCCTAAGGAAAGAACTTATTAGTTCTTGAAAAAAGGGGCTGGATAAGATGGTAGAAGGGATAAATATCCACTACACTAATGGTAAAAAAGGGGATAAACTAAGCTAGAGTAAGTTTAAGGTTATTAGACTAATCTAATTTAAACTAACCTGGAGCCGGTAGAAAACACCTCGATCGCTGTAGCGGCAAACGAGATCTGAGGTAATTCACGCCTAGCATTGTGGGATATAGGGGCAGCCTCGAGCCGGTGGAACCAACTCTCGAGCTTTTAGAGTGGCCGAGTCGGAGCCGAGGTCGGCTCCGAACCCATCCAGCAAGAATGAAGGCGAGATAGACAACTTAACATCTTCTCACTAGTAGACTATGGAGAATGAAAAAAGGAGGGCAAATTAGTAGTCTGATTAAGCAACAATTCATTAGCCACCATGGGCATAAAACAAAAACTAGTAAGAGGAGACACCCCATCCCTATGAAAAACTAAAAAAAGAGAAACGGCCATAAGAGCCTGGAGTATAGACACTTTCTCAGCTGAAACACGGACCAAAAGAACAGTCTTCTATGTACAATACTGTAAGGAAGCTGAAGGTTCAAAAGGAGCCCAAGTAATTTTTTTAAGAACAAAATTAAGTTCCCAGAAAGGTGGAATAGGCTTCCTAGGAGGTCTGACATGAAGGACGCTTTTAAGGAATGGCTTGACCTCAAATCTAGAGGCCAGAGGAGAAGCTAATGATAGACAACCAGAAATAGCTGAAAGGTGAGCTTTAACAGAAGAGTATGTGAACCCAGCATGGAACAAATCAAACAAGTAAGACAGAACCAGAGGAACCTCCACAGAAAGTGGATCCTGGTTATGAGCAAGGCATCAAACAGAAAATCTTGTCTATTTGGACATATAGGATTTGCTGGTAGTGGGTTTCCTGGCCTCTAAAAATTAATGGGAAAATACCATACCACATCACTGCTAGCTATAGATCCTCCACCATGAACCAGAATAAGCACACCACCTACTGCAATATACTGAAATCCCTCACCATACAGCCCAATACCTTAGTCATGGGAGATTTCATCTATCCCTCCACAGATTGGGGGACATACATCAGCAAAAACACACTCGCCCAGAGGTTCTTAGACTTTGTTAACACAAATGTTCTGGAACAGATAGTCTACACCCTCACTAGGGGCTCTAATGTTCTGGACATAGTACTCACCAACATGGGGGGGGGGACTCTACTTCACCGTGCATGACGCCCTCCCTGGTTAGGTCAGACCACAAATCAATCTTGTTTGAAGTAACTACTAGAAGTGACACCCTCACAGGAACAAAAATTATAAAAAAACTTCACCAAAGCTAACTACTGCATACTAAGCAATGGTATAAAAAGCTTCATACCACCCACAATTGCAGACACCAATGATCACTATGCAGAAGTGCATGCAACTGCCCTGTACACACACTTAAGTGACTACATAAACTCTGCTGTACCTGACCAGATTAAAACCAGGTCATCACATAAAAACAAACCACTGCGGTGGACTTCCAGTATAAACAGATAATATAACAAGAAAGAGAAACTACTGTCCAAAAGCAAGAGGGATATCAAACTGCAGAGGAAGAGTTCCCTCTTAAGCCTAAAGAGAAAATCAGAAATCTTGTAAAGTCTTCTAAAGCAAAGTATGAAACTAAAATTACATCCCTAGTCAAGGATAATCAAAAAGCTTTCTTTAACTACATTAGAAGTTATAACAGAATGTCTAGCTATGTGCTGCACTGGTTGTAGATGGGATCACTCATACTACAGTGGAAGATATCGCCAACCTGCTAGCTGACATATTCAGCACAAGCTTCACCCCCTCCCCACCAATCTCCACCTACCACATCCCAAAGCACACCATACCCGACACTAGTCCTCTGCCCAGTATCTCTAGAGAACAGGTCATCTCTCCTATCGCCAAGGCCCAAAAAAACGGCCTCAACGGGACCAGATAATATTTCAACTTGTTTGCTAAAAAATCTAAAACAAGACCTAGCAGACCCACTTGGCATTGTCTTTAATTGTAGCTTGAGAACTGGCCATGTTCCTGCAGAATGGAGAAGGCACAGTTGTGTACACTTACCATAAATGTAGATGTTCAAGTGTATTCACTGTTGCAGTCATCACCTGTGGGTTATCCCTGCCGAATACCAGAGTCAATGTTTTTCTGCGTTGGCTGCTGTCGCTTGCTGGCTGACGTCAGTGCTATAAAGGAAAACAGCCAATGCCATTACATTAGTTTTTCTTGCCCTAACCAGTCAGAGGCCCAAGTAAATATAGTAAAGTGGTCCTTGTGGCTAAAAGCCACCGTTAGAAACTTATGACTCCCTAAAGAAAAAATACATAATGGGGAATGAGGGTGGAAAAGTACAGCTGCGTACACTTTCCATAAATGTAGATGTTAGAGTGTATTCACTGTTGCAGTCATCACATTTGGGTCATCCCTGCCAGGGTAGCCCTCGGCCGGCCCGAATACCAGAGACTTAGTATTTCTGCATCAGTTGCTGTCGCTTGAGGACTGACGTCAGGTTGTCAGTAGTATAAAGTAAGGCAGCCGATGCCATTACATCAGTTTTTCTTGCCCTGTCAGGACAACCCAAGTAAGAGGCCAGGGTCTGGTGAATAAACTCCACCGGTGGAAAATAAATACCGATAAGTCCCTTGAAAGGAAAGGAGAACAAGTTAGATTTGTAATAAAAGGAGAAGAGAAGAAAGAGGGATGGAGGGGGGGGGGGGGGACCAGGACTGCAACAGTGAATACACAAACATCTACATTTACGGTAAGGGTACACAACTGTACTATGTTCTTTGTGTTTCACTGTTGCAGTCATTACATTTGAGTTGATTCCCAAAGCTGAGGAAAAGGGTGGAGGCAGTCAAAGAAACTAGGGGCTGGCTAGGATGCCCTGCAGAGGCAAACCCTGCTCTGGATTTGGAAAAGAGAGGCAGGTGGTAATGCTTGGTAAAAGTGTGAACAGATGTCCAGGTTGCATCCTCCAGGATGTCCCTGGTGGGGACTCCTCTGAGGAGAGTCGCAGAGGTGGAGGCTGCTCTGGTGGAATGTGTCCTGTCCCCCTTGGGGGGAGGCTTTCCATGCGGTTTCTAGCAGAAACGGATGCAGTGTGCTATCCATTTGGAAATGGTTTGTTTGGAGATAGCTTTTGTCTGATGTTCCTTTAGCAAAGCTAACCAGCAATTGATCACACTTTCTGAAGGATTTTGTCCTGTCTAGATAGAATCTGAGCTGTAAGTGCATATCTAGAGAGTGAAGAATCCTTTCCCCCTTGTTCTGGGGGTTAGGAAAAAAGGTGGGCAAATGAATGGATTGGCTGACAGCCACACTGGACACCACCTTGGGCATGAAGGAAGGGTTAGTTCTGAGGGACACCCTGTCTGCATGAAAGATGATGAAGGGTTCCACAGCCATGAGTGCTTGCAGCTCAGACTCTTCTGGCTGAAGTGATGGCCAGAAGGAATGCTGTCTTTCAGGAGAGAAATTTTAGCTCTGCAGAAGAGGCTGGTTTGAAAGGGGGTAGGTTGAGCTTTTCCAATACAAAGCTAAGGTCCCAAGCTGGGGTTGGTGCCCTTCTGGGTGGCCTCAAGTTGCTAGCCCCTTTCAGGAACTGTTTGATCAAAGGGTGTGAGAAAAGGGGCTGCTCAGTGGGAAAATGAGGAGAAATAGCAGAGGCATGATTTTTTTATAGAGGAGAAAGAGAGGCCACTGTGTATTAGGTCAGCTAAGCAATCCAGGATGGGAGGGAGGGCTGTGCTGTATTGGCTCTCTTAGCCTGGATCTAGGTGCAGAACCTTTTACATTTATCAGCATAAGACTTTCTGGTGCTAGGACATCTGGCCTCAAGGAAAACATCCAGAACCTGTTTACAGAGGTTGGCAGATAGGTTGGGTGTTAGGGAATAAGCCAAGCTGCCAAATTGAGTGTCTGTAATTCGGGATGCACGAAACACCCCTTCCCTCTGGGTCAGGAGGTTTGGAATCTGAGGAAGATGCCATGAGGGTAGTGAGGACAGGCTGCGCAGGGGTACCAGTGTCTGCAGCTGTGAAATGGTCCTTAGTTTTTCCTCCCTTATTTTGTGCAGTACCCTGGGAATGAGAAGTAGGGGAGGAAAGGCATAGACTGATAGACTGACCCAGGGGAAGGACAGGGCATCCACTTTCCAAGCCATGCAATGATGCTCCCTGGTGCAGAATTTGCTGAGCTGATGGTTGGTGTGGGAGGCAAAGAGGTCAACCTTCGGGGTTCCCCAATTCTGTGTTATTAGGGTGAAGGTACTTTTGTTGAGTTGCCACTCATGTGGGTCCAGAAGATTGCTGCTTAAATGGTCTGCAGAGAGTTGCGAGAGCCTGGTAAAAATTGTGCTAACAGGTGTAGTTGCATGGCAGAGGCTGTGTGCCTAAGGGCCATGGCTAGCCTGCATAGAGGGTAGAAGTGAATCCCTCCCTGCTTGTTGATGTACCACATCACAGTGGTGGTGTCTGTTGTGATCAGGAGAGCCCCTGGAGACAGAAGGGGCTTGAAAGCTATCAAGGCTCGCTGCACAGCCATCATCTCTTTTTGATTGATGTGCAAGGGAATTTGTTGTGGGCTCCATTGGCCCTGAATGCACCTGCCATCCAGGTGTGCACCACAAGCAAAGTCTGATGAGTCTGTGGTGAGGGTCTGGGCGGCGTGGGGTGGGGAGAAAGGCATCCCCTTGTTTTGGGAGCATGCTGCTGCCCACCAAAAAAAAATCTTTTCTGAGGCAAGGAATTATAAGTAGAAGAATTTCCAGGTCTTGAGAGTGTCGGCACCAAAGGCTCTTTAGGTATCACTGAAGTTTCCTCATATGCAGTCTGGCATATGGAATGAGGAGTATGCAAGATGCCATGACCCCCAGGGCCTTCATGATTTTCCTTGCAATTAGCTGGGGCCTGGTAGCTAGTTGAGAGAAGTAGGCGGTCAGAAAAATTTGTTTCAATGGAATAAGGTATGCCATCTGGGAATATGTCCAGACTTGCTCCCAGGAAAATTATCCTTTGTGTGAACACCTGTTTGGATTTCTTTTTGTTGATTGTGTACCCTAAGGAGGTTAGTAGGGTCTTTACAAAGACTGGGTGCTTGAGCAGCTTCTCCTGGCTGTCTGCCTGAATAAGGCAGTCGTCTAAGTATGGGTAAATCTGAATATTTCTTTGTCTGCAAAAGGCAATGGCTGGAGCCAGACATTTTGTGAAAACTCTGGGAGCAGTAAATAAGCCAAAGGGAAGCGCAGAGAACCGAAAATATTGAGATCCTGCCCTGAAGCGGAGGTATTGCCTGCATCTTTGTTATACAAGTCATAGAGGCCAATTTACGAGGAGGAGACACTGACAGCATTACAGAAGCAGCAGAACAAAAGTGGATTCTTTTATTAAATGCTGAAAAACCACCAGGTTTAAATGGCACTTTTTCTGTCAAACCCTTTTTAAAACTGAGACGCCTTAGTTACTTGCTTTTTAAATGTTTTATTAACATGTTTTTATCCAAACATCTTTAATGTGAGTTAAAATATGTTTTTTACTTTTTACTTTATATTTATAAATTTATACTTAACAGTTAAGAGAGAGACGGATTTTTACTTTAGCTTTTACTCTCTGTTCCTTTAAAAAAATGTTTAAACAATGTTTGAATTGATGACATCAGATGATTGTTTAATTAGTGACTTGTATATAATATGGTTTTTACTCAATGTTCTTTGTCTGATGAAGCGACAGTTTGAGGTCGCAAAAGCGCTTACCATTTTTATTCTACTTTATTAGAGTTATCTGGTTGTGGAAGCTGAGTTCTCTTTGTATATACTAGTTCCTTTTATTGTACTCAGCCTTATCCTTGAAGCAGTTTTTGTTCTTTATCCTATTGCCTGCATGATTCCCTGATAGTACTGTGGAGGTAGGCCTCTTTTAGATCTAGGGTGGCTAGCCAAGCATACTTGGAGAGCATGGGTAGCAGCTGCTGCTGAAGTGTGAGCATTTTGAATTTTGGGATCACCAGGAAGGTGTTTAGAATGGATAGATCAAGGATGGGGTGCCAGGTGCCCTTTTTTCTGGAGTAGAAACCTTGGCCTATCTGTTCTGCAAGAACATGCTCTACTGCCCTCAGAGAGCAAAGAAAAGACTTGCTTTTAAGCCTCTGCCCACTGATTTGGTGGTAGATCTGGGAACCCTTTTGGGGTTGGAAGTGTGTGGAAGGAAAATTTGTATCCCTGCGACACGATGTTTAGAACCCAGTAGTCCTTGGTAATGGTGGCCCAGGTACTTGAGTGGAAGGACAGTTTTCCTCCTATGGGTAATTGGAGGTGGGCAGAGGGAGGAGGTGGAGGAGAAGAGTCATTGTGAGTTTTTACCATAAGGGGGTGGCTTAGAACTCCCTGGTTTTGAAGTGGTGGTAGTCCACTATTTACATCTCTGCATTCCTTGGGGCTGCTTCCCCACAGGGCTTAAGCTGGGCTGGTTTACTGGGAGCTGGAAAGGACCAGTGTTTGACCAATGCCTGCTGAACCTAGGAGGCTGGACCTACAAGAAATCCTTAACTGTTTGCATAGATTTTGCTTTTTCTTCCATCTTTTTTAAGACCTCTTCTGCCTTAGTGCCAAATAAATTATCTTTGTGCAAGGGAGCATCCAACAATTTAGATTTGACATGATCTGGCAGGGGCTGTTCCTTAAGCCATGCATGTCCTCTAATGACAGATCCAGTGACTGCTGCCCTGCAAGAAGTTTCTAGGGCGTCAAAACCACAGTGCAAGGTGTGTTTAGTTACTTGACTTGCAGAATGCATTAACTCTTATAAATCTAGAAAAGGAAGTCATTTTTTGTTTAAGGAGTTCCAAGGTATGTTGCTGAAATTTCAGGATATGGAATGGACAATTTAGGGCCCTGATAGTAAGAGTAGCTGAGGTGTATACTTTCTTACCCCATCTATCCAATGCTCGGGAATCCCTGTCCGAGGGGGTAGGATCCTTAGAAGAAGTTGCTTTAATTCCTTTTGGCCCTTGTGAAAGTACCTCAGGGTCAGCTGTAGGATTTTTAAATGGATATTTGTGTGAGTCTGGTTTTCTGAGTCAAGGTGGATTCGAAGAACACATCCTCCACAACATCCAGGACTTGGGGATGGCCAAAGGTCCATGCTGTGGAATATCTAGGAATTCTCTGAGTCTCTTTCTGGACTGAGGGTAGTCCTGGCTCTCCCATTGGAAGTGCTCCCTTAAGGTATGCAGGGTTTCCCCAAAGGAAAAAATCCTCTGGGGGAGAGGCTAAAGGAATGGAATCCTCTGCATCAGAATCCTCAAAAGTGAAGAGGGGTTGCAAGTCTTCATATTCAGATGCATCAGATTTATCTGATTCTTAGTCAGACAAAACTACAGGGGACAGATCTCTCTTCCTTTTGGAGGGGGTAGCTTTGCTTCCCCTGATCAGCATGATAAGGTCTTCCACCATTTTAAGCATTTAAGACTGAGGCAGGGTAGCAGGCGCCTGAGAGTGGGTTGTAGGTTTCTTGGGTGTGGTTCGTACCCAGGGCCTAAAAAACTCGGTAGTTTTAGAAAAAACTGTAGTCATGAAAGAAGACGTCTGTTTGTGTCGACATTCGGTAGTGCGGAGGCCTTCCTTGGAAGCCGGTGCCTGCTCAGCGTCTCCGGACCCATTCAAGGTTGAGATGACTTCAGGATCCTTAGTCGTAGAAGAGTTTTGCGGCATACCGGACTACGAAAGTGCCTTGGTAGCAGCCTGCGAGTCAGTAGAAGCAGGCATCATGGGCTGCGAAAGCTCCTCACTGAGGACCGGAGAACTGACTAACTTAAAAGGAAGCGTTGTCGGTAGGTTTGGACCTGTGTGGTCTGTCTCTGTTATCTTTACGTTTTTTCAGAAGATCTGCTGTCTGATTTCTTATAGAAGCCATTTTGGAATTAGAGGACTGAAAGCGAAAATATCTGGCTACAATAAGGGCCCGGTGATGGATAGTTCTGGCGTTGAACAAGCACTGTAGCGACAACGAGGGACGTCGTGGTCTGGGACTAAACAAGTGACGTAGTAAGAATGGAAGCCTCGGTGTGGTATTCGTTTTCCACAGGCGAGACAATTAACTTTTTCTGACATTGGTTAGTGCAAGAAAAAAGGATCCCCAACGGGGTACTTGGCTTTAGAAGACTTCAGTTTCACTTCGGTAGACGAAACTCTGGTAGCGACCAACTGGCACTCATGCGAACTGCTTCTGCTTTGGGCTCCACGGCAAGAAAAACTGATGTAATGGTGTCGGCTGCCTTACTTTATACTACTGACGACCTGACGTCAGTCCTCAAGTGACAACAACTGATGCAGAAATACTAAGTCTCTGGTATTCGGGCCAGCCGAGGGCTACCCTGGGAGGGATAACCCAAATGTGATGAAAGCAACATTGAAACACGAAGAACATCCAGGACTGCAACAGTGAATACACTCGAACATCTACATTTATGGTAAGTGTACACAGCTGTACTATGTTCTTCTTGCTTCACTGTTGCAGTCATCACCTGTGGGAGGATTCCCAAAGCTAAGGAGAGGGGTGGTAGGATTAGTAAGAGACCTAGGAATGGGTCCAAATGCCCTGCAAAACTGCAGAGGCAAACCCTGCCCTTGCCTTAGAAAATAGAGGAAGGTGGTAATGCTTAGTAAAGGTATGGACAGAAGTCCAGGTGGCAGCTTCCAGGATGCCCCTGGTGGGAACTCCTCTGAGGAATGCTGTGGAAGTGGAGGCAGCCCTAGTGGAATGGGTTCGAACAGACTAGGGCAGGGGCTCCCCTGCAAACTGTAGCAGAAATGGATACAGTGCGACATCCATTTGGAAATGGTTTGTTTGGAAATGGGCTTCTCCTCTGCCCCTGGGGTAAAGCTGACAAGTAGTTGGTCCATTTTCCTGAAGGGTTTGGTACGGTCCAGATAGTATCTGAGCTGTCTGTGCTTGTCTAGCAAGTGCAGAATTCTTTCCCCCTTGTTTTGAGGGTTAGGAAAGGAGGTGGGTAGATGTATTGCCTAGTTGAGAGTTACATTAGATACCACCTTAGGCATAAAGGAAGGATTAGTCCTCAGGGAGACCCTGCCTGCACAGATGATGATGACAGGCTCAATGGCCATCAGTGCCTGAAGTTCTGAAACCCTTCTGGCTGAGGTGATAGCTAGGAGAAAAGCAGTCTTCCAGGAGAGGTACCTTAGTTCTGCTGAAGCAGCAGGTTTGAATGGTGGCAAAGTTAGTTTTTCCAAAACATAATTCAGGTCCCAGGCTGGAGTGGGTGGCCTTCTGGGACGTCTGATATTAGAAGCCCCTTTGAGGAATTGTTTAATCAAAGGATGGGAAAACAGCGGCTACTCTGTATCAAAATGAGCTTTAATGGCTGAGGCATGGATTTTAATAGAGGATAAGGAAAGGCCATTATTAAGTAGCTCTGCTACGTAGTCCAGGATAACCGAGATGGAAGGTTGTGAGGTACTGCCCCCTCTGGACTGGCTCAAGGAGCAGAATCTTTTCCATTTTCCTGCATAAGATTTTCTGGTGCTGGCCCTTCTGGCCTCTAATAATGTCTAGGACCTGTTTGTTTAACAGGGCCCCCTTGTTTCCCTTTAGAGTATTAGCCATGCTGATAGCTTGAGTCTGCAAGTCTGGGTGCAGCACCCCCCCCCCTTCAGAGTTAAGAGGTCTGAGATCAAGGTAAGCTGCCTGGGAGGCTGTAAGGTCAGACTGCAGTAAGGGGTAGCAATGTTGTCTGGGTCAATCTGGAGCAAAGTGGATGGCCTTTGGTCTCTCCTCCCTTATTCTGATCAGTACCTTGGGGAGAAGAGACAGAGGAGGGAATACGTACACAAAGAGGGTGTTCCAGGGGAAGGTCAAGGCATCCACCTTCCACGCTAGGTGATGATCCCTGGTACAGAATTTTTTCAGCTGATAGTTGAGATGCGAAGCAAAAAGATCCACCTCCAGAGTTCTCCATGCCCGAGTGATTTGTAAAAAGATTTTTCTGTGGAGCTGCCATTCATGGAGGTCCAGTAAGTTTCTGCTTAAGTGGTCTGCCAGGGTGTTGTTGATCCCTTGTAGGTATTGAGCTATCAGGTGTAGTCCCATGTAAGAGGCTGCCAGCCAGAGGCTCATGACTAGCATGCACAGAGGGTAAGATTGGGTCCCTCCCTGTTTATTGATGTACCACATTACTGTGGTGTTGTCTGTTTTGATAAGGAGAACCTTTGGCTAGAGGTGGGGTTTGAAGGATGTCAGAGCCTTTTGTACTGTCATTATTTCCTTTTGGTTGATGTGTAAGGAAAGGTGTTGGGCATTTCAAAGACCTTGGGTGCACCTGCCTTCTAGGTGAGCACCCCAAGCTACATCTGAGGCGCTGGTGGTAATGGTCTGCCCGGTTGGGCGGAGGGTGAAGGGAAGACCCTTGTTCTAGGCACAGGCCCCTGCCCACCAGAGAAACTCGGCCCTCATACATGGGATCAGAGGTAGGGAAGTCTCTAGGGTTTGAGAGTGTTGACAGCAAAGGTTCCTTATGTACCACTGAATTTTTCTCATGTGAAGTCTGGTCAGAGGAATCAGAAGGGTGCAAGATACCATGTACCCCAAGGCTTGTAGGAACTTCCTCGCAGTGAGGTGATTTTTGGAAGCCAGCTGGGTAAAACAGAGAGGCAGGAAGCTCTGTTTTTCTGGGGACAGGAAGGCCATTTGGGATGCTGTGTCCAGCAGTGGTCCCAAGAAAAAGATCTTCCTGCAGGGTGTTTGCCTTGATTTCTTCTCGTTGATGGCGTGCCCCAAGGATGTTAGGAGGGTTTTGACAAAGAGGAGGTCCTTGAGGAGCTTTTCTTTCCAATCTGCCTAAATGAGGCAGTCGTCCAGATAAGGGTAAATTTGTATATTTTTCTGTCTGCAAAAGGCTAAGGCTATGGCTAGGGCTAAGCATTTAGTGAATACCCTGGGAGCAGTAGATAAGTCAAAGGGTAGCGCAGAGAACTGAAAGTGTTGTGAGCCTGCTCTGAAGCGAAGGAATTTCCCGCAGGATTCCCTTAGGAGGATGTGGAGGTAGGCATCTTTTAGATCTAGGGTAACTAAACAGGCATTTTATGTCAGCATAGGCAGCAGCTGCTGCAAAATTAGCATTTTGAATTTGGGGACCACCAGGAAGGCATTCAAAATGGATAGATCCAGGATGGGGCACCAAGTGTCCTCTTTTCTGGGAACAAGGAAAAGTCTGGAATAAAAGCCTTTGTCTGTTTGATCTGAGGGGACAGGTTCTACTGCCCCTTGGGATATGAATGTTTGGAACTTGTTTCAATGCCTCTGCCCACTGATTTGGAGGCAAGTCTGGGTACCCACTTGGAATTGGGAGTTCGTTGAGGGAGAATTTGTATCCCTGAGAAATGATCTTTAAGACCCATTGGCCCTTTGTTACAGAAAGCCAATTCTCTTTGCAGAGGGAGAGCCTTCCTCCTAGTTTTTGGTGAGTGAAAAGAGGGCAGAGGGGGGAGAGGGAGCCATTGAGAGTTTTTGCCATAGAGGGATGGCTTTAAACTCCCCGCCTTTGGAGTGGAAGTGGTCCACTGTTTTGTTCTCTGCTGTCCCTGGGATAGGAGTCTGGGTGGTCTGTCCCTGCGGTACTTAGGCTGTCCCCGTCTGCTAGGTGTAGGAAAGGACTAGTGTTTTGAGGGAAAATTCCTACTGAACCTAGGAGGTTGTATCTGAAGGAAATCTTTTACTGTTTGCATAGATTTTGTTTGGTCTTCCATCTTTTTAAGCACCTTTTCTGCTTTTACTCCAAATAAGCAGTCCTTATCCAAGGGTGCATCAAGTAATTTAGATTCAACATGATCAGGGAGAGGTTGTTCTTTCAACCATGCATGTCTCCTAATGACAGATCATGACACTGCTGCCCTGCTTGAGGCTTCTAAGGCATCACATCCACAGTGTAATGACTGTTTAGCCACTTGACAAGTAGAGTGCAGTAAATCTAACTCTTTTGAATTGGCACATTAAGGAAAGGTTGAAATCTTTTGTTTTAATAGTTCCAAAGTGTGTTGTTGATATTTTAACATGTGGAACTGACAGCTGAGTGCTCTAATAGCCAAGGTTGCAGAGGTGTATACTTTTTACCCCATCTGTCCAGAGCTCTAGAATCCTCGTCAGGAGTAGTAGGATTCTTTGCAGAACTAGCCTTAGCTCCTTTTGGTCCCTGTGTAATGATCTCCGGGTCTGCAGCAGGATTTCTGTACAGGTATTTGTGAGAATCTGGTACTCTACAATACTGGTCAGGTTTTCTGGGAGCAGGTCCAGGAGTTGAGCTGGATTACTGGAAGACATAATCAACCACCTATAAGACAGGGGAATGGCCAATGGTCTGTGCTGGGGCAGGTCTAGAAACTCTCTTAGTCTTTTCTAGGACTGAGGGAAGTCCTGGGATTCCCAGTGGAAATGTTTCCTGAGGGTGTGAAGGGTTTCCCCAAAGGAAAGATCTTCTGGTGGGGAGGCAGAAGGAAAGGATTCTTCTGTATCTGAATCCTCATAAGCAGTAAGAGATTGTTGTTCCTCTTCAATATCTGAATAATAAGACTCCTCAGAATCCTGTTCTGTAAGTATTTCAGGGGAAGGGTCTCTCTTCCTTTTAGAAGGTGCGGCCTGACTACGCCTGATAAGGGTGATAAGATCCTCCACCATTTTAAGCATTTAGGCTTGGGGTGGCGGCGCAGGGGTGAAATGGTGGCTAGAGGTAGTTTTCCTAGGAGTGGCCTTGCCTCTAGGCCTAAGAGTATCCATTGGTCTGAGAGAAACGGTAATCAGAGAAGATGCCGTTTTTTTGTCTAGATTCGATAGTGCAAAAAAACCTCCTCGGCTCTGGATCCAACCAAGGCAGAAACAACCAAAGGCTCGGAAGACGAAGAAGATTTAATGCAGCATATTGGACTCCAAAAGCATATCAGTAGAGGCCTGCGAAGGTACTGAATCGGGCAGCAGGGGCTGCGAAGGCACCTCACTGAATTCCGGAGAACTGATGACCTGCTTAGCAGTAATGTTGTCAGAAGGTTTAGCCTAGTGTGGTCTGTCTCTATCTTTATCCTTACATTTTTTCGGAAAGTCTATGGATTGTTGGCTGACGGATGCCATATTTGCTTTCCATAGGCGAGAGATTTGTTAACCTTTTTGGACATCGGTTAGTGCAAGAAAAAGGATCCCCAATGGGGTACTTAGCATAAGACGTTTTCAGCTGTAATTCGAACTCTGATAGCAACCGACTAGCACACTTGCCATCTGCTTCTGCGAAGGGCTCCACAGCAAGAAAGACTGATGTAATGGCGTTGGCTGCCTTCCTTTATAGCACGGACATCAGCCAGCAAACGACAGCAGCTAACGCAGAAAAACATTGATGCTGGTATTCGGGCCGGCCGAGGACTACACCAGCAGGGATAACCCACAGGTGATGACTGCAACAGTGAAACATGAACATCAGCAACTGTAATGTTCCTGCACAAAGGGGGGGCCATCAAGTGATACTGGGAACTACAGACTCAAGTCTAACCAGCCTCATCTGAAAGGCCATGGAAAGAATTATCATGGACCTTACCAGCAAGGACATAGGTGACGTCCTAACACTAGACCCAACCAAGTTTGGCTTCTTTAAGCTTAGATCATGCTTATTAAACCTGGTAGACTTGTTTCAGAATGTCACCAAAGCCATGGACAAAGGTAAGATGGTGCACACAGCCTATCTCGACCTTGCCAAGGCTTTCAACACAATTCTCCATTCTGACATCACTGAAAACCTCTCACATATAATCACAGATTAACCCTTACATTACTAGATAGGTAGTGAACTGGCTCACCAACAGAACACACATTGTCAAAATTGGTGACTCCACCTCCACCAATAGACCTGTCACCAGTGGAGTACCACAGGGGTCTGTGCTGGGCCCCTTACTGTTTGGCATCTATTTCTCAGAAGTCCAGGCCAAAATAGACGGCCTTTGGCTCACCAAATCTGCTGATGATTGCAAACTCGGAGCAATTACCGAGTCCCACAATGATGTCAACATAATACAAGAAGGGCTAACACAAAGGATTGGCGCCAAAGCCATTGTTTAAAATTAAATAAAAGAAAAATGCATTATTATTCTCTTTGGCAAAACAGAATTCCCTACAAATTACAATGCTTGACAGCACCCCCAAAGATCAAATCCAGTGGCGCGAACTCACTTTGAAAGAAATCTGAACTTTGACCACCAAGTTTCCACAGTGGTAAGGAAAGTCTTCTACACAGTGTGCCTCAACCAAGTATGTAGCATCCAGGTCAAGGAATGTTATAACTCAACTGTACTCAATGCTCAACAGACCACTAATAGAGTATAATACACCCTTTTGCATGTACCTCAGCAGACACCTGCAGCAGCTGGAGAGACCTCAGAGGTTTCTAACTAAGAAAATACAGGGACTCCAAACTATGACCTAAGTGGACAGGTTGAAAGCCCTGTCACTTCACTCTATCTTATAGGCTGCTGAGAGAGGACTTGTGCCTGGCCTATAGGGCAATTCTGAACCTGCCTTAATGGAAATGCTGCACATCCACAAGTCAAATGGATCAAAAGTCACTCGCTCTAGGGATCTCAACTAAGCTTGCGACATTAACAGATCATGCTGGCGAGACAGATACGTCTCCTAGAGACTGACACTTCTCTGGAATAGTCTCCCTATTCAAGGAAAACAGAGCTGCTCACTAACCCTATTCAAAAGCAACTTAGATAACTGGATAAGAGACAGCAAATTTGCCCCTGGGGTGGCACCCATGTCCCTCATGGACAGGGGTAGCCGGTGCTGATTACAGACCCGCTCTATTTATAAATTCATTCTGTGAACTACCCAAAAAAGAACAACTGGGGATACTTGGGATTAACATAGCTAGACTTGTAAAGGCTCTAGGGCTGCTAGCCTAGTAACCTCCTATGAACCCTAAGCACATCTTCAGAAAAAAAGTGCCTAAAAGGGATCAAAACCCTATCACCCACAATGTCAGCTGAAGAATGGACAAGTGAGGATAGACAAGAGACCCCTATTCTTGTGCAAGTAGGTCCACCCTCTGAGGTAACTTGTGGTGACTGTCCTTGGTTAGGTGTAGAAGAGGGAACAAATGCTGTCTGGGTCAAAAGGGAGTCACCAACAAGATTTTTGAGGAGTCCTGCTCTATCTTGAGCAGGACCCTCAGAATCATAGGAAGGGGAGGGAAGGCGTAGAGAAACATCCAAAAAAAGGGGAAAGATTGACCGATTCAAAAACTGAGAACCAAAAACAAAGGACAAACCAGAACAATCACCAGACAGTCAAAGGCTGTTTATTCTTCACAGGGGACTCATTGTAACAGACACAAAACCACTGAATCACATCTGATTGTGATTCAGTTGTTGTGTGTCTGTTACGAGTCCCCTGTGGAGAATAAACTGCCTTTGACTGTCTCGAGATCATTCTGGTTTGCCCTTTGTTTTTGGTAGAGAAACATCACCTTCCAAGGAAAAGACAGAGCGTCCACCTTCCAAGCCAGAGGAATAGGAATTCTGGTGCAAAAAAGAGGAAGTTGTTTGTTCAATGGGGTGGCAAAAGATCTACCTGAGGAGTACCCCACTGATGAACAATATCCAGAAACACATCTCTGTGAAGCATCCATTCGTGAGCTTGTTTTTCAGACCTGCTTAAAGAGTCTGCGCCACTACAGTTTTCTCTGAAGGAATGTACACAACCTGAAGAGTTACTTGATACTGGACAGCAAGATCCCAAACTTGAAGAGCTAGCCTGCAATGAAGGTAGGACCTTAATCCCCCTTTACTTGTTGCTGTACCACATCACTGTGGTACTGCCTGTAAAGATTTTGAAAGGCCCTGGAAGAGAAAGAGAATGAAAAGTTTGAAGGGTGAAAAGGAGAATTCCTATCTCCTTGATATTGATGTTGTCTGACCTCTGATGAGGGAGCCTAGACCTTGATGGGACCAACAGAGGCTCCCCACCCCATGTCTGAGGCATCCAAACAAAGGTCCTGAGAGGGAACTGGGAGCTAAAAAAGTGCCAGATTCAGAGACAGCTGATGAATCTACCACTGAAGCTCAAGCTTCAGGCATAGAAGAAGAGGGACTAGAAAATCTAGAGGATGAGTGTTGGAGCTGAAAAGACTTTAGGAACCACTATACTTCAAAAGCATGAGCTACTAAAGAAAGCCTAACTACATTCCCTAGTTTACTTACCTTGTATTTACAGGCACTAAGTTCCTTGTGTCAGCTAAGCCTCGCTACGCTTGAGCTTGCTCCGCACCCCTCCCTGCCTCCAAATCTCACCCGCTCCCAGTACTGGTAGATTTGTAGAAATAAGGCCACAACCCTTCTTTCTGAACCAATCTGCTGTGTTCACTTCCTTCTGAACTCCACCCCCAACCTCCCTCCCTTTAATTACATTCTGTGTTCTATATCTTGGTGTCATTGCAATAAAGGTATTACCTTTGCCTCCCACTATGACGTCTTCCAAAACCCTACCTCTCACCATGTTACTTTTTTCTCTGTTATCCCTTATGTTAACCTCTTATCTCTTCTCTAGGTATGAAAATCAGCATTATCTAGGATTTCACTGCCCAAAATACCAAACCAACACCCAAATTACAGTAACTCTTGAAGGGCACTGTATAATAGTTCCTGCATCTGACTCCTCAACTGCCACAACAAATCAGCCTATTTACTCTAGACATATCAGGTCAAAATCCAAAACACTATTATAAAATAATAAATTCCAAAAACTCATTGCAAGCCTCACTATAACGATATTATGGATGGAAACATCAACCCTAACTGGGGCCCGTCTATGCTTGATTACTCCACTTCTCATTTTAACAGCACTACCAAGGGACTGTCAATAAAGAGGCCCCCCAACTCCCTCCTGGCTTTCCATCTAAATATTAGAAGTCTAAATACGGTACACATCCTGCATTCCCGCTTAACAATCCACTCTCCTGATATTCTGTGTCTAACTGAAACCTGGTTAAAACCAACAACCTCAGATATTGAAGTTTTACCTCCAGGGTATAACATACTTAGAATGGACCGTGCTACTAGATATGAAGTGGAGTAACTGTACTCTTCAAATCAACTACTGACTCCATACAACCTCCTCAGCTCAACAATGCAGAAATTCTTTCTACCAAATTTAGGATTAATAATCCTTTAGGATTAATAATAACAAAGGCATAAATATTGTCTGTATTATATTCCTCTAGGGAATAATACCAAAACCCTTGAAGATATCCTCCAGTGGTTATCTAGTAACTATCCCCAAGAAACTATATTAGTTGGTGATTTTAACAAACTGGAAAAAGAAGTTATGTACCTACCATAAAGTTCCATGTTAGTTGTCTTCATCTCGCCTTCTTCTTGCTGGTTGGGATCGGAGCCGATCCTCGGCTCCGACTCGGCTATCTTCTACAGCTCGAGAGCTGTTTACTGGCTCAAGGCTACCCCTTATCCCATTGATGCCTAGCGCTAGCTACCCAGATCTCGTTTGTAATAGCTAACCCCAGACTCAACCAGAAAAACAACCTGCCCAAGAACAGGTTGAGCATACCTATCATACGCTCTATGTCAGTAGAGGAAACAAACCAAAGAATACTCAGCCAGTGAAACCAAAACTCCTCTCGATCCAATAGGACAGGGGGATGGAAGGGTGGGACGCAAGAAGGCGGAGAGATGAAGACAACTAACATGGAACGTTATAGTAGGTACATAACTTCTTTATGTTAAGTTGTCTATCTCGCCTTCGTTCTTGCTGGTTGGGACAGCGTCCCTAGCACCTACAATCCTGGGCGGCTCATTGTGACTCTTCAGAACAGTGGAACCAAAGTCAGCTCTGCTCCTGGAGACCATATCTAGTTTGTAATGAGAAATAAAAGTATGAGGATTTGCCCATGTGGCAGCTGCACAAATAGAATCCATGGGCAACTTAGATCGGAAGACAACAGAGGTGGCCAAAGTCCTAGTAGAATGACCTTTCGGTTTGATGGGCAAGTCTTTGTTTCTCAATTGATAAATGAAGGTAATAATATGAGACAACCACCTGGATAAGGTCACTTTGGAAACTGGGAGACCTTGTTTGCCTAGAGCATAGGAAAGGAATAGTTGGTCCGACTTCCTTGTATCCTTGGTCCTATGCAAGTAAAAACGCAGTTGTCTATGAACGTCCAATTGGTGTAATTTGTATTCTGCCTTGTTGGTGTGGTTAGGGAAAAACACAGAAAGGTCTATAGATTGGTTCAAATTATTTTCTGAGCAGACTTTCGGAATGAAAGATGGATTAGTCCTCAGAGCAACCTTATCCTTATGAAAAATCAAGTATGGAGGACGAACACATAGTGCCTGAAGTTCAGAGACGCGTCTGGCTGATGTAATAGCTACCAGAAAGAGTGTTTTCCAAGATAGGAATTTAATTGAGCAGGACAATGCAGGTTCAAAGGGGGGCATAATTAAAGAGGTTAGTACCAAATTAAGGTCCCAAGGAGGAGGGGGATCTCTCACTGGAGGTCTAAGGAGAGAAGTCCCTCTTAGAAAGGCTTTACAGAGCTTATGAGACATAATGTTTGAATTAGACAACCCAACATGAAAGTTAGAAATGGCCGCCAGTTGAACCCGGATTGTAGCAGAAGCGGACCCAGAATGAAAGAGTTGTGCTATGAACTCCAAAATTCCGTGGACTGGGGCTGAAAAGGGATCTATGTTCCTAGCCTCTGCCCAACAAGAAAAACGTTTCCACTTACCAGCATAAGTTTTTCTAGTCGTGGACTTGTGAAAGGACACAATAATCTCACGCACGGCCGGGGAAATGCTGGGAAGCCTGGCTAGGGTTGGAATTGGAGCAACCAAGCTGGAGTCTTTGAAGGGATTGATGCAACCCGCCTGACTGATGAATCAGCAGGTCTGGAATGGGATCCAGAGTCCAGGGCTGCTCAAGAAGGTAATGATGCAGGAACAGAAACCATATCTGTCGAGGCCAGTAGGGGGCATTGAGGATCATTTTGCAATCCAACGATATAGCTTTCTGTACGAGCTTTACCGTTGGTATTTATCGAGAGTATCAGGGGAAACTGAGGGAAAGCATAAAGGAGTCCCTGAGGCCAATCGTGGACTAGAGCATCTCTGGGAGAGTGTCTCGGAAGCGGAAGAATGGAGAAGTAGTTGCTGCATTTGCTGTTGAAGGGGGGTGGCAAAAAGACTGCAGCAAGGCTGTCCCCATTTGCAGAAGATCAAATCCGCAACTACCTGATTCTGAGACCACTCGTGAGGCATGAGAATAGCTCTGCTGAGCCTGTCCGTTATGACGTTGGAACTCCCAGGGATGTACGTTGTAATCAGAAATCGTTGGGAGGAAATCACCCACTGCCACAGTCTGAGTGCTTCTCGACATAGGGGATAGGACTTGGTTCCACCTTGCTTGTTGATGTACCACATCACTGACATGTTGTCCATTTGAATTGCAATGGTCCCAGAAGGGAGAGAGTCCTGAAGAGCTTGCAACGCTAGGAGCACAGCTCTCATTTCTAGGACGTTTATATGCAGATGGTACTTGTGAGGCTGCCAAGTGCCTTGGACTGTCCTGCCTTGATAATGCCCCTCCACCCTATCAGGGAGGCGTCTGTGGTCACTGTGGCCACCGGAGGGGGCTGAATGAAGGGTCTGCCCTGAGACACTAGTGAGGAGACCATCCACCAGGAAAGGTGCCTTTTGCATGCTTCTGGAATCATGATCATGTGAGACATGGGCAGCTGTTGGAAAGACCATTGTGTGAACAGAAGCCACTGAAGGATTCTCATGTGAAAGCGGGTCAGAGGGATTAGAAGAATTGTCGCTGCCATGGAACCCAGAGTTTGAAGGATGAACTTGACTTGGATCCTTTTGCTCTGCATTAGAATTTGAACTTGCTGGCGAATTGTAGACACCCTGTCTGGCGGCAGCCTTGCGGACATGTTCCTTGTGTCCAAGTCTGCTCCTGTATAGGTAATAGATTGACAGGGCAACAAGGCAGATTTTTCGAAGTTTATTGTGATGCCTAGCTGGGAGCAGATTGTGACTGTGTAGTCCCTGGCTTGGAGAAGTTGATCCCTGGTAGTAGCAGTGAGGAGCCAGTCGTCTAGATACTGAAACACCTGGAATCCTCGACATCTCAGGTGAGCCGTGACCACCGCCATACACTTGAACACCCTGGGGGCTGTGTTGAGACCAAAGGGCAGAGCTCTGAACTGGCAATGACTGGCTCCCAGCCGGAAGCGAAGGAATCTCCTGGAACGCCTGTCCATTTTGATGTGATAGTATGCATCCTGAAGATCTATGGAGCACATCCAATTGTCCTGGCCCAAAAAGGGTAGAATGGACTGTAGTGTGACCATCCGAAACTTTGTTCTTTGAACAGACCTGTTCAGTCTGCTGAGATCCAGAATTTGTCTCTAGTCCCGTCTTTTTTGGTACCAAAAAAAACCTTGAGTAAGTTCCGGATCCGTGTAGGCCTGCCGGGACTTCCTGGATGACTTTTTTTTTTTTAGCAGTTTTGAAACTTCTATGGCTGTTTGGTCCCTCAGATTGGGTGGAACATCTGGAAGGGATTTTGCTTGAAGTTAAATGGGGCTGAGAGAAGGGAATTTTGTAACCTCCAGATATAATTGACCATACCCATTTGTCTTGCGTTAAATTTTGCCAGGCTTTTGGGTACAGAGAAAGTCTTCCCCCTACTGCCTCCAGAGGCAGGCAGTCGGGCAACCCTTCAGGGATGTTGAAAGGGCTTCTCAGAGAAAGATTCTATATTGCCCTGGTTCTGCGGACCCCCTCTGCCACGAGGGTGGCATCTGTTGTTGTTTCCCCCTCTGCCCCTGGAGGAAAAATTGCTACGTGTGTCAGGCGAGGCTCCCTGGGATTTTCGGAACCACATTTTACCACTCTTCTGACCCTTGGGGTATGGTCTGGAAGGAGTGGAAAAACAGACTCCCACAGCAGAAAGAGTCTTGCCTTCTTGATCACATCTAGTCAAAGTGTCTTTCACCTGTGGTCCAAAAAGAAAGGAACCAAAGGGGGTGTTGGTGAATGATGCTCTACAGGGTTCTGCAAAATTACACAGCCGCATCAGGCGTGTCTCTTCAGGGCCACACCCGTACCTGCAGCTCTACTCGCACCATCGACTGCATAGGAAATGAGCTTCATGGAGGGGTTGACTACAGAATTAAGGGTCGCCAGCTGGGAAGCCACTTCAGCTTGAGCCCCCTCAGCTGATGGATATTGAAGGGCATCTCCAAGCTCTTTAAGGAGATCCCTCTGAAGCCGGGTAAAATGGCACAAGTATTTCAGTGACCTCACAGAGAAGGTCGCTGAAGCAAACATTCGCTTCCCATATCTGTCCATGGTCCTAGACTCCTTGTTAGGAGGATGGGCAGACGAAGAAGTTTCCGCCAACTCCTTTTTCGTGGCTGCTGCTACCACCATGGCATCAACAGGAACACCTTTCGAAAGGAATTGCTTGTCCTAGGGTGCTGTAATGAATTTACCAGGTCTCATCGGAGTTGGTTCCACTGTATCCAGAGCTGACCAAGCCTTTTGAGCCACCACTGACATAAGTGGATCGAAAGGCGGAGAAACCCAGGAAGTGGAAGGTCGGGAACCAAACGCATCCAGGAATACAGACTCATCCTTGGTAGGGGCTAGGGGATTCCAGTTCCCCCTCTGCTTAAGCATTTCGAGGATGTCCGAAAAGGAAACTCAAAGGGGGATCTCGGGGACCCTTCCGAGTCATCTAAGTTTGTTATCAGAAGCAGACTCAGGGGAGTCAATGTGCTTCCTCTTGCACTTCTTCTTACGAGGGGGCTCGTCTGAATGGTCAGGGGAGGCCTCGGAAGAAGAGGAAACATCCAATGGGGTGCCCTGGAGCGCAGGTTCTCCACGCTTGGGGTCTAGAGGAGGAGCAGAGGTTGGCACAGGCACTACAGGGGACAGAGCCGATGGGGCCGATAGTGGAGCTGACTCAGTGGCCAGCACACTCCTCATGATATCAAAGGCGTCCCTGCCACGATGCAGAGAAGGCTCCGGTTCCGAGGAAATAGGAATCCTTCTCCGCACTGAGGGAGACGGCTCCGAGGCCGATGTAGGAGCCGAGCACATCTGCGCCTAAGCTCCGACAGGGAGAACGGGGTCGGACAAGGGTCCGATGCCACTCGCCCCCTCGGAGCTGACAAGGGAGCCCCGGCACCCAGATCCCTCGACGGACGGCACCATCGAGGGAACCTCAGCTGACGATGGAACCGAAGGAGAAAGAGTTATCGGAGCTGACTGTTCCACTACTCGAACCTCAACGAACTCCGGCTCCGAGCTCAATGGAGTCGGAGGAGGAACATCGATAGAAGTGGATGGAGCAGACACCTGTTGAGGAGGTCTGGACAACATCTTGGCAAGTGCTGACCTTCTCTGATGCTAAAAACCAAAAATATACTTCTACTTTCCTAACTTTCCTAGCTAGCTGTTCCAGTGATCAGATTTTGCTGATCCCTGGGCTTTGTATTTGGTTCCTGTGTTCCTCCATTTTCTTGTGTGGCCAGAGGGAAGTTTCTTTACTCACCAGTGAGAGTGGGGAGTACTGAGCTACCTGTTTGTCCTCAGAGGAGTGGATAGAGACAGTAACTGGTAATTCATTGGCCATTTTGGGTAATTTCCTGTTTTTTTCCAGCCCCCTGCTATAAAGCACGCTTTAGCGCGGAGTTGCTACAGGAGCACACAAGAGCAGCGGCGGTTAATCAAGGTTAAACTATTCGGGCTACCTAAAGTCCACTCTTCAAATTTTCCCTTAAAACAGCCTTCCTTGTACTGTACTGCTGATCTAACCAGCGTATTCTATATCTAAAAAGCTCAGCTCTACTTGATTCCTAAGTAGACTATTCTCTATCTGTAAAGCCTAGCACTTGCTCCTAAAGCATTTTTTTTACTTGATATAGCACTATTATTATACATAGTACCCCACCAGCCAAAAACCCTTTTCGATCACCCACATCCCCCGGAGTCTGTTAAAGACCTTGTCTATTCCTTCTAGCATGTCGAGGGATCAGTTGCTAGTGTCCTCTCCTGCTCAGCTGGTGAATCTGGGAATATTGAGGCAATGTTACAATTGTCTCATGTACACGGACAACCCTCTCCTTCTCCCACAAAACACAAACACATGCGAGAGATGCAACTATATAGCCAAACTGGAGGCTGAGCTCTCTCAACATAGGACTGGTAAGACCAGACAGGAGGAGAAGGTAACCACACACACCACAAACCCAGTCTCACATAGTACTATCACAGCTTCAAATCATACACATAAATACACAGACATATTCGGAGGCTCTGATCAAAAATCTACCAAAACAGCAGAGGCCACCAAAGCAGACACCCAAACAACTGCCACCTCAGGACACAACACATGCAACACATAGACCACATAGTCAGTGTGCCAAACAGTCACAGCCCTTAAGGCCAAACACAATGCCAGACGCACTCGTCATTGGTGACTCCATAGTCAGACACACTGACGTCCCGCTCACCAGATTGAACAAGGAAAAGGTCACAGTAAGCTGCCTGTCGGAAGCTAGAATCCGCCACATAACGCAAGCCCTCAGGTCTCTCAACAGCAGGTACAAGTACGACTGTCATTGTCCACGCTGGTGTGAACGACCGGAGACGTACCTCCTTGGACTACATGAAAAGAGACATAGAGGAGCTCTCTGATTATGTAGCCCAGGCAGGCATGACCCTGACCTTGAGCAGTATCCTACCTTCACCAAGAATGATGCCACAATACAGAGACAAGATGATCAGCTTTAATAATTGGCTTAAACTCTGGTGTCATTCAAAGGGGATCCAATGTCTGTCTGCCTGGGATGACATGCTGGACAAGCCACGCTGCTTATGAGGGCGGCTTGCACCTGTCACCCCTGGGCTTCCTGATATTGGCAAAGGCTCTTGCCACCCCCATAGTGCCTTTTTTAGGCAAGGCTCAAATTCTAAACCTACCACCCTAGAACACAAAAAAGGAAAAAAAAACTAAGGGTAATGCTGCTCAATGCCAGAAGTCTCAACCTCAAGATGCACGCACTCGAGGCCCTTCTCAGTATGGAGAACATCGATGTCTGTGCTGTGACTGAAACCTGGTTCAAGGCTCCCGAGAGCACCCCGGCACTATCAGGCTTTACCTCATATGTGTTCCGGCCCCAAAATCTAGACAACACCAAGAAAGGAGGGGGGGTGTCTATATTCATCAAGAACACCCACACCTCAAGGTTGGTGGCAACGCACAATGCATCGGAGACCATCCAGGTGCAATTAACCATAGGCAAGACTGCTCTGCAATTTGTAGCATGTTACAGGCCACCCTCTCAATCTCAGGAACCTCACACAGCTTTCCTGAAAACACTGGAGGGGACAAATGTATCTCCAAACACCATCATACTAGGTGATTTCAACTACCCGAATATAGACTGGGATCACTACTCAAGCCCCAACACTCTAGCCCAAAGGTTCCTAGAGTTCATAAACTCAAATGCCACGGAACAACTAGTCACCATCCCCACAAGAGGAGATAACATACTAGATCTCATCATCATGAACATGGGGTCACAATGTTCAACACCGGAAGTATACCCCTCACTGGTGAGATCAGACCATAAACTAATCTCATTGGAAGTCCACATCCCGCCCCCACCTGAGATAAAAAAGACCACAGTGAAGAACTTCTCAAAAGCCGACTTCACACTTCTAAAGGCTAGTGTGGTCTCTTTTAAGGCCCCCGAGACTGCGGAAACCATTACTCAAGCCGCTGAATCACTTACAAATGTCTTCTACCAGCACCTACAGGACTGCATGGATCAGGCAATCCCAAACAAAACAAAGACTCTTTGTACCAAAGGCAAGCGTCCAGTCTGGTGGACCCCAGCCATAAACAAGCTCTACAACAAAAGGAGGAAGCTACTACAAGATAGAGCAAAATCCTTGAAAGGGAAAACACCCTTGATCATTATAAGTAAAAAACTAAGCTTTCTCATAAAATCATCCAAGGCAAATTTTGAGAGAAAAGTCGCTAAGGACTCAAAGGACAATCATAAGGCCTTCTTTAGCTATGTTAGAAACCTGGGAGGAAACTCCCAGATATGCTCAGAATTAGTTCAAAATGATGTAAAAATTACTGAACCTACAGACATAGCCAACATACTGGCAGACAGGTTCAGTGCAAACTCCCCCCCCCTCCCCCCCCAAAAGGTGAGATATCTATACCAGAGAATTATAGCCCCCCAAACATCTCTAACGCTCAGGTGAGAACTGCTCTCTCCAAGGCAAAAAACACAACATCCATGGGACCAGATGGTGTCCCCGGATGTGTGCTCCACGAACTCAATGAGGAATTAAACCCACAGTTAGGGCAGCTGTTTAATCTTAGCCTCACCTCAGGATACGTGCCTAAGGAGTGGCGTACGGCAACTGTGGTCCCACTTCACAAAGGCGGTGCCTCCACCGACCCGGGAAATTACCGTCCCATCAGCTTGACAAGCTTGATCTGCAAAGCTATGGAGAGGATCATAATGGAACTCATAAATAAAGACATAGGAGACTTGCAGACTTTGGATCCGACCCAGTTTGGCTTTGTCAAGGTCAGATCGTGCCTTTTAAACCTGGTTGACTTGTTTGAAACAGTCACCAAGGCCATTGATGAGGGAAAGGCAGTCCACACAGCCTACCTCGACCTGGCAAAGGCTTTCGACACAATACCCCACTCAGGTATCATTGAAAAACTCATCAGCTTAAATGTAAACCCATACATCACAAGATGGGTTGCAAATTGGCTAAGTGACAGAACCCACAGGGTCAGAGTTGCTGGCGCCATGTCAGACTCAAAGCCTGTCACAAGTGGTGTCCCACAGGGCTCGGTCCTGGGCCCTCCCCTGTTCGGCATCTACTTTTCGGAAGTACAAGCAAACACAGGAGGATTATGGCTGACAAAATTTGCAGATGACTGCAAACTGGGCGCCATAGTTGAGAACACATCTGACACAGATATCCTTCAGAAGGGTCTTATAGAAACGGAAAACTGGTGCCAGAGCCATGGCCTAAAGTTAAACGCCAAAAAATGCATAGTCATACCCTTGGGAAAAACAAGGTTACCTCTAGCTACCATATAGGCGGCAACCCACTAAGCACAGAAGAGGTTATCAGGGATCTGGGTACCCAGGTTGACAGTAACCTTTCATTTGACACTCACGTTGCCAAAGTAGTTAGGAAGACCTTCTACATTGCCCACCTGATAATGAAGGGATTCACATCTAGATCAAGGGAAGTCATCGTTCCCCTGTACTCATCACTCATCAGACCAATGATTGAGTACAATGCCCCATTCGGAATGTATCTGACATGACACCTGCAGCAACTGGAAAGGCCCCAAAAGTTTCTCACCAAAAGGATAAAGGGTCTCAAAAATATGTCCTATGCTGCCCGACCGAAGGAACTTCAGCTCTATTCAGTCGCTTACCGTCTGCTCAGAGGTGACCTGCGCCTGACATACAAGGCCATGTCCAACCCAAAATTGATGAACATGCTTCACCTCAAAAAATCTAGATCCCTCAGAACTACAAGGGCGGGAGACTTAAACATTGACACGGTTATTAATAGAACGTGCTGGAGGGACAGATTCATCACCCAGAGACTCCCTATGTTGTGGAACAAAATCCCGGTACATGTGAGGCAGAGCACCTCGCTGGCTTTGTTCAAGAGAAATCTTGACCAATGGATGGGAGATCGCAGATATACCCCAGGGATTATCTCAGTGTCACTGCTTGACAGAGGCACAGCAAAATAATGGGCATAGTATCCTCCAAACTAAAGGGGTGGCGAAAGCCACAAAACTCTGGGCTAGGCTTATAAATGCCCTTGGGCAGATAGCCTAGTATGAACCTATGAACTATAACAGAAACAACAATAGACCATCCTCAGCCCTTCTTCTAGATCTCTCAAAGGCTTTTGATATGGTTAACCACCAACTACTTATTTCCACCTTTCATTCTATCCAGTGGTTTCAATCATATCTCTGCAATAGACAACAAGCTGTCCTATCGCAAAATAAACTATCCAATCTCCTTCCCAATACCCTTGGAGTCCACCAGGGATCTATTCTGGGTCCCCTTTTGTTTTCCATTTTAATCAGTGACCTCCATTTGGTCATTCCAAATGCTAACTGCATTCAATATGCAGATGACTCTACTTTAACATGCTCAGCCACCTCCCAACCAGTACTGCAGACACTAACCCAAAATACCTTTAACATAGTCGGAAACTGGCTGAGAATCAACTAATTTTAAATCCAAACAAAACTAAGCTCCTACTTTTCTCTCTCACCCAAAGATCCTCCGTTTTACCCTTCTCCATAAAATCAAATAATGGTACCACAATATCTCCGGATGTGTGCACAAAACTTCTAGGAGTTTTGGTTGATAATCAATGCATATTAATCAGATCAGATAATGGTAGCAGAAGTAGCGAACTTAAACTTGTTCTAAAAAAAAAATATATATATATATATATATATATATATATATATATATATAATTTCAAATAGTATACAGAATTACTAAGAATTTGAAAGTAATTCAAGCAGAGTAGGCAGTCTTTTTCCAGTCGAAAATCCTTTAAGTACACAGACAAGCGATCCATGTAAACCAAAAACAATAGAGTAATAGTTTTCTCGCAGGCTTTCTAATAAGATAGATAGATATAGATAGATATATAAAGTTTCCCTTCACAAGATCGAATGGATGGAAGCTCGAAATTCATAATCTCGAGACCAGAATCTCGAACTTCCTTCACTCGAAATTGTGAATGGGAGCCTTAGGTTTAAAAAAATACAAAGTTAACTTACCTTATTGCAGGGGGCCAGGTCCCCCTGTACCCTAGCAGTTTAAATGTGAATGTTCTGTGACCGCACTATAGCGGAGGAATGGAAAATCTTCTGTTTTGCGCTTACACGTACAGCGCGGAATGGGAGATTTCCCTTTCCTTCATTATAGTGTGATCTTGGAGTAGGTATATTTAAGTGGTTCCACTTCATATAATTGAAATATCATTTCATCGAATTGCAAAACATAGAGACCAAATCGAAAATTCATAACATCAAATCTCAAATCATTGAAAACTAGAAATAACATCCCAGACACTGTTTACTACGTTTATGCAGGGGGGCTGCACCCTCCATGTTGGGGGCTCTGCCCCCCACACCCCCCCGTAATTAAATATACCAACTTCAAGGTTGCACTACAGTGGGGTTAGGAAATTACCTTTTCCCTCACTAAATGTAGTAAAAACTCTGTGGAATGTTATTTCTAGTTGCTTTATAGTTTTCAATGATTTGAGATTCGATGTCATGAGTTTTCAACAATTTGGTCTTGATGTTTTGCAATTCGATGAAATGATATTTCGATGATATGAAGTGCAACCATTTAAGTAGGGGGGGGTGTGAGGGCGAGCCCCCCCTGCAAAAACATTTGAAAGGTGTTAATTTTTTTTTTTTGTCCCTTTCATATGTTTCTCTAAATTCGAGATTCTGGTTTCGAGTTTATGACTTTCGAGTTTAGAGTAATTTAATCATATGAAAGGGAACCATATATATATATATATATATATATATATATATATATCTGCTTTTTATCAGGCAAGGGAGTGGTTTATTGTGCTGTAAAACAAAGTGTTATTGGTATACATGTTAAATTCAAATCCCAACCCCCATCAGTGTGACATTCGAGCTGGTTCTGCCCTATTTAGTAGTGGCCATAATAACATAACCCTTATGTACGTTAAATAAAATTAATAATGATGTGGTACCTCTTATTTAACCAGATTATTAAGTCTGTGATTTTATCCAAGACAATATATTACATAGCTGGAAATATATAAACCTTACACCACTTGGCAATCTAAAAATATATACATATACACTTTGCATTGAAAAAAAAACATTGTAAAAATCATATTAATCATATTCTATTTCCATAACCTATTATTTGCGGTGGTGGTACTGCGGTAGCATTGTCGCCTCACAGTAAGACGTTGTCCTGTTCGATTCTCAGCTAGAGCGTCTTCTGTGTGGAGACATGCGTGAATGGGCATACTTTCATTGAAGGTTGTGTGTCAGGGCCGGCAACTCGGCACGTAAAAATCTACTGCCAATTATTAGCGGACCAGAGTTCCGCTGTGGCGACCCCTAACCGGGAAAAGCTGAAAGACACAACATTGTTGAACAAAGATCACTTTCCTCCTTCTATACTTCTTTGGGTCTGTGTACAAGAACCCTAAAAAATATCTACAAAAATAGTATTGTATAATTAGTATTGTTATTACACTTCACTTTGAATAAAATGGAAAAAAAAAAGAAGAAAAAAACGTATGATGATGGAAACAAAATATACTCAAATTAAAATTGGTTTAACATGGTATTTAAAACCAACTGGAAGAATAAAATATAATAAAATTAGTCATGTAAACAATGTGGCAATTTTCTAAGTTCCAGTACACTTTTAAGTGAACAGTAGTAGTATAGTCCAGGCTTCCTAAAAGAGTTCAGCTTTACTTGACATGAGTTCACGTTTCTCCAGCATATTCGGGATGTCTCCTTCAAGATCACCCATGTCTATGCGATCCAGGATCTGGAACTTAAAACCTGTGCATCTTTTATGAAGAGCAAGGTGTTTGGCTAGTGCATTATTTTTACATCCAGAGAAGATTTCTGCCAGATGACATGAAATCCTACCTTAAGTTTATTTACAGTCTTGCCCACATAGCCCTGTAAATTACTTCTGTAGTGTTACAGTCACCTCCTGCACTGGTTTTAATGATTTCCTTTAAATACGGGGACTAAAAACTACCACCTTGTTGTATAAAAATACAAAATGTACAATTAGCTTCTCATCTTTTAGTGTTTCTCTCATATAGTCTACGTTTAAATTCAACGAAACTTCTAATGTTCCTGGCCTTCCTGTAAACAAAGGATGGGGCTTCACCTAAGATGTTAATCAGAAAAGGGTTTCCTGTGACAGTGGCCCAGTTTTCTTCAATAACATTTTTGATACTGTGATAATGTATGTCAGGATGCAGCTATTTTTGCATTTGTTATTCTCAGTGGAATTTTACATTCTCCTACTGGGGAGGTTGAGTGAAGGTGCTTCAGTCCTTTTCAGTTCTACAATGGGTTCCAGGATGTTTTTTTTTTTTTGTTTTTTTTTTTTTTTTATCGGCTTTCATAGCCTCTCACTGAAACATCATTCTCAAAGTTGTTCAGGACTGAAAATGGTTATTAGAGAAAAAAACCTTGGGATGAGGCAAGAAAGCCAGGATAGTCTGGAGCTTGTACATGATCCTGAGAAGGAACCAGGACTGATTTCTGGAAGCTTACTGTAAACCCCAGGCTTTGCAAGAGAAACAGTACAGTAGAGGAACTGAAGCAAGGTCTTGGGGGAGGAAGGCCGAATGAGAAGATCATCCAGATAAGGAAAGATCTGAATGCCCCTCACCCTGCAAAAGTAATCACAGGAGTGAGGCATTTGGTGAAAACCCTTGGGGCAGTACAAAGGGCAAAGCAGAAAAAGTACAGTTGTGTACACTTACCATAAATGTAGATGTTTGAGTGTATTCACTGTTGTAGTCATTACATTTGTGTTATCTGCTTGCAGAAGCCCTCAGTCAGCCTGATTAATAAAGTCTTGGGTCCTGCGTCGGTTGCTGTCCCTTCTTCCATAACGTCAGGGGTATAAAAACATGCAGCAGACGCCATTACATCAGTTTTTCTTGCCCCAAATTTCAACCTCCAACAAAAAAGCAAATACACCAAAAAGGCTTTTAAGCATAGCAAAGGAAAGTAGAGGTATAGCCAAAAGAAGTTAGGGGACGGGAGGGAGAGTAACCAGAACTGCAACAGTGAATACACTTAAACATCTACATTTATGGTAAGTGTACACAACTGTACTATGTTCTTTGTGTTTCACTGTTGCAGTCATTACATTTGGGTAGATTCCCAAAGCTATGGTTGGGAGGCCCTACAAGACTGCAGTGGCAAAGCCAGCTCTGGATTTAGAGAAAATTGGCAAATGATAATACTTGGTGAAAGTATGTACAGAACTACAGGTAGCAGCTTCTAGGATGTCCCTGGTAGGGACGCCTCTGAGAAAGGCTGTAGAGGTAGATGCACCCCTGGTGGAGTGAGGTCTGATCCCTTGGGGGATAGGTTTTCCATGGTGCTTATACCAGAAATGAATGCAATGGCCTATCCATTTAGAAATGGTTTGCTTTGAAATAGCCTTCCTCTCTGCCCCTGCAGCAAATGCCACCAGCAGTTGTTCAGATTTATTTTGAGGTTTAGTCCTGTCCAAGTGGAATCTAAGTTGTCTGTGCACATCTAAGGAATGCAGTATCCGTTCCCCTTTGTTCTGTGGATTGGGAAAGAAGGTTGGCAAATGAATGGACTGATTAAGAGCCACGCTGGATACCACCTTGGGCATGAAGGATGGATTGGTTCTGAGGGACACCCTGTCCGCAGTAAGATGATGAAAGGCTCCACTGCCATAAGGGCCTGTAATTCAGATACCCTTCTAGCTGAAGTGATTGCAAAAAGAAAAGCTGTTTTTCAAGAAAGAAATTTTAAGTCTGCAGTGGCAGCTGGCTTGAAAGGAGGTAGCGTGAGTTTCTCCAAAGCAAAGTTAAGGTCCCAGGCTGGGGTTGGAGCTCTCCTGAGTGGTCTCAAATTTTTGGCCCCTCTGAGGAACTGAGCAGTGGATGAGAGAAGAGGGGAGGTTCTGTATTATAAATGAGCTGAAATGGCTGAGACGTGGATTTTAATGGAGGAAAAAGACTAGCCCTTGTGAAGCATCTCAGTTAAGTATTGTAAAATCTGAGGTAAATTGGGCGCTGCTGTGCTCATCCCTTGAGACTGGTTCCAGGCACAGAATCTTTTCCATTTTTCAGCATAAGATTTTCTAGTACTAGGCCTCCTTGCCTCTAAAATGATATCCATCACAGGTTTACTGAGGGATGGTAAAGGAGAGATTATGTAATTAGCCAGGCTGCAAGGTTCAGTGTTAGAAGCGGAGGGTGCAGAATTTGGTTCTCCTGCTGAGACAACAGTGAAGGAGTCTGAGGCAGGTGCCATGGAGGTAACCGTGAGACACTGTGCAGGAGGGGGTACCAGTGTTGGTGTGGCCAGTCTGGAGCAATCAAAATCATCCTTGGTTTGTCCTGTTTGATTTTTAGTAGTACTTTGGAGAGTAGGGGCAGAGGGGGGAAGGCATACACTGATAGGTTTTTCCAGCTGAAGGACAGAGCACCCACTTTCCAGGCTTGTTTGTGGGGAGTCCTTGTGCAAATCTTGTCCAATTGGTAGTTCTGGGGAGAGGCAAACAGGTCTATATCTGGGCTCCCCCATTTGCTTGTCAACATGTTGAAAATCCTTGGCTCCAGTTTCTACTTGTGTGGGTCCATGAGGTTTCTGCTTAGTCCATCTGCCAGTGTATTTAATTTTCTTGGCAGGAACTGAGCTTGTAGGTGTATTTGGGAGCTCACGGCTGTGTTCCACAATGTCATGGTGAGTCTGCAGAGGGGGCAAGAATGTGTATCCCCCTGCTTGTTTATGTACCACATAACATTGGTGTTGTCCGTCTTTACCATTAGTTGTCCTGGAAGAATGTGGTCCTTGAAGGCTGTCAGAGCATTCTGTACAGCTAACACCTCTTTTTGATTGATATGCAGGTGCATTTTATTTGGGTTCCATTTGCCCTGAATGCATTTCCCAGCCAGGAGAGCCCCCCATGCATAGTCTGATGCATATGTTTTTAGGATTGGGCGGCAGGGGGTGGTGTGGTGGTGTGAAAGGTGGTCCCTTGTTTTGGTGGCAGGCCCCTGCCCACCAAAGGAACTCTATGCGTAGGCAAGGTATGATAGGAATCATTGCTTCTAGATCCTGAAAATGCTAACACCATAGGCTTTTTAGATACCACTGTAGTTTCCTCATATGCAGTCTTGCGGATCTACCTGACTACATTGACACTTCATAACACCGACAACCACTTCACCGACACCACATAATCGACAGTTCACAAACACGACACCACATACACTCGACACATCATAACAACAAACAAAACAAATCCCCTGTCCAAAACCCACACACACAACACAATCACACCAAAATCCTTACAAACCAACACTAACCCTTACATACACAACTATCTACAACCCTAACCGAAACCCTAACCCTAAGGTCCGTCACTATCGCACACTCACCTAACCCACGCAGTAACCCTAACTCACTTAACCGCCTAACCCAAAAAATATCACTACTGCACCCTTACCTAACCCGCGCCCTAACCCTAACTCACTTATCCCATCCCTATCCCTACAGACCGTCAACATCGCACACTTACCTTACTCGCACCCTTACATAACCCGCGCCCTAACCCTAACTCACTTATCCCACCCCTATCCCTACAGACAGTCAACATCGCACACTTACCTTACTCGCACCCTAACGGCCATCACTACCGCATACTTACACATCCTTTCCCCATCTCAGTGTTCTCAGCGTCGGTGTCTTCCTCCGTCGGTCTTCTGCCTTGTCGATCTTCTGGCTCTTTGTCGGTGTTATGACGTGTCGATCTAGTCAGGTAGATCCAGTCTTGCATATGGAATTAGAAGAATGCAGGACGCCATGAACCCCAAGGCTTGCAGTATTTGTCTTGCAGATAGCAGGGTTTTGTGGCCACTTGTTTGAAGTAGGTTGCCAAATGAATTTGTTTCTCTGGCGTGAGATAAGCCATCTGGGAAGTTGTATTCAAGCTTGCTCCCAGGAATATAATTTGTTGACAGGGTACCAGGTATGACTTCTTTTTGTTTATGGTGTACCCCAGACAAGTTAGAACTCTTTGTACAAAGGCCAGATGCTTCAAAATTTTGTCCTGGTTTTCTGCCTGAATTAGACAATCACCCAGGTATGGGTATATTTGAAAATTTCTTTGCCTGCAAAATGCAATAACTGGATCTAGGCACTTTGTAAATACCCTGTGCGCAGTAGATAAGCCAAAGAGCAGTACAGAGAACTGATAGTGCATGTAGCCTGCTTTGAAGCATAGGTATCTTTTGCAAGACTCCCTAATTGGGATGTGCAGGCATGTTTCTTTCAAATCTAGTGTTGCCAACCAGGCATCTTTGCCTAGCATAGGAAGTAATTGGTGAAGAGTCAGCATCTTGAATTTTGGTATCTCCAAAAAGGTGTTTAGAGTAGACAGGTCCAGGATAGGATGCCATGAATTGTCTTTTCTGGGTACCAAGAAAAGTCTCTAGCAGAAACCTTGTCCCTTTTCCTCTTCTGGTACCAAATGAATAGCCCCCATGCTTAAGAGAGAAAGTACTTGTTTTTGGGTCTCTGCCCACTGATTTGGGGGTAAGTCTGGCCACCCGCTTGGCGTTGGCAAAGTGTGGAAGTGAAATCTGTATCCCTGGGACACTATATTTAAAACCCATTTGTCCTGGGTAATGAATTCCCAGTTCTTTGCATGAAGAGCAATCTTTCCCCCCAAAGGGGCAGTCAGTTGATAAGTGCTTGGAAATTTTAAAAGGAAGTCATTGACACAGTTTACCATGGGGGAAGTCTTATTACTCCCAGATTTGAAGTGGAGGCCCCCCACTGCTTAGTCCTGTGTGTCCCCGGGACTGAAACCTGCGGTTTTTGCTGTGTCTGGGTTTGGCTTGAGAAGACCTGGAAGGGGCATCTAGGAGGCTGAACTTGTAAGAAATCTAACAGTTTGCATAGATTTAGCTTTATCTTCCATCTTTTTAAGAACTTCCTCCGCCTTGTTACCAAACAGGCGGTCCTGATTTAAGGGAGCATCCAACAATTTAACTTTAACATGATCAGGCAAAGATTGCTCCTTAAGCCAAGCATGCCTTCTGAGCACAGATCCAGTAACAGCAGCCCTGCAAAAGTCTTCTAAAGAATCAAAACCACATTGCAAAAGTATGTTTTCCAACTTGTTCAGCAGAATGCATTAAATCCTGTAATTCTTTATTTTCCACACAGTCTGGAATCAACATCATTTTCTGTTTAAGCAACCCAATAACATGTTGCTGATACTTTAACGTATGAAACTGGCAGTTTAAAGCCCTAATGGCCAAGGTTGCAGAAAGTACAGTTTTGTACCTATCATAAATGTTGCAGTCATCACACTTGGGTTATCCTGCCGTCAGGCGGTCCCGCAGTCGGCCGAATCCCAAAGTCTTGGTCCGGCGTCGGTTGTCGTCGCTTCTTCCCTGACGTCAGTGCGACAGGGGGATAAAAGAGGCAGCCAACGCCATTTTCTTCAGTTTTTCTTGCCCCAGATGTCAGGTGCCCCCAACTAGGAAGGCAATACAAATACGTATGCAAAAATACCTGAGAAGATAAATAATAGTACTAACCGTTAGCAAATACACCATATAGACATGCATCCAATAGATTGATGTACATGGAGTTGTAACTAACACCCTGGTATGTAGAAAGGATGGTGGGAGGGTAACCTGGACTGCAGCAGTATATACACTCGAACATCTACATTTATGGTAGGTACAAAACTGTACTATGTTCATAGTGTTATACTGCTGCAGTCATCACACTTGGGTTGAATCCCAAAGCTATGGATGGGTGGCTGGTATTAAACTGGGTTAGGTGAAGCTAGGATGCCCTGCAGAACTGCAGTGGCAAAACCAGCTCTGGTTTTTGAGTATAATGGAAGGTGATAGTGCTTGGTAAAGGTGTGCACTGAACTCCAAGTAGCTGCCTCCAGAATGTCCTTGGTTGGAACCCCCCTGAGAAAGGCTGCTGAGGTTGCTGTAGCCCTGGTAGAATGGGACCTAATATTAACAGGCACTGCTTTCCCATGGTGAGAGTAGCAAAAGCGGATACAATGTGCCATCCATTTGGAGATGGTCTGTTTTGAAATAGCCTTTCCTTGTGAACCTGCAGCATAGGATACAAAGAGTTGGTCAGTTTTTCTGAAGGTCTTTGTCTTATCCAAATAGTAACATAGCGGTCTGTGAATGTCCAAAGAGTGAAGGAGTCTTTCTCCTTTATTCTTGGGGTTTGGATAAAAGGTGGGTAAATGAATGGTCTGATTCAAAGCCACACTGGATACTACCTTTGGCATAAAGATAGGGTTAGTTCGTAAAGAGACTCTGTCCTGATGGAAAATGATGAAAGGTTCCACTGCCATAAGTGCCTGTAGTTCTGAGACCCTGCGTGCTGAGGTGATAGCAAGCAACAGAGCTCTTTTCCATGATAAGTATTGTAGTTCTGCTGAGAAGGCTGGTTCAAAAGGAGGCAGTGTTCATTTTTCTAAAACGAAGTTGAGGTCCCAAGCTGGCGTTGGGGGTTTTCTGGGGGGTCTTATATTCTTAGCCCCTCTGAGAAACTGCCTTAGTAAAGGGTGTGAGAATATGGGAGGATCGGTATTATATTGAGCTGAAATGGCTGAAGCATGGATCTTAATAGACGAGAAAGAAAGGCCTTTGTGTAGCATCCCAGTTAAGTATTGCAGTATTTGAGGAATGTTTGGTATCCAAGGATTTTGGCCTTTAGCCTGGTTCCATGCACAAAATCTTTTCCATTTGAGTATGTTTTTCTGGTGCTGGGCCTCCTGGCCTCCAAAATGACATTCAGGACGTCCTTTGAGAGAAGTGTTGATTAATGATTCAAGGTATTCTCCATGCAGCTAAATTTAAAGTCCTGAGATGACTGTGAAGGATCTGAGAGTTTTGCTGAGTCAACAGAAGTGGGAATTGAGGTAAGATCCATGGAGGGCTGTGAGTCAAGGTCCTTAGTAATGGGTACCAGTGCTGACGTGGCCAGTCCGGAGCAATGAGGATCATTTGTGGTCTCTCTGATCTGACTTTCAGTAATACCTTGGTCAAGAGAGGTAGTGGTGGGAAGGCATAGACTGTCAATGCTGTCCAACTGAATGATAGGGCGTCCATTTTCCAGGCTAGGGAATGATAAGTCCTTGTGCAAAATTTCTGTAGTTGGCAATTGTTGGGGGAGACAAATAGATCTATGTCTGGGCGTCCCCACCTTTGAGTGATCATTGAAAATACTTGTGGGTGTAGCCTCCACTCATGAGGATCTGCCAAATTTCTGCTTAATTCGTCTGCCAGTATGTTTTCCTTTCCTGGCAGGAATTGTGCTTGCAGTTGTACTTGGTAAGTCAATGCTGTGTTCCACAAGGTCATTGCCTGTCTGCATAAAGGGTAGGAGTGTGTTCCTCCCTGTTTATGTACCACATAACTGTGGTGTTGTCTGTCCTTATTAGTAGTTGTCCTGGATGCAAGAGGTCCTTGAAGGCTGTCAGTGCATTTTGAACAGCTAGCATCTCCTTTTGGTTGATGTATAGATGCATTTGTTTTGCAGACCATTTGCCCTGTATGCACTGTCCTGCCATGTGTGCTCCTCAGGCATAGTCTGAAGAATCTGTTGTCATAGTTTGGTTTGCTGGAGGTAAGGCAAAAGGAAGACCCTTGTTTATTTGACATGCTTGAGCCCACCATAGGAACTCTTTTTAAGGCAGGGAATGAGAGGTATACTTGTTTCGAGGCTGTGCCTGTGTTGAGTCCATACACTTTTCAGGTACCATTGTAATTTCCTCATATGCAGCTTTGCATGTGGAATTAGTTGAATGCAGGATGCCATGAACCCCAATGCCTGCAGGATTTTCCTTGCAGTGAGCTGGGTAAAAGTTGCCCTCTTTTTGAAGTATTGAGTCAGTTGTTTTTGTTTGTCTGGCGTGAGATAAGCCATCTGGGTCGTTGTTTTTAAGCTGGCACCCAGGAATATTATGTCTTGTGAGGGTATTAGCTTTGACTTCTTTTTGTTTACTGTGTACCCTAGGCAACTTAGCAGCTTTGTTACAAATGCCAGATGCTGTAATAGAATGGCCTTGCTGTCCGCTTGGATCAGGCAGTTGTCCAGATATGGATACATTTGTATTCCTCGTTGTCTGCAGTATGCAATTACTGATGCCAGGCATTTCGTAAATACTCTGGGCGCAGTAGATAAGCCAAAGGGCAATGCAGAGAATTGATAATGCGTTGTACCTGCCAAAAATCTGAGGTATCTTCTGCAATCTTGTCTGATAGGGACATGCAGGTATGCCTCTGAGGTCCAACGTTACCAGCCAAGACACCTTGCCCAGCATGGGAAGAAGCTGCTGTAGTGTGAGCATTCTGAATTTGGGTACCTCCAGGTATGTGTTTAGAATTGAGAGGTCTAAAATGGGTCTCCAGGCTTTGTCCTTTCTTGGTACTAGAAATACTCTTGAGTAAAAACCTTGACCTTGCTCCTTTGTAGGTACCTTTTGAATTGCTTTCATATCCATGAGAGCTGAAATTTGCGTTTGTGCCTCTGCCCATTGGTTTGGAGGCAGATTTGGCATGCCTCTCATCCGTGGTAAAGTGTGGAAATGAAATCTGTAGCCTCAGGTAATAATATCCAGAACCCATTTGTCCTTTGTTATGATGCGCCAATTTTGTGGAAATAGAGCCAGTTTTCCTCCCAAAGGTGCTGCCAGGGCAATTTTGCTTGGCAGGCGAAGAGGGAAGTCATTGTGTTTGTTTCCTGAAGGGTTGAGATCTTTCGTCTCCACCTCTGAGTTGTTGCATGCCATTGTCTAGGCCTGAAAGAACCTTGTGGCTGGCCTCTGCCCCTTGGGCGTCTGTACCTACCCCTTTGGGGTCTGTCTGATGCAGGAAAGGACCAGTTTTTTGATGGCCAGTTTCTGCTGAAACGAGGAGGTTGTACCTGTAAAAAAAATCTAACTGTCTGCATACATTTTGCCTTTTCTTCCATTTTCTTTAAAACTTCCTCTGCTTTGACACCAAATAACACATCTTTCTGCAGTGGAGCATCCAATAACTTTGCTTTGACATGTTCTGGTAAGGCTTGCTCTTTTAGCCAAGCATGTCTACGTATTACAGATCCTGTGACAGCTGCTCTACATGAGGATTCCAATGAATCAAAACCAGACTGTAAGGTATGCTTTCCCACCTGTTCTGCTGCATGCAGCAAATCCTGCATCTCTTTGAAATCAGGTTGATCTGTCTGAGGGATCATTTTCTGCTTTAACTGTGTAATCAAGTACTGCTGGTATTTTAACATGTGGAATTGGCAGTTTAAGGCCCTCATGGCCAAAGTGGCAGACGCATACACTTTCTTCCCCCATCTTTCTAATGCTCTGGAATCTCTTTCAGAAGGTAGTGATTCTTAGCAGTAGAGGCCTTAACCCCTTTGGGACCCTGGGAAATAGTTTTGGGGTCTGCAACAGGGCTTTTATATAGAAACTTATGAGAATCAGGAACTCGGTAGCATCTGTCTGGTTTAGCTGGTGCAAAAGGTAAGGAATCTGGGTTTAGACTAGATTCGGTGTAAACATCATCCAAAATGTCTAAAACTGGAGGAATTGCAAGGGGTCTATGCTGTGGAAGAAGAAGAAACTCATGGAGTCATTTCTTACAGTCAGTGTAATCTTGGCCTTCCCAGTGGAAGTGTTCCCTCATGGTGTGTAAAGTTTCCCCAAAAGAGTAGTCTTCAGGGGGGGAGACAGAGGGAATGGACTCTTCAGCATCTGAGTCTTCATAAGGAGGGAAGGAATAATCTTGGTCCTCAGAGTTACCTGAGGAAATGGATGCTTGGTCAGAGGAAGGATAAATCTTCCTCCAGTCTAGGCCTTTTGTCAAGAGGGGGTTGTGAACCCCTGATAAGGGTAATTAAATCCTCAGCCATCTTAAGCATCTGTTTTTTAGGCATAGGGGCCTGTGGGGGGGTTTGTGGACCCGGTTTCCTAACTTTTAAGGGGGCTTTAAGTTTAGCATAAGACTTAATAGAGATAGTCGTCGGTTTGAAGACACCTTCAGAAATCGAAATCCTGTCCAAAATCTCCGGATTACTGTCAGGGTTGGCGTCCGAGGAGTGAGATGGAACCAGCTCCTGAGGCCCAGCTGATTCGGTTTGGGAGGCCGTCAGAATTTCTAAATCAGCAGTAGTCAGGGGCTGCGTAGGCGCCTCGCTGAAAACCGGAGAACCAGTGGCAGGCCTTGCTGAGGCCTCGGTATCTGGTCTTGGCCTTGGTTGCCTGTTCTTATCCTTGCGCTTTTTAATCATTGCTGATGTCAGTTGCTCTGACGACATGCTATAGTTAAATTTTCTGCCAAAATAATGTCGGGCGAAATCTGCCCGACGCTTGATTGTACGTTTGTTGAACCTAGCACAAAATCGACAACCAGAGACGTTGTGGTCTGGGCCTAGGCAAGGAATACAATAAGAATGAAAATCCTTATGAGGTATTAGCTTCCCACAAGAAATGCAATTATTAACTTTGTCTGACATCGGTCTGAGGCAAGAAAAGTTTACCCAACGGGGTACTTAGCTTTAGAGAAGACTTCGGGCTGAAATTCGATTAGAAAATCTCAGCAGCTAGCCGACTGGCACTTGCGAACTGCTTCGGGCATCGTGCGGCAAGAAAGACTGGAGAAAATGCTGTTGGCTGCCTCTTTTATCCCCCTGTCGCACTGACATCAGGGAAGAAGCGACGACAACCGACGCCGGACCAAGACTTTGGGATTCGGCCGACTGCGGGACCGCCTGACGGCAGGATAACCCAAGTGTGATGACTGCAGCAGTATAACACGATGAACATGTATAAACCTTCTTACCCCATCTATCCAGCGCCCTGGAGTCTCTATCAGAAGGATTAGGATTTTTAGCAGTAGAAGCCTTAATGCCCTTGGGCCCCTATAAAATAGTCTCTGGATCCGCAATAGGATTTTTAAAAAGGAACTTGTGTGATTCAGGGACCCTGTAGTATCTGTCAGGTTTTCTGGGAGCAGGAGGCAAGGAATCAGGGGCAAAACTAGATTCCGAAAAAGCATCATCAACAATGTCTAGTACAGAAAGAATAGCTAAAGGCCTACGCTGAGGTAGGAGTAAACTTTCCCAGTGGAAATGCTCCCTTAAATTATGTAAGGTTTCCCCAACAGAAAAGTCCTCTGGAGGGGAAGCAGAGGGAATGGAATCCTCTGCATCAGAATCCTCATAAGTAGATATGGGCAAATCCAGATCATCAGAAGAATCAGGAAAAAACAAAATCCTGGTCAGAAGATTCATAAACAACTTCACTCTTAGGCCTCTTAGAAGGGGGGTGGCTACCCCGGATTAGAGTTATTAGATCTTCAGCCATTCTTATCATTTGTTTTTTAGGCATAGAGGCCTGAACATGTGGCCTGGGCGTTGATTTTTTAGGCATGGTTCGAGATTTAGGCCCAACTGAAGAAGGAGGCGTCGGTTTAATATGCAAGTCCGTAGGCCTGAATACACCTCAGAAGCCGGTGCCTGCACAGTGGATCTGGACCTATCCAAGGTAGAGACATCCGCAGGTTCCATAGTTGAAGCATCTCGCGGCATACCGAACTCTGTAGAGGCCTGCGAATCAGAAGTCGCAGGTATCAGGGGCTGAAAAAGTGCCTCAGTGAGTACTGGTGACTGGCTTACGAGAAGTGTCGTCGGCCGTTTTGGACCTCGGCAGCCTGTCTCTGTCTTTATCTTTGCATTTTTTTTTCGGAATCCCGGTAGTTGGATGGCTAACCGACGACATTTCAGTATAATTAAACAGAAAACCGAAATATTTAGAGGCGAAAATATACAGACGACAGATAGTGCGTTGATTAAATAAAGCACAAAACTGACAGCAAGGTACGTTGTGGTCAGGGCCTAGGCAAGGAATACAGTACGAATTAAAATCTTTATGAGGTATTTGCTTTCCACAAGTAATGCAATTATTAACTTTTACTGACATCGGTAAGGAGCAAGAAAAAGTTTCCCCAATGGGGTACTTGGCTTTAGTTGAAGACTTTGGTTCTGAAACTCGAAAACGAAAATTTCAGGAGTTGGCCGACCGGCACTTGCGAACTGCTTCTGCTTCGGGCACCGCACAGCAAGAAAGACTGATGTAATGGCATTGGCTGCATGTTTTATACCCCTGATGACCTGACGGCATGGAAGAAGGGACAGCAACCAACGCAGGACCCAAGACTTTGTTAATCAGGCCGACTGAGGGCTACTTACAAGCAGATAACCCAAATGCAATGACTGCAACAGTGAAATACGTAGAACATCTGAAAATGCAAGGAAGAAACAGAAAAATGCAAAAACCTCCTGAAATGGGGATGAATTGGGATGTGAAGATAAGCATCTCTGAGATCCAGAGATACCAGGAAAGCATGGGGAAGAGGAGGAAATAAGGATCTGCTGGGACAACATCTGAAAGGAATGGATCTTCAGAAAGGTGTTGAGATGAGAGGGGTCTAGAATGGGTCTCCAAGTACCTTCCTGCCTGGGAACTAGAAACATTCTGGAATAAAAAACCCTCCCCCCCTCCTGGGAATGAGGCACAGCTTGAATGATGTCTTGAGCCAGAAGGCCTTGAAGTAGTTCTGGGAAGATAGGAAGCTGTTCCTTAGGAGGCTGAGGGATGCCCAGAAAAGGAGGAAGTGGTTTCCACACCATAAGGTATCCATGATGGGTGAAAGACAGAACCCAAGTCTTGATAGATCCTTAATCAAATGGGAAAAGACGGGGAAAGAAAGAGAGATATTTGTCATATGTGTAAATTTAATAAAGATGTTTGAAAAAGGAATCTGGCTCAGAATAGGGGAAAGCAAACAGTCAGATAGAACCTGGCTTGTCTTGAAAAGGAGGTTTCTGAGAAGTGGGAGTCTGAGAAGACTTAGTTGGAGGAACCCGCCTATGACCCTTATTACCTTTGGGAGGAGGGCAAGGCTGTCTGCAAACAAAAGCAGGTTTAGACGGATAATTCCTCTGGAACTTAGGGACAGAAGAAGCAAGTATATGCTTCTTTTCCTGCAAGGCCTTACCCTTATCCTGCAGGGACTTAAAAACGTCAGCAGCTGCAGGACCAAACAGGTTCTTGTTATCAAGAGGAGTATTCAGCAGTTTAGCCTTAGTATCATCAGGTAAAGGCTGGAGTTAAAGCCAAGAGTAACTTGCAAAACACAGTCAAAAGCAGCAGCTCTAGAGGAGACATCAGCCACATCAAAGCTACATTTGATAGAGTGGCGGACTACTTGAGAAGTAGAGCCCAGCAAAGAAAGGGCCAAGGTCTTCCCTTCAGAATTAGGAAGGTCTGAGGTAGCCTGGGAAGCCTGAGAAAGAAGGGCTAAAACATACCTTGTCATACAAGTCTGACAGTTAATAGCCTGAAAAGCCAAAGTGACAGCAGTATATACTTTCTTGTCCAGCCATTCCATAGCTCTACTGTCCTTGTCTGAAGGAAATAGTTTAGTATAAGGCAAAAGATTAGAGCATTTGTCAGAAGAGACAGACACTACAGAAGGGTCAGCAAAAGGACATTTGTAGAGAAACTTACACCCTTCAAGCACCTTATAAAATCTGTCAAGCTTCTTCAGGGCTGGAAGCTGAGAATCCACTGCCACAGAAGTTGCAGAAAAGGTATCCAAAAGGGCAGCCAAGGCAGGCGGAACAGCAGAGCACTTAGGAGACTCCATCTAGAGGAGCTCGTACTAACCTCTTTCGAATGTCAGAAACCAGAAAACAATCCAGTTTAAAAAACATTCCATCATACAAGAAACAGTGTCTCCAAAGGAGAGTTCTATAAAGGAAAAGTCTGGACCAATAGCTTTTCCTCCTCAGAGCCATTATCCAAGGGAGAAGGGATCTGAGAGGAATATGTCAGACTCTTGCCCAGAATCGAAGTCCTCGTCAGAGGACTCCTACACTCTGGGCCTCGAGTGGGGTTGAGGACCAAGGGAAGCAAGTACAGAAACTCCTTGGGGAGGCTTTAAGGCTGTCAAAGTATTAAATATCCTCTGGGTAAAATTCTACCATTCACACTGACAATCTTTAGGAGCATGGGAAACATGCTTTTTGGACAGCCTCCTAAGATATGAGCGAAGCCAGATCCATGCCAGCCTCCGATACATCAGATTCCTCTGCCATGACTAACAACCAGGTGAACCTTTGGGCTTGCACCAGTTTCAAGGGAGACATCACGGGGTGGCAGGACAGCAGCTGAATCAGACTGGACTCTTTCGGCATTTTCTTTGCGGGCAGCTGACCTTCGGGACGGGAGGATTCTGCCACAGCACCCTGCACCAACAATTTAAGATGATGGTTCTTCATGTAAAAGGACGAGGAGGACAGCTGACTATGTAAGGTCTTAGGAACAAATGCTTGGCAGACAATACATTTTATATGGTTGTGAGAAGAAACCAAACAGAAGAGAAACTGCTCATGACAATCCTAATGGGCAATCTGCCTCCCACACTGAAATTTTCCCTTTTTGGAAGGCATGTAAATCCACAACATTGAAAAAAGAAGAAAAGATAAGAAGAAACCCCAACAGGGCACTTATCTGAAACATGGCTCGATAACCAGCACAGAAGGAGCATTCAGATGGACAATCAGTGATGGCATTTGGACTGGCAGCAGAGAAGTTCTGAGGCAAGTAAATCCGTACATCACATTTATGCGCTATGCTTTGAGAGGGCAGCATAAGAGTGACCTATGTCTATAAAATCCTAAGGAGTTGGTATACTGGCTGAAAGTTGGGCTACCGAAGACAGGGAATCCCTTTAGTGAAAAATGCTGCAACAGTGATATGGAAGGACATCATCTTCTCTGCCACTCTCAGACTGAGGTACCATATGTGACAGAGAAGGACATACCTGCTCAACATGTCCACAACAACACTGGACTTTCCTGGGATGAGAGTTTTATTTTATTTATTTGTATTTGTTTTTCAGGGTACATACCTTTTTTACACTCAGCCCAGGAGTAGAGTCTGGTTAACTGACTTGCTCAGAGACATACAGTTAGGCAATGGACGCTGAAGGAATCAAACCTTGCACCTCTGGACTGCAGGAAACAACTTGTTAACCACTCCTTAATCCTCTACATCAACTGCCATACTGGTAAGCATTGCTACCAGAAAGTGGTGGGATATCACCCACTGCCAAACTCTCATTGCCTCTCAAATTAACAGGTACGACCATGTTCCCCCTTACTTGTTGATGTACCACACTATCAACATGCTGTCCATTTGAATGGATATCATTCCCAGAGGAAGGGAGTCCTGGAAAGCCTACAATGCTAAGAGGACTGCCCTCATCTCCAGTATGCTGATATGAAGACTGGCCTCAGAAGGGGACCATGTGCTTTGGGCAGTCCATCCCATGTAGTGCTCCCCTACCCTAGTTGGGAGACATCTGGGGTTACAGTGTTCTGGAGAGGAGGTAGAACAAAAGGGCAACCTTGGGAAACCTTCAGGGACTCAAATCACCATTGTATGTGCTTTTTACAAAGTCTTCTAAGGAGTACCTGAAAATTCATGGGTTGATGTCTGAAGACCACTGAACTGAAAGTGTTCACTGAAGAACTCGTGATATTTGGTAAGAGGGACTAGGATAATGGAGGCAGCCATAGATTCTAGGAGGCACAGCATCACTCTTGCTGGTGGGCTGCTAAGGCCGGTCTGTGGAGGGCGACAATCTGTTCTCTGGTATTCTTGCTATATGACGCTTCGTATCTAGGTGAGCTCCTTATGAACTCTATTGCCTGAAAAGGGCAAACTTGGACTTGGCAGAGTTCACTGTAATGTCTAATTCAGAGTAAAGTTGGAGCAAGGAACCCCTGGTGCAGATGAGAAGATTCCTGGTCGGTGATAAGCCAGATGTCCCGGTATGGGAACACTTGGAACATCTGCAGACTGAGGTGAGCTGAGTCCACTGCCATACACTTGAACATCCCAGGGGCTGTGGTGAGATGACAAAGGGCAGAACCCTGAACTGAAAATGACTGGCTCTCAGTGGGAAGTGGAGAAACCTTCTGGAGCACCTTCCATCTTTATGTGGTCAAACGAATCTTGAAGGTCTACTGAGCACCTTCAATTGTCCTCTCTCAGTAACGGCAGAATGGACTGTACAGTGACCATTAGGAACTTTTTCTGACATACTGATTTGGATAACTGAGGTCCAAAATTATTCCCAAGGTCACCATTCTTATTTAGCACTAAAAAGAATCTTGAGTAAGTTTCATATTAACAAATAATATGTTCATCTGGTGAGACCTCCTGGAAAACCCGATTGTCTAGCAGCTTTTTTTTTCTCCTTTTTTAATTTCTAGAACTGATACTTTCTTTGGGAGTGTGGAACAATGAGGAGCTTTATTGAAGGTGTGAATTAAGACAGAAATGGGGTTGAACAGCCTCTGGTTATGATCTGGTGCACCCATGTGCCTTGGGTGACAGATGTCCAGGCCTCTGAGTGTAGATACAAGCAAACCCCCCCCCCCCCAACTTCCTCCAGAGTGTGGCAATCAGACAACTATTCAGGAGTACTGGTACTGCCTCTCAGAGAACAGACCCGTAAGTCTTGATTTTGCGGACCTCCTCTGACACGAGAGGATATCTACCATTGGAATTCCCGCTTCTACCCTGTGGGAGGGGTCTCTCTCTAGAAGTGTCAGAAGAGAATCCTTGGCATTTTTAGAACCACAGCTTCTTCCCTCCCTTCAGGTTCCTAGAAAGAGACCTCTGAGGAGTACAGAACCATACAGTGCAATGAAAAAGTATTTGCTCCCTCCTGATTTCTTATCTTTTTGCATGTTTGTCACACTTAAATGTTTCAGATCAAACAAATTTAAATATTAAACAAATATTTAACAAAGATAACCCAAATAAACACAAAATGCAGTTTTTAAGTGATGATTTTATTTAAGGAAAAAAACTATCCAAACCTACATGGCTCTATGTGAAAAAGTAATTGCCCCCCCCCCCCCTTGTTAAATCATGAAGTAACTATGGTTAATCACATTTTTGGAAAGCAGAGTTCAATTTCACTAGCCACACCCAGGCCTGATAACTGCCAGACCTGTTGAATCAAGAGATCATTTAAATAGAACCTGTCAGACAAAGTGAAGTAGGCCAAAAGATACCCAAAAAGGAAGACATCATGCCGCGATCTAAAGAAAATCCAGAACAGATGAGAAACAAAGTAGTTGACATCTATCAGTCTGGAAAAGGTTACAAAGCCATTTCTAAAGCTTTCGAACTCCAGCGAACCACGGTGACGGCCATTATCCACAAATGGAGAAAACATGGAACAGTGCAGAACCTTCCCAGGAGTGGCCGGCCTACAAAAACTACCCCAAGATCGCAGTGACCACTCATCCAAGAGGTCACAAAAAACCAAGAACAACATCTAAAGAACTGCAGGCTTCACTTGTTTCAGTTAAGGTCAGTGCTCATGACTCAACCATAAGAAAGAGACTGGTCAGAAATGGCATGTATGGCAGAGTTCCAAGGCGAAAACCACTGCTGACCAAAAGGAACATAAAGGCTCGTCTCACTTTTGCCAGAAAAAATCTTTATGATCCCAAAGACTTTTGGGAAAATATTCTGTAGACTGACTAAACAAAAGTTGCACTTTTTGGGAGGTGTTTGTCCCGTTATATCTGGCATAAAATTAATACAGCATTTCAGAAAAAGAACATCATGCCAACAGTCAAACATGGTGGTGGTAGTGTGATGGTCTGGGGCTACTTTGTTGCTTCTGGACTTGGACGACTTGCTGTGACTGATGGAACCATGAATTCTGCTCTCTACCAATAAATCCTGAAGGAGTATGTCCGGCCATCAGTTCGTGACCTCAAGCTGAAACGCACTTGGGTTCTGCAGCAGGACAATGATCCAAAACACACCAGCAATTCCACCTCTGAATGGCTTAAAAAAAAACAAACTGAAGGTTCTGGAGTGGCCTAGTCAAAGTCTGGACTTGAATCCAATTGAGATGCTGTGGCATGACCTTAAAAAGGCGGTTCATGCTCAGAAACCCTCCAATATGGCTGTATTAAAACTATTCTGCAAAGAAGAGTGGGCCAAAATTCCTCAACAGCAATGTGAAAGACTCCGTGCCAGTTATCGCAAACACTTGATTGCAAGATGTCTCTGCTAAGGGTGGCACAACCAGTTATTAGGTTTAGGGGGCAATTACTTTTTTACATAGGGCCATGTAAGTTTGGATAGTTTTTTCCTTAATAAATAAAATCATCACTTAAAAATTACATTTTATGTTTACTTGGGTTATCTTTGTCTAATATTTACATTTGTTTGATGATCTGAAACATTTAAGTGTGGCAAACATGCAAAAAAATAAGAACTCAGAAGGGGGCAAATACTTTTTCATTGCACTCGATTTCTATTGTGGAAGTGGTCTTCCCATCTTGCTCACTTCTGGAAAGCATCTCTAACTTTAGGCCCAAAGAGTGTCAAGCCATCATAAAGTGCATTTATAAAGGATGTCTCAAAGTAATCTGCAAAGTCACACAACTGTATCTAAGCATGTCTCCTTGTAGTTATGTCCGTGTCTGCAGCTCTCAAAGCACCCTTAGTTGAGATAGAAATCAGGCGTATTGATACTTTCAAAAGGGACTGGAGAGTGGCCAACTGAGAGTCCACAGACTTCTTGTCCTCTGCAGAAATGAACCCAGAAACAGATTTGGAGAGCTCTTTCGTCAGATTCCACTCAAAACAGGCCACGTGTGCCAGGTAGTTCAACACCCCTCAGTGAGAAGGTAGCTAAAGCATAAACCAGCTTCCCAAATCTATCCAGTGCCCTGGACTCCCTGTTGGGGGATGGACAGGGGAGCTTTTCTTGGCTGCCACCACCACCATGGAATCAACTGTGGGATCCTTAAATGTGGGCAATCTTTGCTGATAGAATTTGAACAAGGGGATTGCATCCATGTAGCTAAAGTAGTTAGGAAGACCTTCTACATTGCCCACCTTATCATGAAGGGATTCACATCTAGATCAAGGGAGGTCATAGTCTCCCTATACTCATCAGACCAATGATTGAGTACAATGCCCCATTTGGAATGTATCTGACCAGACACTTGCAGCAGCTGGAGAGGCCACAAAAGTTCCTCACCAAAAGGATAAAGGGTCTCAAAAATCTGTCCTATGCTGCCCGACTGAAAGAACTCCAGCTCTATTCAGTCGCTTACCGCTTGCTCAGAGGTGACCTTTGCCTGACATACAAGGCCATGTCTAACCCAGATCTGATGAATATGCTTCACCTCAAAAAATCTAGATCCGTCAGAGCCACAAGGGTGGGAGACTTCAACCTTGACACGGCTATTAATAGGACGTGCTGGAGGGATAGATTCATCACCCAAAGACTCCCTATGCTGTGGAACAAAATCCCGGTACATGTGAGGCAGAGCACCTCGCTGGCCTTGTTCAAGAGAAATCTTGACCAATGGATGGGAGATCGCAGATATACTCCAGGGATTACCTCAGTGTCACTGCTAGACAGAGGCACAGCAAAATAATGGGTATAGTTCCCCATACAAAAGGGGTGGCGTAAGCCACAAAACTATGGGCTAGGCTTATAAATGCCCTCGGGCAGATAGCCTAGTATGAACCTATGAACCTATGAACCTATGAATTTGTCTGGCTTGCATAGGATAGTGTATGGTCCCTTCCAAGCCATGGGAAAGGGTCAAACATCATGTCCACAGAAAGGACCACCAAAGTAGTAGGTTCACAGGAGGTTACTATACTAACGACCCTGCAGCCCTTGCAAGCCTAGCCATGTTATACCTGAGTTAACCTTATAATCTCCTAGCCATGTTATACCAGAGTTACCCTAGATGATCTTGGTTAGATGGGCGTTATTAGCACAGCAAGTCTAAGGTCAGCACTGACTACCCTTGTCCATGAGGGGCATGGGTGCCACTCCCAGGATAAATTTGCGGTCTCCAATCCAATTGTCCAGGTTACATTTAAATATGGTCACTGAGTAGCTCTGTTTTACATAAATTGGGAATCTATTCCAAAGGAGCGGCAATCTCTGGGAGATGCATCAGTCTCCTCAGTACATTCTGTTGATGTCACATGCTTGGTTAAGATCCCTGGAAAGTGACTCTTGCCTCGTTTGATTTGTGGATGTGCAGCATTTCCATTAGGGCAGAGTCAGGGACGGCCCTGCAGGCCAGGCACAAGTTGTCTCAGCAGCCTATAAGATATAGAGTACAGTGACGGTACTTTCAGTCTATCCACATAAGACATGCTTTGGAGGCCCTGAATTTTCCTTCTGAGAAACCTCTGTGGTCTCTCCAGCTGCAGCAGATCTCTGGTGAGGTACATGCAAAAGGGGACCTTGTACTCTATTAGTGGTCTACTGAGGGTAGAGTACAGTGGAGTTATAACATCCTTACACCTGGATGCAATCCCCTTGCTTATCAGATGCGCACTGTAGAAGGCTTTCCTTACCACTGTGGAAATATGGTGATAAAAGTTTAGATTTCTATCAACCAGAGTTCCGAAGTCTTGCACCAGTGGATTTAAGCTTATGGGGGTGTTGTCAATACTGTAATTAGCAGGGTATTCCTCTTTGCCAAAGGGGATAATAACGCACTTCTTTGTGTTTAGTTTTAGTCCGTGGCTTTGGTACCAATCGTTTGTCTGCATCAGCCTCTTCTGTAATATGTTAACATCATTGGGGGACTCTGTGCCCAATATGCAATCATCAGCAAACCTGGTAAGCCATAGGTCATCTACTTTAGCCTGGACTTCCAAAAACTAGATTCCAAACAGTAAGAGGCCCAGTACAGATCCTTGTGGTATGCCACTGGTGACTGGTCTGCTGGTAGAGGTGGAGTCCCTGACTTTGATAGTGTGTGTTCTGTCAGTGAGCCAGTTGGCTACCTATCTAGGGACGCAAGGGTTATTCTCAGCTGAGAGAGTTTTTCAATGATAACAGAGTGGGGAGTTGTGTCAAAAGCCTTGGCTAAGTCAAGATAGGTGGTTTTCACCATCTTACCTAGATCCAGGGCTTTGGTGACATTCTCAAAGAAGTCTACCAGGTTTAACAAGCATTATCCATCCTTACAACCAAACTGGGTTGGGTCAAGAGTTTTAAGGTCACCCTTGTCCTTGCTGATCACGTCCATGATGATAGGATTCTTTCCATGGCATTGCAAATGAGGCTGGTTAGGCGTATAGGCCTATAGTTCCCAGGGATGGCTAATGGACCCCCTTTGTGTAAAGGGATTACTGTTGCTGTACTCTACTCTGTTTGAGTATAGCCAGTTCTCAGGCTATGGTTAATGACAGCATCAAGGGGTTCCACTAGGTCTTGTTTTAGATTGCTAAGTAAGTAGCCTAGGATCCCAGTGATGTCATGTTTTTGGCCTTGAACAGCTTAGATACGACCTGCTCTCTAGAGACAGTAGGGAGGGGACTAGTGTCAGGAATGCTTTGTGGTATGGTTGGTGGGGACAAGGGGGTGAAGTTTGTGCCAAATCTGTCAGCAGGTCGGCAATTTCCTCATGTATGGTATGAGTGTTACCATCCACTACTAGTTTGTTACATAGCTGGGCATTCCCTTTAGACTTCTGATATAGCTAAAAGAATGCCTTGTGGCTATCCTTAACTAGGGATGCTATCTTAGCTTCTCAATTAGCTTTAGAGGACTTTGCAAGATATCTGATTTTCTTATTCAAGCTGTGAGGAACTTTTTCTCTGCTGAGGCAGTTCCCTCTTGCTCTTAGACATAACTTTCTTCCTCTTGTTACATAATCCATTTATACCAGAGGTCCACAAGGGTGGCTTGTTTTCTGGGAGGACCTGGTTTTGATCTGGTCAGGTACAGCCAAGTCTATACAGTTGTTTAGGTGTTTATACAGGGCATCTGTATACAGCTTTGCACAGGAGTCATCGTTGAACATGTTTGCAGGGGGACTGAAACTTTTTATACTATCGCTCAGCAAGTTGCAGTTAGCTTTGGAAAAAAAATGTAGTTTTATTGCTCCTGCGGGGATGTCATCTCAGACAGTTACCAAGAACAAGACTGATTTATGGTCTGACCTTACCAGGGAGGGCACCACATGGGGGGGTGGGGGGATGCAGTGACACCGCCCCCCCATGTTGGCGAGTATTAAGTCTAGTATGTTTAATCCCTTGCGGGAGTGCGGACCACCTGTGCCAGGGCATTTGTATTTACAAAGTCCAGGAACTTCTGGGTGATCATGTTTGTGCTACTGTACGTCTCCCAATCAATGGAGGATACTTGAAATCTCCCATGACCAAGGTGTTTGGCTGCATGGTGATTCCAGTAGGTCCAGGTAGGCCCAATGGCTGGGCCAGTCCAGAGTGCTTCTAGAAAAAAGCTTAAAAGCTTCTCCGGGGGGGGGGGGGCTTTGGAGGACCACCCACCTTTCTGTCACAATAGTTTGAGAATTTCTCCAAATGAGATGTCCTCAAGGGATAACTGTCAGTGTCTTCCATTAATCAAATGTCAATCAATAAATAAGGACTCTGGAGGGGAGTTAATGTGCCTCCAATTGTGCCTCCTCTTGCATGCATACTTCAGAGGAGTGTCTACTATAGGATGCTCCAGAGAAGACTCAGAAGAGGAATGAGAGTCCTGAAGGTGGACTGTCTCATAGCTGTCTTGACAGGATAGAATGTGCAGGATCAGAACCACAGGACATTCTATGAGGAATGGATATATCAGAGTAGGGAAGAGAAATTTGTTCACTAGAAAGGAAGAGCACTCTCTCAAAGGCTTTGAATACCAAAGCCAAAGAAGGACCCAATGCCATTCTAGATGGAGTCAAAGTTTCCACTCTTGAATGATCCCTGTATCTAGCCCAGCCTGACTGCTAAGCAGATGCTGTTACTGAGCTGTCTAGAGTGGAGATTCCAAGAGGGAGAGATGGCGCTGAAAACTTTTGAGTCAATCCCGTCCCCTCGATCCAGCAGACACACTTCAGCCCGAGATCCTTCTGGATCCAAGTCACTCAGAAACAGTTGGATCACAGAAGCCATAGTGAACAATGACAAGGTCTTCGGATCACACATGGAAAGACTGGGTAAAACTCCTGTCTACAGGCCCTGAATCTGAAGGGCAAACTGGGGTAGGAATAACAATATGATGAGAGGAAGCGGACATGCTCACAGATCTGATAGTACTCCCTACTGGCTCTGGGGCCTAAGGAATTTTCTCATCATTCTACTCATGTTGGCTTCAGATAGACTCCTGGTAAACTGCACCAGTCTATGGGATGAGGCAGTAGACAGGGGGCCTAGAAGATTGATGAAAGGTGCTTTCCTGTAGGAATGGCGAATATAGCTGGACAGAAATTGGCTCCAGTGAGAAACTTGGTTCTGGTATGGGAAAGGGTATTGGATCTGACAATTACTGGATCAGAGAGACATTGGCTGGATCTGAAGATTTTGTAAGTTTTGTTGTAGTAGCAGTAGAAGAGCAGGCAGTCCAGAGATCACTTCCTAGACTCTCTGGATTTTTCTCTTTCCTTTGGTCTGTCACTAATCTTCTCCCCTTATGTCTGTCAGAAGGCTTTTCGACAGTGTGGAAAGCCAAAGCAGAAGGATGAGGAGGAGACGTGTCTCCATAGATGCATGGAAAAGATCCCTCAGAAGGAGCTTGTCCCTACATTCCATGTTGCCCAGAAATCCAAAGGCAGTGCAGATGAAGCACAGCTCAGACACAGTACATATTTAATTTGTGAATCAGAATTAGGGATCTTGTGGCCACAGGCCACACATTTTTTGAACTCTTAAGGTTTGTCGGCCATACTTTAATACATCAAAGACAGCAAACACTACAATGGTTAAGGTGTTAGACTCACAGGCACAGTGCAGTGCTTGATTCTCACCTTCGGGACGGAAACTGGAGGTTGGGGGGCTGGCATAACAGTTAAGGTGTTTACCTCACAAACAAAACATACAGAGTTCGATTCTCACCTTTGATCAGTGTCTGGTTATTGGATAGGCATGTAATAGTCTGCAGACTGACTGCCTAGTATTTACCCCCCTGTACTCTTCCCTAAGCAGGCCAATAATAGAGTACAATGCTCCCTTTGGTATAGTCTTTTCCAAACACCTGCAGCAACTGGACAGAACACAAAGGTTCCTTACAAAGAAACTTTATGGTCTTCAAGATCTGTCTTATGGGGGCATACTGAAATCATTGTCCCTTTACTGTGTCACACAGACCTGTGTCTTGCATATAAAACAATTTCTGACCCAGCTTTAATGGAAATGCTGCACATTCACGAGTCAAATGGCACATCAGTCAGTCGCTAAAAGGACCTTAACTTGGTATGGGACATCAACAGAACTTGCTGTGAGACAGATTTATTTCACAGAGGTTGCCCCACCATGGAACTAGTTTCCTATTCATGTCAAACAAAGCCCCTTGCTGGCTCTATTTAAGTGTAATTTGGACGATTAGATGGGTAAACAGAAATTCACCTTAGTGGTTCCACCTGTGTCCCTCTTGTACCGGAGCAATAGGTGCCAATTTTAGTGTCTGCTTGAACCAGACACCCTTGGGAACACTGGTTGAACTTGGTTAGGCTTGTAAAAGCCAATATAGACTGGTTGAACTATTCTTGCATTAATGCACTCTCTCAACAATTTCTCAACTTCATCAATTCTAACGCACTAGACCAGCTCGTCTCATCCTCAACAAGGAGATAACATTCTGGACTTGGTTCTTACCAACATGGGCGACCTCTGTACCACTCCCATAGTATGTTCTTCCCTGCTGAATCAGATCATTGGACTGTCGCATTCAAAGTTTCTCTCCCACCCAACCCCCCCCCAGCCATAATCAAGCTAAAAAAACTTCTCAAAAACTGACTACAACCTCCAAAGGGAGGGTTATCTGTGGCTTCACACTACAGTCCTCCTCAGAGGATGCAGACAGCTATGCTGAACAGTATGTTAATGTAGTATTACAAGCATCTGCACAACTGTACGGACTCAGACATACCCAATAGAACTAAAACCTGCTCCTCAAGGAAAAACAAACCTGTTTGGTGGACACTATCAACAGGCTTTACAACAAAAGGAAGAAACTGTTGTCCAAGGGTAAAACGGAACAAATTCCAAATTGTAAAAACTCCCTCCTTAGCCTCAACAAGCAAATTAGATCACTAATGAAAACCTCCAAGGCCAATTATGAATTGAAAGTAGCCTCCATAATAAAGGGAAACCACAAAGTCTTCTTCAGTTGTGTCAGGAACCTCCATGGCAAAGCCCAGATTTGTTCTGAATTAGTACTTAACAGTATCACTTACACTGATCCTGTTGACTTAGCCAACCTGCTAACAGATAGGTTCAGCACAAACTTCCTCCCCATGTCCCCCCCCCCCCAAAGGCCCTTTCAACATTCCAGATAGTTGTCCCGCACCTCACATCTCCATAGATCAAGTGCTACAGGTCCTATATCCAAGACAAAGAACACAGCTTCCATAGGACCTGATAGTATCCCAAGATGTATTCTGCACCATCTCCAGCAAGAAATGGCTTCGCCATTGAGCACCCTATTCAACCAGATCCTAAGTGCTGGCTTCATTCAAGCAGAGTGAAGAACTGCCATTGTCAACCTCTTGCACAAAGGTGGTGCCACTACTGACCCTGGAGACTATCACCCCATTAGCTTGACAAGTCTGATCTACAAAGCCATGGAGTGTATTATTATGGATCTCATAAACAAGGACACAGACAATCTCCAAGCACTTGATCCCACCCAGTTCGGATTCGTCAAGGGCAGATCTTGTCTGTTGAACCTGTTTGACTTCTTTGAGACCATCACCAAGGCCTTGGATGAGGGAAAGTCAGCACATACAGCTTTCCCTGACTTGGCCAAAGCCTTTGACACAATCTCCCACTCAGCCATCATCGAAAAGCTAACAAAACTTGGTGTAAATCCCTATCTCATCAGGTGGGTTGCCAACTGGCTCACTAACAGGATCCTCAAAGTCAAAATAGGCACCTTCGCCTACGACAGCAGACCTGTCACTACTGGAGTTCCCCAGGGATCTATCCTGGGACCCCTACTGTTTGACATCTATTTCTCAGAGGCCCAGGCAAAGACAAATGGCCTTTGGTTGACCAAGTTTGCGGATAACTACAAGTTGGGTGCTGTCAATGACTCCCCAAATAACGTTAAAATGCTGCAAGAGAGAGACACAGCAACTAATGACTGGTGCCAAAGTCATGGCCTCAATCTAAATGCAAAAAAATGCATCATACCATTCAGCAAAAACACGACCCCTATTGATTACCACATCAATGGCAACCCCCTAAGCAAACAACCTGTGGTAAGAGACCTGGGCAGTCAAGTTGATAACCTCACATTCGATCATTATGTAGCAGCAGTGGTCAGAAAAGCCTTTTACTTGGTTCATCTCATAAGTAAATGGATTGCATCCAGAAAAAAACAGAGGTTATTACCTCTCTGTACTCCTCCCTCATCAGACAAATAATTGAGTATAACGCCGCACTTGGGATGCACCTCTCCAAACATCTGCACCAACTGGAAAGGCCAGTGAAATACCTCACAGAGAGCCCATGGCCTCCAACACCTGTCCTATGCAGACAGGCTCAAATCACCATCACTCTACTCGGTATTGTACAGATTACTCAAGGGTGATCTGTCTCTCACCTAAAAGGCAATCTCGGACCCTGCCCTACTAGAGATGCTCCATATCTGCAAGTCTAACTCCTCACGCACTACCCACTCAAAAGGCCTGAATCTAATTTATGACATCAAAAAAACCTGCTGGAGAGACAGGTTTGTCTCCTAGAGGCTGCCCCGTCTCTGGAATAGACTTCCCATACATGTCAAACAGAGGGCCTCGCTGACCCTCTTCAAGCGCAACCTTGATGAGTGGATGGGAAACTACAAATTTGTCCCAGAGGTTCCACCTGTGTCCCTCAATGACAGGGGTGACACCTGCTGACTGAAGATTTCTTTTTGGGGATAAACTCTTGGCTACGCTTGGAAGGGCCCCAGGGCCATTAGCCTACTAACCTCGTATGAGGCCATTAGCCTAGTAACCTCCTATGATCCTATGAACACAACAGTAAACCAGCGCTAACATTAATATTAAATCTTATACTAGGAATTTTACTAAATCCTGCACAAAGATTAAAGCAGAGAAACTCCTGCTATCAAAAAAGGGCAGAGAAAGGGCATCAAGACAGTGACAAAGACAGACTAGAAGATACTTTCTAACAACTAAACTTTAAAGTTTTAAAAACTCTTGCTAAAGGGAGGCAGTATAAGGCAAGCAACTAGGAAAAATGGAAAAAAAAGAATCCTATAAAGGATTCAAAAATGTCAAGAAGCTTTTACTTAGCTAATGCCCAGCATGAGCAGTGAAGATTGCCACTTGTTTGCTTTGGATGCAAATGAAATCTGCAGTAACTAGATGGGGTAGCAGGGGATTGTGGGTAAGGGAGGAGACTGAGCAAACGTCAAATACCCAACAGTTGAGGAATGGATAGAAGAGTCAACATCAGATCACATGGTTACAAAAATCGAGAAAAAGCAAAATATTAACCTACTAAACACAGCTAAAGTGTCTAAAGAATTGGGGGGGGGGGGATTTTATTGCTTTTTATTTGCCCCTGGTCTAAGTGGAAGACTTAATCAAGTTGCCTGCAGAGCCTATTCATTTCTGCTAAGACCATCTGCATGACTACCTCTCTGCCAGGCCCACTTCTATGGGCCATTGTACTGTGTTCATTGCCTTCCTGAGAAGAGAAAATAAGAATCGCCTCAAGTGTGTTTCACTCTCTTTTACTGGGTTATGTATCACGATCATGGGGAAGTTAAATTCTGCATTTTTAGATCTTTTTATGTTGTATGACCTGTGGTGGGTTGCAAGTTATGCCATGCCACAAACCTTCACTTAATGTGCATAAAACTGACCAGCCAAAATAAACAGGAGTACTAGGTGCCATGTGTCCTCTAGGGGGAGTTTTCCTGTGATAGTAAACACATACAATGGTGCACATGCCAGATGGTCCAGCCTTCCATCCACTAGGTGCTTCCACTAACCATACTGTGCCTTGCCTGTAAATGGGGTCAGAGATGTGACCATAATAATACAGCAGTAGCGTCATATTCTGCCTCTCCCAGTATAGTGATGGACTCCTACGGTGGTACTGTCTTGTGGATCCAGTGTACATATAGGAATGAACTGCTTGTTGTTTCAATAGTTAAAACATCTGGAGAGTAGGTGGCATCAGATTGTGAGCCAGGCAGAGATTCTGTTAGGGGGAGAATGCATAAGGGTGTGGACCGAGGAGATATAAACCATGTGGTATGGTACAACTTACAACCCACCACAGGTCATAATTACTGCTGTAAGTAGCAAAGGGTGGGTGAAAATCTGTTCCACTGCACATTCTTTTCTCTTTTCTCCTTTTTTTGAATACCTCACCAGAGGAATTCCCAAGGGAGCTCTACGGAGCTGTACTCTGACATCCCCTGACAAGGGTTTCGGTCTCAGCAAGGCACGTCTCCTAATCACTGATCCCATAACTGCCGTCCTGAATGTTGCAACCACACGATTATACCCACAACCGATGGAGTGTCTGGCCACATGAATGACCATCTTGGTGAGTTCCAACAGTCTTGCCACTTCCCCAATCATCATCTTCACCTCATCTACGAGATCATTTCGAAACAAGGTCATGTGTGCCTAACAATTAATAGCTTTAAAGGCCAGACTGGCAGCTGTGTGCACTTCTTTTCCAAATTGATTCAACACTCTGCTTTCCACATCCTTGAGAAGAACTACTGGAAGAGTCCAGTAGTTTTGGCGTTTCTTTGTATCCATAGCAACCACTGCTGGATCCATCCAGGCTTTACGTAAAGATACTTGTAGGACTCCTGGACCCTGTAAAATGTACCAAGCTTTTCTGTGCATGTGTGCACACATGCATACACATGTTAAAAATACATCTTCTAGAGCTCTCAAAACTGGATGAAGTACCACAGGATTAGGGGCATCCAAATCCACTTAAATGGAAATATATCTTTTCTGGGCATCTACCTCTTTGGCCTCCCATTTGAAGTAATCAATAGTTCAAAACTGAACTAAAAAACAAACTCCTCAAACAGGCTCAATGTAAATGTTTCCACACCTCTAACATTATACAGCTTTCATTCTTTAATCAATAATCCTTAATCGTCGGCCTAACTCTGTTGGCCAACTTTTCCTTCTTCCTTCTCTCAAACATTCCTCCGAGTCTTACACTTTCTCCCCTTACTTTAATTTCTTTCTTGCCTTTATTTTCTGCCCTTCGCCTTCTCCACTTCACTAAACTGGCATTGATGTTTTCCTCATCTGCGATCACTGCAAATATGCAACGTGAACTGTACACTTCTTCATTGCTGGCCTACATAACTGTGCTGTTCTGCAACTACATTCAATCTTGTCTAGAGGTCCTGATGTAAATAGCTTCCTCTGTATCATCTTGACCTTTCACTGTAACTCTGGAATAAACTTGAAATTGCCTGGATCAGCATTCTAATAAAGTTCAGCATTCTAATAAAGTTAACAAACAATAAAATAAATGAATAAATCAGATAAAGAGCATATCCAAATGAGATTTCTTCTGTGGGTGGAACAGAGGACATGGCATTATCAGTAGTTGCACCATTCCTGAAGTGGGAAGACATTTAAGAGTGGTCCGACTCTCTTCCCTTCTCCCTTTAAAGAGTCATTCCTGTCTGTGGAGAGTTTCCGCTTTCTTTGGGCACAGGGGATTCCACATACAAAGTGTTAATCTACATTAGGCTGCAGGTTCTACAGTACCTGAAGGAACTCTTTGGGTCAAGGAGATCCATTCTTTGGAAATAGCCTTGGAGGGATGGGGGGAATTGGTAGAGACTTGTCATTTAATGGGGCCCACGCATCTGCAGGAAGCTGGGTGTGGGTGCCCTATGATTGGCTTTTAAGTCCTCTTAAGTGGGGGTGATGCTCTGGAGGCGAGGCTGTGGATGGGACTCCCATATATTCCTACTCTAACCATGGACTTCCTTCCTGCCTAACATAATGGGGTACATCCACCTCTCTGCCTAACATAATTGGGTACATCATCTACCTCGTCTTTAATGACAAAGTGAGCTTTTGCCACATGTGTCCAAGGACTTCTGATCTGAACTCCAAGCAAAGGCTGCTGGTTCAGTGAAATGTGCATAGATATAGAGGCATAACGGCCACCAACACGGCTTCAAAAGAGGGTCTGGATTCCTGAGAGGTGAGGGCCAGCAGTTGTGAAAATGCCTCATCGAAACTTAGATTCTCGTGCCTCAGAGGGACATCAGATGCCATTGTCACAGCATCATAGTGCCTACCTGGCTTCTCCTTACATCATTTTTCACTTCTTGGTGATAATGCCCAATGTTGAGGATGAACTGCAACATGTCATGTTAGAAGGAGTTCAGATCTCAAGTCTCTTCCCATCTAAACAGTTTTCCAAGGAATGCTCCCTTCTTCTAAGAGTTCTGTCATAATGCACAAACTATGGTAATCTTTGTGTGGAATCTATCACAAAATCACTTGCCTTCTTCAGAAGGGGCAGATGTGCATTAAAATATCTTACTAGGCAACCACAAACCCAAATATAATAAATAATAAATACATAAATTCCCCAATAGGGTACTTATCTCTGAGTTCTGGAACAGGTTGACCGACAATGGACACACACAAGATATTATGCATACACTGTGACCTGTGGCAAAAAAAATCTAAAATACCACTGGCAAACACAAACTTTATTAAACAGGGAATATCTTGACATCCCTAACGAATAATTGTTCGCCAAGCCTGGAAAGGGAAGGATGCAGTGTTCTGGAAGTCAGGCTGGACATCAGGTCTACAGTAGTCGAATTCTTAGTAATCAGAACTAATACAACAGTGACTGATACGAAGAACATAAACAGCAACAGTCTGGCAGCTGGAATACAGGTTTGAATCTTTCCACTTTCATCTGCCTACAGTGTGACCATGAGCAAGCCACTTATCCAAAAAGTGTGTTGGTGGAATTGGGAATTTGGGCTAAGTTCCTTAATGGTCTCCACAACTGCTTGGCTAGTTAACTACCTATAAGCAGTACCTCCTTTCTAGAGCATATTTACCTTAATCAACTCAATAAGCTTCCCATCAAGACCAGTATCATTTTTAATATCAGACTTAATTACTCCCTCAATCCACTGGTAATTTGAATACAACTACTAATAAATAAGCCCACATATTCCTTAACTTTGTGAATATCAGCTCTCTAGTGTAGATTATTCCTGCCCCCACCAGCACTGCTAACCTCCATGACCTCATCCTTGAAAAATATTACCCCTCCTGTTCCACCCCACCTATCTCTGCCACCTTGGTATCTGTTATCTTCACATTTAACAGAAGCCTCCCTATCCACAAAAACGTATAGTTCTTCAGCATTATTTTAAAGCCCACTTAATACTACTTACAGGTATCCTGGGTAAGCACAACTGGCATTTGCCACCAAACAAAGCCATTCATGATGCAGCCTTGGCAATCTCCTCAGAGGTGTACTCCCTTATGAACAAATTTACAAAAAAAAGTCATTCCCATCTGCTACAAGATGATTAAAAATTTCAAAAATAAGACAGTATGGGAGAACGCCAAAACAAAACAAATCAATTCTACAGGAAAAGGAAAACACTCTTGATTCTGTACAAATTCCTTCTCTCACCCTAAAAATGAGTTTAAAAGTATTAAACAAGATACAATTAGAAACTGCTAATCTATTTATGAACTCAGAACTGACTCCAGTAATAAAGACAACCCACAAGGTTTCTTCAGCTATACTGTGCTCTGAACTCGGCTACAATGGTCTGTCCATCTCCAACTCAGAAACTACAGCTAACATTTTCCTGACAGCCTTATCTCCGTCTTCATGCCTGTCCCATACACACACTCACCCACAACTTCCCCTTTGACTGCAGACATTAAATGACTTATGATCTTTCCAAAACTAAAAACACCAACTCTGTGTGTCCTGATAACATGCTAGGCTGTCTGCCTGTAAATCTCAATCACTACATATCTCTCCAAAATCTAGTTAACTGTAGTTTCTCAACCAGATATGTGCCTGAAACTTTGACAATAGCTACAGCTGTGTACCTCCATAATGGCACCATGACAGAACACTGTGGAAACTACAAGCCAATCACTCTCTAACATTAGCTGTAAAGGTACAGGATGCATTAAAGTTAAATTAATTAACCCCAACACAGATGAACAGACCCTCATCCCAAATCAATTTGGGTTTAAGTCAGATCATGCTTACTCAACCTGGCTGATTATTATTTTATTTTTTTTTTGCAAGGTCATAGAAGCTTTAGACGATGGCCAGTTTGGCCCTACTGCCTACCTTTACCCTGATAAATCCTTTAACACCATTCACTTCAAGGGCATCATAAGTAAACTCTCTAACCTCAAAGTTAACCCATACAATGTCCACTGGATAGTTAAATGACTTACCGTCCAAGTAAGGTTCATCTTCTTCATCTGTAAAGCCACTGTTAACACTGTCTCTTGCGGTTCAGTCTTGGGTCCCTTCCTGTTTTGTATTTATGCCAAGACTCAGAAAAGCTTAGAAAACCCAGAACTGGGTGAAATTAGCTGCGATGATCTTTGTATCCTCCAGGCATTCAAGTCACCAGTGTTTCCATAGTTATTTTTTTTCTAATTTCAATCCATTCATCATTTTTAGTTTTAAAAAAAGTTACTGCCTGGTCAAGTGGTATAGTCTTGTTTTATTCACAATAACAATAGTATTGTGCGTCACTACAGGATTAATCTTTGCATCATTTATGCATTTATAAACCTTTTGCGTGTTTTCTGTCACAGTCTTCACTGGTAATTTCTGCCTGGTCTGGTGCCATAATCTCTTCTCACAATTGTGACTGTATTATGACTTTTGCGGATTTGTGTCACTCAACTGTTTAAACTGCAATTCTTTTGAAAACTTAGTTCTGTATACTATTTGTCAGTGTTTAATATCCTGTGGTCGACTACATCATTCTACAGCCCAGCACTTGCTCAAATTTCTCAGTAAGCACTAACAAACTTTAGCACTACACCCACTTATACTATCCAGAAGTACAAGGCTCCCTATTCATCCATTCCGGACAATCAATAAATCAGTTCTTTAAACCATCCAAGCATGTCCAAAGCGCAGTTTCAGGTATATTCTCCAGTCCAACTGGTGAATCTGGGAATCTTGAGACACTGTTACAATTGCCTTATGTACACAGACAACCCTGTCCTCCTTCCAACAAACTCAAATATATGTGAGAGATGCAACTATACAGCCAAACTGGAGGCCGAGCTCTCTCAACCCAAGACTGGCACAGTCAGCCAGGAGGAGAAGGAAACTACTCGCACCACACAACCAGTCTCACATAGACCAATCGCACCAGCAAACAAGACACAAACTCACAAAAACATACTCGGAGGCTCTAAATAAAAATCTGCCAAAGCAACAGAGACCTCCAAAGCAGACATCCAAGCAACCGCTACCCCACAACAACTTTCATGTATCACATACTTCACAAAGTCAGTGTGCCACGCAGTCGCAGCCTCTAAGGCTAAATAACACACCCGATACACTAGTAATTGGAGACTCTATTGGCAGGTACCCTGACGTCCCACTCACCAGAATGAACAAGGAGAAGGTCACTGTAAGCTGCCTGTCGGGTGCCAGGATCTGCCACATAACACACTCACTCAGGTCACTCCACAGCAGGTACAAATATGACTCTGTCATTGTCCATGTTGGTGTGAATGACCGGAGACGTACCTCCCTGGACTACATGAAAAGAGACAGAGGAACACTCTGATTATGTAGCCCAGGCCGGTATGACCCTGACCCTGAGTAACATCTTGCCCTCACCAAGAATGATGCCACAATATAAAGACAAAATGATCAATTTTAACAACTGGCTAAGCTATTGGTGTCATTCAAAGGGGATCCAGTGTCTGTCAGCCTGGGATGATATGCTCGACAAGCCACGTTGCTTCACCAGGGACGGCTTGCACCTATCACCCTTAGGCTTTCGAATTCTGGCTAAGGCTCTTGCCACCCCCATAGTGCCTTTTTTAGGCAAGGCTCAAAAGACAAACCCACCTCCATAGACAATACCAGAAACAAAAAACTAAGGGTAATGCTACTCAACGCCAGAAGTCTAAACCTCAAGATGCACGCACTCGAGGCACTCCTCAGTATGGAGAAAATCGGTATCTGTGCAGTAACAGAAACCTGGTTCAAGGCCCCAGGGAGCACCCTAGCACTACCAGGATTCAACTCATGCCATTCTTTTCGGCCCCAGACCTCGGACCGAAATACTAAAGGTGGGGGGAGTATCCATCTTCATCAAGGATACCCACACCTCCAGGTTAGTGGCACTGCATCCATGTGCAACTAACAGCAGGTAAAAAGTACAGTTTTGTACCTACCATAAATGTAGATGTTCGAAGATCCACATTGCTGCAGTCCTTACACTTGGGTAGTCCGCTGTCCTCGGTCGGCCCGAATATCAAAGTATAAGGCTGACGTCGGTCAAGGCGCATTTGACTGACATCAGGACGTCAGGGTACAAATGCGCATGACCGACGTCATATCCTCAGTCTTTTCTTGCCCCAGATGTCAGAAGACCCTAAAAATAAAGGTCAAAACCAAAAGACAGCAAACAACCAACCAACCACCCTTGCACTAACTATATGTACAATATATACAATATACACAAAATGTACAACCCAACCCACACAACCACCTCTAACTGCAGAGGGAAGGAGGGAGGGTAATTGGACTGCAGCAATGTGGATCTTGAACATCTACATTTATGGTAGGTACAAAACTGTACTATGTTCTTCATCTCACATTGCTGCAGTCCTTACACTTGGGTAGAATCCCAAAGCAGAGGTAAGGGAGGATGGCTAACTACAAGGAAGCAGGAGCTGCCAACATGCCCTGCAAAACAGCAGTGGCAAAACCAGCCCTGGATTTAGAGTAAAGTGGCAGGTGATAATGCCTAGAAAGTATGCACTGAACTCCAAGTAGCTGCCTCCAAAATATCCTTGGTTGCCACTCCCTCAAAAAGCTGTTGAAGTGGCAGTAGCCCTAGTGGAATGAGGCCTAATCCCAGCTGGAACCTCCTTGCCATGATGGGAATAACAGAAAGCAATGCAAAACCCAATCCACTTAGAAATAGTTTGTTTTGACACAGGCTTGCCCTGAGAACTCAAAGCAAAAGAAACAAACAACTGCTGAGACTGCCTGAACCCTTTAGTTCTGTCCAAATAATAACGAACTGCCTGTGTACATCTAAAGTGTGCAAAATCTTTTCCCCTTTATTTTGGGGATTTGCATAAAAGTAGGCAAATGAATAGTTTGGTTTAAAGCCACACTAGAAACCACCTTAGGCATAAAGGAAGGATTAGTACGTAATGATACCCTATCCTTATGGAAAATCAAGAAAGGCTCAACCGCCATAAGGGCCTGCAATTCAGAAACCCTTCTTGCAGAGGTAATTGCCAACAAAAAAGCAGTCTTCCATGATAAATATTTCAACTCAGAAGTAGCTGCAGGCTCAAAGGGTTGTAGAGTGAGTTTCTCCAACACAAAATTGAGATCCCAAGCAGGAGTAGGAGCTCTTCGTGGGGGTCTTATATTCTTTGCCCCTCTAAGAAATTGCTTGAACAAAGGATGAGAAAACAATGGTGGGACACAATCATAGTGAGCGAAATTGCTGCAGCATGAACCTTAATAGAAGAGAAAGACAAACCTTTGTCCAGTAACTCAGTAAGATATTGAAGAGCCACACTCAAATTAGGCTCAGAAACATCAAAATCTTTTGCTGCACTCCAAAATAAAAATCTCTTCCATTTATCTGCGTACACTTTCCTTGTACTAGGCCTTCTAGCTTCCAAAATCACATTCAAAACTTGTTGTGGAAGTTGAGACCCTCTATGGTTCAAAACAGAATATGCCAGGCTGTTAGGTGAAGAGAGTGAAGTTTGACATTCAGCAAATGGCTGTCCTCCTGTGACAACAGGTGTGGAATCAAGGCAAAGGCCATGGAGGCTTCCGTACCAGACTTCTCAGTAATGGGTACCAGTGCTGTCGAGGCCAATCTGGAGCTATTAAAATCATCCTTGGCTTGTCCTGTCTGACCTTTAGAAGTACCTTTGGGAGGAGAGGCAGAGGAGGAAAGGCATACACATGAAGATTGCTCCAATTGAAAGAAAGAGCATCCACTTTCCAAACTGTGGGATGAAACCTTTTTGTGCAAAACTTTGGGAGCTGATGGTTTAGTGGAGAAGCGAACAGATCTATGTCTGGAGTTCCCCATGACACTGTCAATTTCTGAAATACATGAGGATCCAATTTCCACTCGTGGGGATCCATAATTGCCTGCTCAACACATCTGCTAAGGAGTTCTGTGCTCCTGGCAGAAACCTTGCCTGAAGATTGAGCTGTAAACAGAGCAGTCTCCCACAAAATCATTGCTTGCCTGCCTAGAGGATAAGAATGCGTTCCCCCTTGCTTGTTGATGTACCACATGACAGTTGTGTTGTCTGTTAGAATCAACACCTGCCCTGGAAGAAGTAAATCCTTGAAAGCTATTAATGCAAACTGGACTGCTAACATCTCCTTCAGGTTGATATGTAGATGTTGTAGTCTGGCAGGCCACTTGTCTTGTATCCACTTTCCATTTAGATGAGCTCCCCAAGCTTTGTCTGAGGCATCTGTCGTTAAAATCTGACTCGCCTCTGGCCGGGTCACAGAGAGTCCCTTGTTTAGGTGACATTCCTGAGCCCACCACAAAAATTCCTTTTGAATGCAAGGTATTATTTGAATGACAGTGTCCAGATCCTGGCAGTGCTGTGTCCATACATTTTGAGATACCACTGCAGCTTCCTCATATGCAGTTTGGCATTGGGAAGCACCAGAATACAAGATGCCATGAACCCTAAGGCTTGAAGGACTGTCCTTGCAGTCAGCCCGGACTGATGAGATAGCTGATGGAAGTAAAGGGATAGACTCTTTTGTTTGTCCGGGGTTAAAAGGCCATCTGGTATGCTGTATTCAGTCTCACACCCAGAAAGCACATGTCCTGAGAGGGTACTAGACTGGACTTTATTTCGTTCACTGAATACCCCAGGTATCTTAGCACTGCTATCACATATTCCAAATGATGAAGAAGCTCTTCCTTCCTTGAGCCAGAATCAGGCAGTCGTCCAAATAAGGATAGATCTGTATTCCTTTTAGCCTGAAGAAAGCTATCACTGGAGCCAGAACTTTCGTGAATACTCTGGGCAGTAGATAAGCCAAAGGGCAATGCAGAGAACTGATAGTGAGAAGTCCCAGCTCGAAAACGCAGATACTTCCTGCAACTTAGTCTGATAGGAACATGAAGGTAAGCCTCCTTGAGATCCAAAGTTACCATCCAATGATCTTTGCCCAGCAGAGGTAAAAGCTGCTGTAACGTCAACATTTTGAACTTGGGAATGTCCGGATAAGTGTTGAGGGTAGATAAATCCAAAATTGGTCTCCACGTGTTCCCCTTCTTTGGTACTAGGAACAGGCGAGAATAAAATCCTAGGCCCACTTCTGGCATAGGGACCGGCTGTATGGCCCCTATTTGGAGTAACAGAGAAACTTGCTTGTGAGCCTCTATTCTTTGTTGAGGAGGAACGTCTGGCATGCCTTTGAAAGGAGGCAAGGTATGGAAATAAAACCTGTAACCGTGGTGCATGATATCCAATACCCATCTGTCTTGGGTAATTAAACTCCAATTTTCTTTGAAAAGTGCCAACCTTCCTCCCAAAGGTGCTGCCAGACGAGAAGGCTCTGGCAGCTGAAAAGGTAGGTCATTGGGTCTGTTTACGAAAGGACTGACCCCTGCCCTCACCCGAAGACTGTGCAGGAGAACTCCCTGTTCTAGGCCTGAAAGAGCCCTGAGCTCTGCGCCTACCACGTCTAGATCTACCCCTAGACTGGGAATCATAAGAAGGATACGCCCACCCCTCACTAGGCCAACTCCTACCAAACTTTGGAGGCTGGACCTGCAACAAATCTTTAACAGTCTGCATAGACTTAGCCTTGTCTTCCATTTTCTTTAAAACTGCCTCAACAGGAGGACCAAACAACACGTCAGATTGTAAAGGAGCATCTAAAATCCTTGTTTTAACATGTTCAGACAAATTTTGATCCCTTAGCCAGGCGTGCCTGCGAAGAACTGACCCAGTGGCAGCCACCCTAGACGAGGCCTGTACAGCATCAAAACCACATTGCAAAGAATGCTTACCCACCTGTTCAGAAACATGCACTAAATCTTGCAACTCTTTACAATCAATACCTACTGCCAGAGCATCAACCTTAGACTTTAATTGTGAAAGGAGATAGTTCTGGTATTTCAACATGTGAAACTGGCAATTCAAAGCCCTCATAGCAAGAGTGGAAGAAGTATAAACTTTCTTTCCCCATCTATCCAAGGCCCTAGCCTCTTTGTCTGCAGGAACCGGATTCTTAACAACAGAAGCCTTAACACCCTTAGGCCCCTGACTAACAGTTTCTGGGTCAGCCCTAGGACTCTTAAAAAGATACTTATGAGCTTCAGGCACCCTGTAGTACCTATCGGCTTAACAGGAGCAGGAGGCAAAGAATCAGGATTAAGAGAAGCCTCTGTAAAAACATCTTCTACTACATCCAAAACAGGAGGTATAGCCAAAGGCCTATGCTGGGGTAAAACAAAATTCCCTAAGCCTTTTCCTGGAATCAGAGAAGTCCTGACCTTCCCACTTAAAATGCTCCCTCATGGAATGAAGAGTTTCTGAAAAGAAAAATCCTCAGGAGGAGAAGCAGAAGGAGTAGAATCATCCACATCAGAATCAGAATAAGGAGAGTACTCCTGCAAGTCTTCAGTCAAGACTCTGAAACATCTGAAGCCTGCTCAAAACCCCCCAGCTCAGGCTCCAACCTAGGTCTCTTATCAGGAGGGGGCATAGAACCCCTAATTAAAGTAATCAAATCTTCTGCCATTTTAAGCATATGCTTCTTGGGCACAGTACCTGAAGAGCTAGGGGTAACACCAACTGAAGCCAAACCTGGCCTGCCCCTGGGAGAAGCCTTTGAAACAGAAGGAGAGGGCCTAGCCACCCTAGGAAGGGAGGGGAGTATAGTAACCTGAGAAGCCCCCTCAGCCTGACATGCCTCCTGAGAGGCCACATCTTGCAATAATAAGGTCTCACCCTGGGAACCCAAAGAAACCTCCGGCGGAGCCACCGGCTCCACCGACACCTCTAAAGAACCGGCGTCCGGTACAGACGGTTCTTCTAGCCTAGGCTTAACTCCCTTGTCCTTGCGCTTCTTCGAAGAAGCGGGCATCGGAGCATCCGACGGCATTTTATAATTACACCGCTTCCCAAAGACTAACCTTGCACAATCCAACCTTCTCTTTATAGTGCGTTTATTAAATCTAGCACAAGAGCGACAGCCAACAACGTCGTGCTCAGGCCCTAAGCAAGGAATACACAAAGTATGATAATCTCTATGCGGTATTTGTTTCCCACAAGAAATGCAATTATTGACTTTTTCTGACATCCGTAAATCACTGAGGCAAGAAAAAACTAAAATATTCCCCAACGGGGTACTTAGCCAACTTTGAACTCGGTCTGAAACTTCGAAATCGAAAAATCTCAGAACGTCAACCGGCACTTGCAATGCTGCTTCTGCATCGGACCATGCGGCAAAAAAGACTGAGGATATGACGTCGGTCATGCGCATTTGTACTCTGACGTCCTGATGTCAGTCAAATGCGCCTTGACCGACGTCAGCCTTATACTTTGATATTCGGGCCAACCGAGGACAGCGGACTACCCAAGTGTAAGGACTGCAGCAATGTGAGATGAAGAACATCTGCTTTTCAGTTTGTAGCCTGCTACAGATCACCCAGCTTGTCTTAGGACCCCCACTCGGCATTCCTGAGAACATTGGAGAATATGAAGGTCTCACCAAACACCAAGATATTGGGGGATTTCAACTACCCAAACATTGACTGGGAAAACTACTCAATATAAACTCAAATGCCATGGAACAACTGGTCACTACTCCCACAAGAGGGGACAACATATTGGACTTGGTCATCACCAACATGGGGGCTCAATGTTCCACACCAGAGGTAAACCCCTCGTTGGTAAGATCAGACCATAAACTAATCACAATGGACATCCACATCCCGACCCCATCCCCAGCCAAGGAAACCACTGTGAAACATTTCTCAAAAGCAAACTTCACACTTCTCAAGACCAAGGTGGAAAGTTTCAAAGCCTCCGGGCTAATGAAAAATGCTACCCAAACCGCAGAATCCTTTACAAATGCACTCTATGAGCACCTACAGGAATGCATGGTTCGTGCCATCCAAAGTAAAACCAAGACTCACTCCTCCAAAAACAGATAATCAGTCTGGTGGACCCTGGCCATAAATAAGCTATACAACAGAAGGAGGAAACTATTACATAAGGCAAAATCCCAAAAAGGAAAGGCATCCCTGATCAGTACTAGCAAGAAAATTCGATCCCTCGTAAAATCATCAAAGGCTAGCTTTGAAAGAAAAATCGCCAAAGACTCTAAAGATAATCACAAAGTGTTATTTAGCTACGTCAAGAATCTGGGTGGCAACTCTCAGATCTGTTCTGAGCTGGTGCAAAATGGCACAAAATACACTGAACCCATTGACATTGCCAACATCCTGGCGGACAGGTTCAGTGCAAACTTTACCCCCCCTTCCCCCACAAAAGGGCCAGTGTCTATCCCAGAAGAATGTAGTCCCCCAGACATTACAGACACACAGGTGAAAGCAGCCCTCTCCAAAGTAAAAAACACAGCATCAATGGGACCGGATGGTATCCCGGGCTGCGTCGTACACAAGCTCCAAAATGAACTAAACCCTTACAAAAACTCATTGTTCCAACTCAGCCTTACCACAGGTTATGTACCCAAAGAATGGCGTACAGCAAAAATGATCCCACTCCACAAAGGTGGCGCCACAATGGATCCCGGGAACTATCGCCCTATAAGCCTGACTAGCCTGGTCTGTAAGGCTATGGAGCGCATCATCATGGATCTCATAAACAAAGACATTGGGAACCTCCAAACACTGGACCCTACCCAATTCGGCTTTGTTAAAGGCAGATCCCACACAGCCTACCTGGACCTCGCAAAGGCCTTCGACACAATATCCCACTCTGGCATCATAAATAAGCTTACCAGCTTAAATATTAACCCATAGGTCACAAGATGGGTTGCAAACTGGCTCAGGGATAGAACTCACATGGTCAGAGTTGCTGGTGCCATGTCCGACTCTAAACCGGTTACAAGTGGCGTCCCACAGGGCTCAGTCCTGGGGCCCCTCTTGTTTGGTATATACTTCTCTGAGGTACAGGCAAAAACGGGAGGACTGTGGCTTACCAAGTTTGCAGACGACTGTAAACTGGGAGCCATAATCTACTCGCCGGCTGACACAAGCATCCTCCAGAAGGGCCTTACGGAGACAGATACCTGGTGTCAGAACCATGGCCTCAATCTAAATGCCAAAAAGTGCATAGTCATCCCCTTTGGGAAAAACAAAGTGCCCACAAACTACCACACAGGAGGTAATCCACTAAGTACGGAAGAAGTAATTAGGGATCTGGGGCCCCAAGTAGATAGTAACCTCTCCTTTGAGGATCACATTGCCAAAGTGGTTAGAAAAACCTTCTATATAGCTCACCTAATCACAAAAGAGTTCACATCTAGATCAAGAGAGGTCATTGTGCCCCTCTACTCATCAGACCCATAATTGAGTACAAAGCCCCATTTGGGATGTACCCTACCCGACACCTGCGACAGCTGGAGAGACCTCAAAAATACCTCACCAAGAGGATCGAGGGCCTCAAACAGATGCCCTATGCAGCTCGACTAAAGAAACTCCATCTCTACTCAGCTGCTTACTGCCTACTCAGAGGCAATCTCTGCCTGACATACAAGGCCATGTCTAACCCGGAATTGTTGAACATGCTCCACCTCAAGAAAACCAAATCCATTAGAGCTACACGCTCCAGGGATCTAAACCTTAGCACAACATTAATAGGACATGCTGGAGGGACAGATTCATATCCCAAAGGCTTCCCTCGCTCTGGAATAAAATCCCAGTCCCATGTTAGGCAGAGTCCCTCGCTGACCCTCTTCAAGAGAAATCTTGATGAGTGGATGGGAAATCATAAATTTACTCCTGGGATCACTTCTATGGCCCTGCTGGACAGAGGCTCAGGAATCTAGTCTAAAAGGGAGACAAAAGCCAACACATTCTGGCTAGGCTTATAAATACCCTAGGGCAGATAGCCTAGTACCTTACCTATGAACCTATAAACGTAAGACCTCGATACTGCAGGAGTTCTGCCACAATGCCCTACAACTACAAGTTTACTGAGAATTTTGTCACTGTTTAATAACCTGCATTCACTACATCTGACCTCAATACCACAAGGCCCTACAACTACAAGTTTACTGAGACTTTTGTCATTCCTTAATGTATGATATTTATCATGAAGAACCTTGCTGTGTAATAACTTTAATCAGTTAAACACATCTGCTCTGTGTGCACTCTTACTGATTTGGGCACTGTCCCCTTTTGCTTGAAAAGTAGACTATACTGCTTATGCAGTTTAGTCTCAGGAAGTGACAGTTAAAGAGATGCAAGTAAAAAGTACAGTTTTGTACCTACCATAAATGTAGATGTCCGATAGGAATGCATCTGCAGTCCTTACAAATGGGTTGTCCTGTCGTCAGGCAGCCCTTCGGTCGGCCGGATTCCAAAGTCTGGGTCTGGCTTCGGCTGGTGTCGCGCTTCACCCGACGTCATAGCTGCAGTTTTTCGGGTATAAAGGCATCAGCCGACGCCATTTTCCTCAGTGTTTCTTGCCCCAGATGCCAGGTGCCCTCTTGGATGGCTAAATTTGGATAAATGCCAATGTTTCCAAATAGTAGAGAGCAAACACATAAATTAAGCATGTATGTACATATACACAAACAAATACACCATAATAGATCCCCCCCAAGCTAGCTGAAGGATGGCAAATACCCTAGGAGTACCACAGAGGGGAAGGTGGGTAATCCTGACTGCAGATGCATTCCTATCAGACATCTACATTTATGGTAGGTACAAAACTGTACTATGTCCTTCAAGGATGCATCTGCAGTCCTTACAAATGGGTAGAATACCATAGCTAAACTAGGGGAGGAGGAAAAAGGAGAGATTATGGTGTAGTTAGGATCCCTTGCAAAACAGCAGTGGCAAAACCTGCTCGGGATCTAGAGTATAAAGGTAAATTGTAATGCTTGGCAAATGTATGCACGGAGGTCCAAGTAGCAGCCTCTATAATGTCCTTGGTAGCCACTCCTCGTAAGAAAGCTGTGGTAGTGGCTGTAGCCCTTGTGGAGTGAGGCCCGATGTTCTCTGGAATTTTCTTTCCATGGTAGGAGTAACAAAATCTAATGCAATTTCCTATCCATTTGGAGATTGTCTGTTTTGAAATTGGTTTTCCTTCCTTTCCTGTTGCATATGCTACCAGAAGCTGGTCAGTTTTTCTATTGGACTTGGTCCTGTCCAGGTAGTAGCATAATTGTCTACGTACATCCAAGGTATGCAACAGTCTTTCTCCCCTGTTCCGTGGGTTGGGGAAGAATGTAGGTAGGTGGATAGCCTGATTTAAAGACACTCTGGATACCACCTTAGGCATAAATGTAGGATTTGTTCTCATGGACACTCTATCTTGATGGAAGATCAGGAAGGGTTGCACTGCCATTAATGCCTGTAGTTCAGAGACCCTTCTTGCTGAGGTGATTGCCAGCAGGAAAGCAGTCTTCCAGGATAAGTATTGTAATTCTGCTGTTGCTGCTGGTTCAAAGGGGAAGTGTCAATTTTTCTAGCACAAAGTTCAAGTCCCATGCTGGCAATGGTGGTTTCCTGGGAGGTTTTACATTTTTAATTCCTCTCAGAAACTGTCTGAGCAGAGGATGTGAGAAGACAGGAGGATCCAAGCTGTATTCTGCTGAAATAGCTGATGCTTGTATCTTGATGGAAGAATAGGACAGGCCTGTATGGAATACCTCTGCCAAGTACTCCAGGATGTTGGCTATGTTTACCAGTGCCACATCTTCTCCCTTTGCAGTACTCCAAATGAGATATCTTTTCCATTTTGCTGCATAATTCTTTCTTGTTGAAGGTCGACGAGCCTCAAGGATTACGTCTTTAACCCTTTGGGATAAATTTTGGTTAATTGTTCTTATGTAATGTTCCAGGCAGTTAGCTGCAGAGTTTTCAGGTTTGGATGCAGGATGTTGTAGTTGTTCTGTGTTAACAGCAATGGGATCAGGGGCAGTGCCCATATTTGTTCCCGGGACATGCTCCTCAGTAATGGGTACCAATGTTGCCTTGGCCAGTCTGGAGCTATCAGAATGATCCTTGGACATTCCTCTTTGATCTTCAGAAGCACCTTGTGCATCAAAGGAAGTGGTGGGAATGCGTATGTTGTCAGGTTTTTCCCACTGAAAGATAGGGAGTCCACCCTCCAAGCAAGTGGGTGGTACGTCCTTGTGCAGAATTTCTTTAGCTGGTGATTGAGTGGGGATGCAAATAAGTCTATTTGTGGTAATCCCCATTCTCTTGTGATGGCTTTGAAGATGTCCGGATGCAGCATCCATTCGTGGGCATCCGTGGTAGTTCTGCTTAATATGTCTGCTAGAATGTTTTCTTTTCCCGGTACAAAAATTGCTTGTAACTGAATGTTGTAGCTCAGAGCCACATCCCATAGGTCCAGTGCCAGCCGGCATAGAGGGTATGAATGTGTGCCTCCCTGTTTGTTGATGTACCACATAACTGTGGTGTTGTCTGTCCTTATCATCAACTGACCTTCTTGGAGAAATGGTCTGAATGACTGGATTGCCAATTTTACTGCCAGCATTTCCTTTAGATTTATGTGTAGGCGCAGCTGGTCGAGTCCATAAGCCTTGTATGCACTTGTCCAGCATGTGTGCCCCCCAACCGAGGTCTGAGGCGTCTGTCGTGATGGTTTGGCTTGGTTGACTGTTGCAGAAGGGCAATCCTGTGTTTGATTGACAGGCCTGAGCCCACCATAGGAACTCTTGCTTCAGGCATGGGATTATTGGAATTTTGGTTTCTAGGCTGTGCTTGTGTTGAGACCACAAATTCTTTAGGTACCACTGTAGCTTTCTCATATGCAGTCTGGCATGAGGGACCAGAATTATGCAGGATGCCATGAAGCCTAGGGCTTGCAGTACTTTTCTTGCAGTTAGATGGTTCTGCTTTGTTAATGCCTAGAAGTAGAGAGGTAGTTGCTCTTTCTTTTCTGCAGTTAGGAATGCCATTTGTTTTGATGTGTTCAGCTCTGCACCCAGAAAGGTTATTCTTTGGGATGGAATCAGCCTTGACTTTTTTATATTGACTGTATATCCCAGGGCTTGCAGCAGGTAAATGACTCTTTGTAAGTCTTCTGTTAGCTTGCTTTTGTTGTCCGCTTTTATCAGGCAGTCGTCCAGGTAGGGGTAAATTTGGATTCCCTGAAGTCTGCAATGAGCAATTACGGATGCCAGGCATTTCGTGAACACTCTGGGCGCAGTAGATAAGCCAAAGGGCAAGGCTGAGAATTGATAATGCTCTGATCCTGCAAGAAATCTGGGGTATCTTCTGCAATTTGGTCGTATGGGGACGTGCAGGTATGCCTCCTTGAGATCTAGAGTTACCAGCCAAGACTCCTTGCCCAGCATGGGAAGAAGCTGCTGTAGGGTCAGCATTTTGAATTTTGGAACAATGAGGAATGTGTTTAAAGCGGACAGGTCGAGAATAGGCCTCCATTTGCTCTCTTTTCTTAGTACCAGGAAGAGTCTGGAGTAAAATCCCTTTCCTTGTTCCATAGATGGTACCTTTTCCACAGCTCTCATTCTTAATAATTGAGATATTTGTTTTAGAGCTTCTGCCCTTTGAGTAGGTGGTAGGTTTGGCATTCCTCTCTTCCCTGGTAGAGTATGGAAATGGAACCTGTAACCTTGGTCTATAGTTTGCAAAATCCATTTTTCCCTTGTGATGCAATGCCAGTTCTTTGAAAATAAGGTTAGCTTTCCGCCTAAGGGTGCTTCCAGTTGTTCCCTGGTAGGCTGTGCCACAGCCAAGTCACTGTGATTGTGTTGTTGTAGTGGTGGTGGCTGCGTCTGTGCCTCGCTGGTTGTTACCCTGCCACTGGCGTCCCCTGTAGGCACCCCTGGATTGGTTTCTGCCTCTTGAACGCCTATTCCTGCCTCTCTGTGTCTTAGAGGAGTCCGGAAAGGACCAATTCTTGGAGGGCCAGTTCCTGCTAAACCTTGGAGGTTGAACCTGTAAGAAATCTTTCACTGTTTGTACAGATTTCGCCTTCTCTTCCATCTTTTTCAGTACCTGCTGTGCAGGAGAACCAAATAAATTGACCTTGTCCATGGGTGCATCTAAAAGCTTTGATTTGACATGGTCTGGTAATGCCTGCTCTTTCAACCATGCATGTCTCCTGATAACTGTGCCAGTCATGGCTGATCTAAAGGAAGCCTCCAGTGCATCATAGCCACATTTTAAAGAATGGTTACTAACCTGCTGTATGTTATGAACCATTTCCTGAACATATTTCTTATCTAAAGATTCTTCAGAGGACAGCTTTTTAGTTAACTAGTCTAGCATAAACTCTTGATATTGAATCATATGAAATTGACAGTTCAAAGCTCTAGCTGACAGAGTAGCAGAAGTGTAAACTTTTTTACCCCATCTCTCTAAGGACCTGGATTCCCTTTCAGAGGGGAGGGGGTTTTTAGCAGATGTAGTTGCTACAGCCTTAGGGCCCTGGGAGATAGTCTCTGGATCTGCAAAAGGAGCCTTGTATAAATGGTGATGAGTGTCCAGGACCCTATAGAACCTATCGGGCTTAGCAGGGGCCAGAGGTAATGAATCGGGAGCAGTGCAAGCATCATTAAATGCATCATCTACAACAGAAAGAACTGGAGGTATAGCTAAAGGCCTATGTTGCGGCAAATGTAGAAAGGTTCCAAGCCTTTTTCTGGAGTCTGAGAAATCTTGGCCCTGCCACTGAAATTGTTCCCTCATAGCATGCAAGGTTTCCCCAAAGGAAAATTCCTCAGGTGGAGAGGCTGAAGGTATGGACTCTTCAGCATCAGAGTCTTCGTAAGGGGAATAAAGAGCCTCAGGAGGGTCTGTATGTTCTGAGTCATCAGAGGAATCATGTGTGGATACTGGCTCTGGGGGCTCTGCTCTAGGCCTCTTCTCTGGAGGAGGATGAGTGGTCCTGTCTGGATGAGGCTGGGATCCACGAATTAAAGAAATGAGATCCTCTGCCAAAAAAAGCATATGGGAACTGGTGCTGGGCCTGTGAGAGGGGGGCTTGACAGGCACAGTTTTTGAAGCTTTAGCTGCTTTAGCCCTGGCAAAGGCCTTAATAGACATGGCTGCAGGAGGCCTAGCAGCTCCACGTGCAGGGGTTGAAATATCCAAGGGAATAGTGTCTGATAATTCCTGAGAAACCGCAACTGCAGGTTGGATTTCAGAAGCCGATTCCACCAGGGTAGAAGAGGCCTCGGTAGAAGGCATGTTTTCGGCTGGGGGAAGAACCGCTTGCTCGGTTTCAGCCGAAACTGAGACACTCGTGGATGGCTTAACCGCGGTTTCGGCCGAAACCGCGGACCGCGAGTGTCGGTCCTTTTCCCTGCGTTTTTTGGTTATTTGTGAAGTCGGAGGATCCGATGGCATGATATAAGCAAAATCAGAGCCGAAAAACTGCTCTGCAAATTCGGACCGACGTCTAAGCGTCCGTCGGTTAAAAGAAGCACAGGCTAGACAAGCTGCTACGTCGTGGTCTGGGCCTAAACAAGGTAAGCAGTAAGAGTGGAAATCTTTATGAGGTATTTGTTTCCCACAAGTTAAACAGTTATTCACTTTTTCTGACATCGGCTGAGGCAAGAAAGAGTCCCCAACGGGGTACTTAGCTTTTTTGAAGTCCTCGAAGTAGTATTCGGTAGTAGTAATCTCTGGTTCTGACCGACCGGCACTTGCGAACAGCTTCTGCTTCGGGCGCCACGCGGCAAGAAAGACTGAGGAAAATGGCGTCGGTTGATGCCTTTATACCCGAAAAACTGCAGCTATGACGTTGGGTGAAGCGCGACACCAGCTGAAGCCAGACCCAGACTTTGGAATCCGGCCGACCGAAGGGCTGCCTGACGACAAGACAACCCATTTGTAAGGACTGCAGATGCATCCTTGAAGGACATCAAGTTAATCACCTTGGTCAGGCTATAAACTGCCAGACATCTCAAACATCCATTTAAATGTAATATTTATAAAACACACAGATGTTCATTACTACATTATCTATCAACTCGAACTTTCTAAATATCCTCCCTTCAGACGATGCTGTAATTGAATTCAGCTTTTCTAAATATCCTAAATAGCCTTGCACCCCCTTGAAGGAAGAGATTGAAAACAAAGCAAGTGCAAGCTGGCTATCCAAAAGAGCAGAATGTCAATAGAGAAAAAGCATGGAAATAAAGGCAAAAATGTAAAACACCTCAATACCTTGAAAACTGAAGACTGCTTTGCAATTGTACTAAAAAGCAAATAAATGAAGACAAAAAACTATAATAAAATAATTTTCAGTATAAAACTAATCATAAAAAAGGTTGGATATCCATTAAAGAAATCTTATAATCTAGCTAAAATTCAACCCAACCCCCTCTCCCAATAACTCAGCACTCAAACTGCAATACAGTTCAACTCTTATTTCACAGGTAGTATAGCATCTCTAACCAAGCATTCCTCAACAACTAACCAACAACCCTGCCAAACAGCCACATTTCAACACATCAACTTTCACCTTCAAACCTGTGCCCACACCCTATATAACTACTCTTAAACTTAAACCATGCTCTTCTTCAGCTGATGACCTTCCAAGTGACTACCTAAAAACAGCAGCTAACAGCATTGCCTATCCTGTCTGAATCCTTACAAATAGGTCAATCCAGAAATCCCACATTCCCTCTCTCTGGAAAAAGTCACACATTATATCCCTCTGCACAAAAGAGGAAATTCAACAAACGTTAATAACTTTAGACCTACAGCAATCTTATCTCTCCTCACAAAAATACTTGAAAAATTTATTCAAAAACAATTGGGGGCCTCATCCACATGAAACACAGTTCCTCCCTAACTCAATTCATGTGGAACTTAGACAACTGGAAGGGAAGAGGAAATTTATCCCTGGCTTGACACCTATGTTTCTAATGGACAAAGGCAACCTGTAAATGTTTCATCTCCCAGGCTCCTCCTTACACTTATCAAGGGTACGAGAACTTGCCAGATGTTTGTGATGCATGGCTAGGCTTAAAAGGGCCCCAATGGTCATTAGCTTAGTGCACACATATAAAACTACAGACAGTCATCTAATAGAATTTTTAAACAAAAAATGAACCTAACCCCTTCTACTGAAAGCATTAATATCAGGAGAATGACCGTTTAAAAAGGCGAGTTTATTTTCAGTACTTTGTAATAAATGCAAAAACACACAAGGCTGAAGTCCAAGCACCTCTGGAACAATGTTCAAAAGTTCAAATGAGAGGAACCACAAGTTGAGAAATATAAAAACACCAAGTATTTAATGATTCCAGTAGCAAAGAAACAGTTAGCACTTTCGTTTGAACAAGTTTCAAACTTCATCAGACAAACTATTCTACATGCATTCACGTTAAATACCATAACATTTACTTCTATTGGTTAAAACAGTGTCAGTCATTATGACATACAGCTGAACATAAAACTGTTGCCTCATATAAACCTAAAGCTGTCAACACTACATTAAAAACAATTTAATACAACTAATATTCAAAAAGAGCATATATATATATATATATATATATATATATATATATATATTTAAATGTGTGGGAATGTATAAATTAATATATAAAACTCATTGTTGCCAGTTGCCAGACAACCTTATTTTTGTTGTTTTAAAACCTTTTTTCTTTCAAGTGCTTTTAGTTTCAATATGGCCAAGATAGAAGTGCGATCATTGATGCCAGGCCAACTGTATGCTTGAAACCGGATTTGCATTTTAGCTCATTTATTTCTAACCGTAAACCCCAAGGCTTGTTTTCATCAATAGTGACTTGATCAATTACTACAAAAGAAAATTAACGGTTCACATTGTCAGAAATATGTTTGGCCAATGCATTATTCAGATTGTTTTTCCTAATAGCGTAGTCATGCTCATAGATTCTTTGACTTCGCTTATGCTCAAGTCTTTCCTATGTAGAAACCAGAGCATGAATCTGTAGTAAGAATCTTTGTGTTCAAGATCTTTGTATCATGTATAGTAAGGGTTAAAATGTGAAATTGCATTGCGTGCAAAGAAGCAAGTTAAAATAAGCTGTTTTTCTTGTAAAGAATTTGCTGACCAAAGAGGAATGCACAAATGTTACCTTGGTCCAGGCACAAGCTTATCTTGTGACTGACCTCTGACCATCTAAGGCTCCAGTATGTGAATTTATAGCCTTGACTGAAATTCCTTGTCTAGTAACCAGCTACTGTGTACGTGCAGAGAAGGGTATAAAAACCCATGTGAAATGTACAGAAATTAAACTGCTGACATACCATGTACTTTGTAGCATGTCTCCATGCATGTAAAATAAACCTTTTTGCTTATTTTTATCTGCGTGATTCTTCCAGGATATGTTAAGAGTATTAAAATCTTTTGACATTTCTGGCGCCCAAGAACGTGGGGCCACCTCTTCACGGTACGAATCGCTTAAGAGGGACTGAAAACCTGTACAGGAGGGGAGAACGAATCTTGGGCTCCCTTGAACGGAAAGACCTCCGACGAAGAAGTCGTAAGTAAAGGCCAGTCCCTCTTAGATTCGATCCGTGGGACGGTGACGAAAGGGGCGGAAGATCCGCAGTAAGGTAAGCTTTTACATTTATAAAAGTACTTTTTTTTTTTTAAGGGACTAGTCATAAAGGAATTTCCTTTGTTTAAATTTTACAAAAGACCGGTAGAGATCTCAGGAAAAGGAAACAGTTTTTCTTTTAAATAAGAAAAATGGGAATAGGAAGCAGTTGTTGTGCTAGTAAGGGCTGCTTAAATAAAAGGACTGAAGATGAGGAATATATGTTTAAATTACATCCAAAAAAACTTAAAATACATAAAAAACTGGAAGACAAATTATGGGTTTAGTGGTAACTGAAATAGATCAGAATGTCAAAATTTGGTGAGAGATCTGCGTAGGGACGCAGGAGGCAAAGTTAAAAATCAAGTGAAGGTGGGATTTCCTCAAGCACAGAAATGGTTAGAAGCTAATAAGAGACATAGGGAACAATTTTCGAATAAGGGAAGTGGTGGCTCGAGTGCAAAAGATGCATTTTTTGTCCATAAAGAAGATGGCGAGACATCTGTTGTCTGTCGTAAACCGACAGCCCCACCCTTGTATCCAGAAGTCCCTAAAGAAATGGTCGGTCCACCCCAGTATCAGGAAAAAGAAGCAGAAAATCAAGAAAAGGTGTCCTCCGTAGTTTTACAGGAGGCAGAGAAGCAGGGAAAAATACCCTCCGTAGTTTTACAAAAACAAGCAGAGGAGACTCTGGAACTATGTAACCGTAGTATAGAGAAATCAGAGTGGAAACAAAAAGAAGCTGAAGTACATACCCTGTCCACAGACTCATATCCCCTTACATGCAGAAAAATATCTTGAGGAAAAGAAAACAGGCTCAAACCTTTACGGTGAGCGCGGATGGGACACTTATGTTAATGCAAGCTCCGTCCAACAGAGGAAGAGGAAGGGGACGGGGTAGAGGCAGAGGGAGAGGGAATGTAGGACATTCTGAAGATTACGAAGGCAGACAAAAGAGGGGGGAATGTTTTTAATGCAGTAAGAAGGGGCATTTCGCAAGAGATTGCCGGAATCCCGGGAAATCCGCTGCTGCTCCAGATCATAGTTCAGCATGACTATATGATGGCAGCACGGACGAACCGGACCCAGGTGCTGAGGTCGACTAGCAAGAGTCGGTAATACAGAATGAGGATGATTTTGAGGATGTGAATAAAGAAGGTAAAAGGGAATGTGCAGGATGGGAACATGAGATAACTTTTAGTTATGTACTCACCATAACTTCAGATGTTTGGGATCCATCTCGCCTACATTCTGACTGATGGGTTCGGAGCCGATCCCTCGGCTCCGACACGGCACGCTTATGCCAAAGAGCGAAGTCTCTTATTGGCTGAGCTTACTATATCCCAGGATGCACCACTACCAGTCCCCCAGATCTAGTTTGTCCGCATACATGCACACATGCAAGCACTGCTTATATAACATCGTCAGAAGAAACAAGATAAAACAGTAGAACTCAAAACCGTTCAATCTCTTCTGATCTCCAAGGCCGGGGGAAGGAGGGTGGGTATTAGGAATGTGCGAGATGGATCCCAAACATCTGAAGTTATGGTGAGTACATAACTAAAAGATGTTATGTGATCCTATCTCGCCTACATTCTGACTGATGGGACAGCGTCCCTAGCACCTGAATCCTGGGTGGCTCACTGGAAAACACTCCTGAGTACCGTGGAACCAAATGATGCTCGCCCTTTAGATGCCACATCCAATTTATAGTGGGAAATGAAAGTGTGCGGATTGGACCAAGTAGCCGCAGCACAAATTTCAGAAATAGCGAGCTTAGAATGAAAAGCTATAGAAGTAGCCATAGCTCTGGTAGAATGAGCTTTGATAGATGTTGTAAGTTGCTTATTCGTAGAGGAATAAGCCTGAGTTATACAATCTCTAATCCATTTGGAGATAGTAGATTTTGTGATGGTTTTACCCAATTTATTGTCTGAGAAGGACACAAACAACTGGTCTGATTTACGAATTTGCTGAGTCCTGTCTAGATAGAAGCGCAATTGCCTGTGAACATCCAATTTATGGAGAGTGTATTCTGCTTCATTGGAGAATTTTGGAAAGAAAACTGGTAGCTTTAGAGATTGTTGGAGACAGAGATTAGAACAGACCTTTGGGACAAAAGATGGATTAGGCCTAAGTGATACTCTATCCTTGTGAAAAATCAAGTACAGTGGTTTGATAGATAGGGCTTGAATCTCTGAAACCCTTCTTGCAGAGGTAATTGCAACTAAGAAGGCAGTTTTCCAAGACAGATATTTTAACTCACATGTAGCAGCCGGTTCGAGAGGCCAAGATCTTTCTGCGCGAAGCACCAAATCAAGATCCCACGGAGGCGCAGGATGAAAAACTGGGGGTCTTAACAGCCCCGCACCTTTAATGAAAGTTTTGCATAATCTGCTGCTCATCAACGGAGGATCCATGGACTCGTGAAATTTAGAGATAGCCGCTAGTTGGACTTTAATAGTAGAGACAGAAGATCCTTGATTAAACAGGGATGTTAAGAATTTCAAAACCTCTGGGATTGGAGCAGTGATAGGGACTAAGCCCCTGAGTTGAGCCCAGATAGCAAACCTCTTCCACTTACTGAGGTACAATCTCTTAGTGGTGGGTTTGTGGGCCGAAGATAAAATGTGAATAACTTCCGGGTCTAATGTGTGATTTCTGACTAAAGTCGGAAGTGGACGAGCCAAGCTGTCAACTTCAAGGTGTGAAGGGACTGGTGTTGTCGTCCCGACTGATGAATTAGCAGATCCGGAGTTAGATCTAAAGTCCAAGGATCGCCCACGCATGTTTCTTCAGGTAGGGAAACCATACCTGACGAGGCCAGTGCGGAGCAATTAGTATCATTGTGGACCCCAATTGAGAAGCTTTCTGAATGACTTTGGGGAGAAGTGGAATCGGAGGAAAGGCATAAAGTAGCCCTGTTGGCCAAGGTTGTGCTAGAGCATCCATAGCTGCTTCCCCCTGATGTGGGGTCAAGGAGAAGAACCTTTTGCACTTTGTGTTTTGTGGTGTTGCAAACAGGTCGCAGCACGGCGTCCCCCATCTTCTGAAAACCTGAGCTGCTACTGTTTCGTTCAGGGACCACTCGTGAGGAGAGAGAATTGTCCTGCTTAATCTGTCTGCCAATATACTGGATTTCCCCGGAATGTGGGTCGCTACCAAGAAACGGCTGGTAGCTACAGCCCATTCCCACACCCTCATGGCCTCTCTGCAAAGGGGGTAAGATCTAGTCCCTCCTTGTTTGTTTAGATACCAGACCACCGACATGTTGTCTGTGTGGATAGCAATAATGCCCTGAGGGAGAAACTTGTGTAAGGCCTGTAGGGACAGAAGTACAGCCCTCATCTCCAATACATTGATGTGGAGAAAGGTTTCGTCTGGAAGCCAGGAACCCTGAACTAACCTGCCCAGACAATGCCCCCCCCCCACCCTGTCTGGGAGGCATCCGTCGTCAGGGTGACCACTGGAGGGGGAATAACAAAAGGACTTCCCTGATTCAGATTGGATGTCTGAAGCCACCAGCGAAGGTCCCGTTTGCACGTTTCTGTAATCAAAATGGGGTGATTGAGGGGAAGATCCTGAAAGGACCATTGAGTCGATAATAGCCACTGAAGAATCCTCAGGTGCAATCTTGCCAGAGGAACTAGAAGAACCGTGGCAGACATCGAACCTAAAAGTTGCAGGACCATCCTGGCTGGGGCCTTGGATCTTGAAAGCAGGGCTTGAACTTGGCCTTGTATAGTTTGGATCCTTTCGGTAGGAAGAAAACGCAGCATCAATTTTGAGTCTATCTCTGCTCCTATGAACCTTATGCGCTGAGAGGGCAGCAAGACAGACTTTGACCAATTGAATGTAATTCCCAGGGTAGCACCCAGGAAAAGGTGGCTTTGAGGTTGTCCATTAGTAGATGACTGGTGGTGGCAGTCAGGAGCCAGTCGTCCAGATAGGGAAACACTTGGAATCCAAGACTCCTCAGGTGAGCAGTTACTACTGCCAAGCACTTGGTGAACACCCTGGGGGCTGTGGTGAGACCAAAGGGCAGAGCACAAAATTGGAAATGACTGTCTCCCAGGCTGAAGCGCAGATACTTCCTGGACGCCCGATGTATCAGTATGTGATAATAGGCGTCCTTGAGATCTATGGAGCACATCCAAACATCCTTCTCCAATAATGGGAGAATGGATTGTAACGTGACCATTCGAATTTGGATTTCGTGACGGATTGGTTTAGTCTGCTGAGATCCAATATTGGTCTCAGGTCCCCTGTCTTTTGGCACTAAAAGAACCTTGAGTAATTTCCGGATCCGATCTGGTCTGTGGGGACCGGTTGGATGACTCCTTTTCTAGCAGCTTTAACGCTTCTGCGGCTGCAATATCCCTTTGACTGGGTGGTGGGTCCGGGATTTTTGGACGGTGGGGTGAGTGTGTGAAGGGAATGGTGTAACCTCCGGCAATAATCCGAAGCACCCATCTGTCCTGAGTGATTGACTCCCAGGCTTTTAGGTGCTTGGCAAAGTGGCACCCGACTGGCTCCGAGCAGCACAGCCGTGCAATCCCTCATGAAGTGTGGGAGGCTGAAGAGCCACGAAAGGACTCGCGGTCTCCAGAATTGCGGGGCCCTCTGCCGCCTCTGGGACGGCGTCTCCCAGAAAAATTTCCCGCCCTCTGCCTCTGGAAGGGGAATCTTCCTGCTGTTGATGGAAAAACTTACGTGATTTGCGGAACCACATCTTCCCCTCCTTTAGCCTTGGGATAAGGCCGAAGGGAGTGGAATAACGTGCACCTACGGCAGATAAAGTTTTTCCTTCTTGCTCACAGCGGTAAGAGTGTCTTTAACCTTAGGACCAAACAAAGAGGACCCATCAAAGGGAGCGCCGGAAGGAAGACTTGAAGGCCTCCTAAGAAATGACACAACGGAGCCAGGCTTGTCTCCGAGAGCCACGCCTGTGCCTGCCGCTTACCGCCCCTTCGCCGCATATGAAATGAGCCTCATGGACGAAGTTAGAAATTGAAGCAAGGATAGCCAACTGAGAGCTAACCGACTGGGCTAGCTGCTCAGGTAGGTTACCTGAGAGGGAATCTGACAGCTCTTTGACCAGATCCCTCTGAAGCCTAGTAAAATGTGCCAAATAATTCAGGGACCTTAAAGTAAAGGCCGCTGAAGTCAGGGTACGCTTCCTGCATCGTCCATGCTCCTAGACTCCTTATTAGGAGGATGGATGGACGTTGAAGCCTCTGCGACGTCCTGTTGTGTAGCAGATGCCACCACCATGGCATCTACAGCCACGCCTTTGGTCAGGAACTCCTTCTCGGGTGGGGCAGACAAAAATTTGTTAGGACGAGAAGGGACTGGTTCCACGGTATCTGGATGTTCCCACGCCCTCCGACAAACTAAATCCAGAAGCTCGTCGAAGGGCGGAGACACCCAGGAGGCAGAGAGCTGAGCCCCAAAGGCCTTGAGAAGCACTGACTCATCAGCAGAGGGGGGTTTGGATATCCAGCCGCCTCGTTGTTTGAGGATCTCTAAGATGTCTGCAAATGAGACATCATCCGAGGACGACTTCGGGGACCCCTCCGCATCATCAAGATCAGTGTCCGATGTGATAGACTCGGGGGAGTCCACGTGCTTCCTCTTGCACGATCTCTTCCTTGGGGGCTCCTCTGAAGACAACTCCGAAGAACCCTCAGGAGGAGGGAACCCCAATGGGGTAACCTCAGGCCCAGGGGCTCCGCTGCCTAAGGACAGGAACTGCCAAAGACCCAGTCTCCACGCCCAGGGAAGGTGCCGGTAAAGCCGGAGAGATGGTCAAGAAGACTTGGCCAAGGCACTCCTCATAGCTCTGAAAGCCGGACCCCAGAATCCTGGGAGTGTCCGTCCCCGAGCCATGACAGCAGACGGAAGTCCCGCAGCCAAGCACCGAGAGGGAGGCTCGGAACCGACAGCATAGGTCCCAAACATCACCCCAGGTCCAGCCAAGAAGTCCGTGTACCAAACTCGGACCCGAAGGCCGGGTTGGAGTAAGGGTCGGAGCCGACCCTAAGACCTCTACCGGCTCCAACAGCACCTGCTCCACGGAGCGAAGCGTCGGAGGAGGAATGGCAATGACATGGGCATGGGCTGTCGGCTCCGAAGCCAACTGGGTCGGAGCAAACAAATTTTGAAAGACTGGGGACTGGAACAGTCTTTGGAGCACCCTGTCTATGTCCGAATCTGACATCCTCGATGACCTAGAGGATACTGAATGGGTTCGAGATGGCCTCTCCAACGGCCCCAAGGGGCTAGGGGACCGGCTCGGCGACTCTATGACTATCGGCCGAAGGAATACCCAAACTAGTTTCCATCGGTGCCGAGGAGGGCTTCGGCCGAGGAGGAAGTGTCTGAGCGGGCAACCTTCATCGGCTCAAACCAGTGGAGCCGATGAAGATGACCCGCCTCGATGCCCCAGCCATCGGCTCCAAGCCAGAGGAGTCGAGACTGGTGGCATCGAGGCAGACCGTTCGACCTCGGCCCAAGTCCTTGGAGCCGAAGGAGAGGCCTGCCTATGTCTTTGGCGGTCGGATCCGACGGACTGGTCGGAGCCGACGCCCTTTTCTTTTTAGCAGGAGAAGGAGAGGATGCTAAAGCTTCTTCAAAGGAGGGTTTTATAATGCCTTTCAATATGAGCTTATTTTTCCTCTCTTGGAGGACCCTTGAGGAAAAAGCGTGACACACGCTGCAGGACTCCTGCAAATGTTTTGCACCCAAACAATAAACACAGAGAGAGTGGTCATCTGTGATAGACATTTTAAAGTTGCACTTGGTGCACTTTTTAAAGCCTGAAGGCCTAGGTACCTGAGACATTCTGAGTTAGTCAAAACACAGTACAAACACTGTAAATAGAAAGAATTTTTTTACTTTGTCCTTCTTTTAAAAGAAAGAGAAATATCAGTAATATACAGGATCCGAGATCCCTAAACAGAACCGAAGTCACCTACAACCAAAAAGACCGGGAAAGGCCTTTCCACACAAGAGGTACTCCTAGTCAACACTCACAACACAAGAATTCACCAAGTGAATTTCACCAAACGCACTCTAAACACAAGAACAGCTGTTAAAACAGCTTTTTTTTGAAGAATAAAGAAATTCCTGACAGAAAAACTAGTGAAAATAATCACTACTTAGCTCAGCCAGCTTGAGACCACGTCTTCACTTGTTAGCGGCAAACGAGATCTGGGGGACTGGTAGTGGTGCATCCTGGGATATAGTAAGCTCAGCCAATAAGAGACTTCGCTCTTTGGCATAAGCGTGCCGAGTCGGAGCCGAGGCGAGATAGGATCACATAACATCTGATTGTTCAGAAAAAGGTGAATATCAGGTTGTTAAGCCTGACAGCTCTAGCTACGACTATGCAGTTAGAAGTGCAACCGGTAATCATATTACAGGTTGAAGGGAGAGACGTAGAATTTCGATGTAACTCAGGGGCTTCTAGGACCTTATTGAAACACACTGCAGTGCCATCCAATGTGACTACTGATGACTATGTATTAGTCAAAGCGGCCGACGGCCGCATTTATAAGGAACCTTTGTCTAAACCTTTATGGTTTACGGACCCTGAAACTAATCAAACTATTAGATTTCGGGTGATTGTCTCCTGGATTTGCCCTGTCAACTTATTAGGAAGGGATTTGATGCATGTTTTTGGAATAGCAGCGGTACCAACTACATCAGGAATCTTGGCTAAGCGTATGGAAATCCAGGATGAAATGTTGCAGGTAGGGCAAGGGGATTTACATTACTGGTATAGTAATGATCTTATTGAAACAGGACCACAAAGCGTGGCCAATGAGTTAACTAATCTAGCTTTGAGCAAATACAGTATGGTTATTCAGTTACCAGAGGCTGCCAAACAACTACACTGTATAATGTATTAGAGGAAAAATGTGGGACCTGATCCCAAGTATGAGGAACAATTTTTTAAACACAAGGTGACCAGGATCCTATTACAAAATCTTTATTGGGACAAAACAGGGAACTCCGCAGTTACTTGTAGCCTCACAAGGGACATGCAACTGCTTTTTCGAAATACCTCAATCCCACATGTATCTGTAACTAGGGAAGAACAAATGGCATGGTATATAGTTGGAAAAAAGGTTACAGAGTGGTCAAAAATGATGCAGGGACAGCTGGCAGGTAAGGGGGTTCAGGTACAGAAATTAAATTGGGTAACTCAAGCCAGCCCAACGGTACATCTTCGAGAAGATCGGTTAACACCGACAGGTAGCATGCCATCCTGACTATGCTTTCTGACCCCACAAGAAAAATTGAAACTACAGTCAGTACCAAAATCCTTATGGTCCCTAGGACAGCACGACATTGGGCTAATGAAAACAGCAGGACAGGTTAAAATAACTCCAAAATCCGATTTTAGACCTCATAAGCGTCAGTATCCATTAAGTAAAAAGGCAGAAGAAGGCATTTTACCAGTGATCACGGCTCTACTGAGAGCTGGGGTTTAATTCCATGTACAGATTCACCGTGTAATACACCCTTGTCCCCAGTAAGGAAACCGGACAGGACATGGAGAATGGTACAGGATCTGCAGGCTGTAAATGCTGCTGTAGTGCCAAGGGCTCCTGTGGTCCCAGATCCATCTGTTTTGTTAAATGATATCCTTCCCACGGATAAGTATTTTTCTGTTACTGACATCAGTAATGCATTCTTTTCTATTCCCCTACAGGAAGATAGTAGGTTTTGGTTCGCCTTTACGTTTATGAGCAAGCGGTACACATACACACGACTGCCGCAGGGATATTGTGAAAGCCCTACAATCTTTTCGCAAGAAATGTTGACAAACCTGGCACAGTTTCAACCAGAGCATGGCTGTCATCTACTATTGTACGTGGACATCTTACTGGCTGCACCCACGGAGGCTGTCTGAGAGTCCGAAACTATTCGGTTATTGCATTTTTTGGCGAAAGAGGGACATAAGGTAAATAAATCTAAATTACAATTTTGTAGAACTGAAGTACGATATCTAGGCTATACCATTTCAATTGCTGGTAGACAACCAGATAACTGTAAAAAAAAAAAAAGCCATTTTACAGGCACCAATGCCCAGTATAAAGAAAGAAATGATGTCATTTTTAGGAATAACAAATTTTTGTCGTAGTTGGATTCCCAACTATGCAGAGGAAGTAAGTCCACTTTCGGAACTTATTTTCGCACTTCCCATGGCAGCACATGACGCGCTGCAATGGACGGATAAGGCAATACAGGCATTTACTAGGGTAAAACAATTAATAGCAGGATCTGCAACACTTAGTTTCCCTGACTATACAAAACCCTTTGTTTGACATCGGTTCTGTTGCAAACCTATGGGGATAAGTTGAGACCATTAGCTTTTTATTCTAGTAAATTGGACACAGTGGTACGATCTTTGCCACACTGTGTACAGGCAGTAGTCGCAGCCGCACAGGCTGTGCAAGCGTCTGCAACCCTAATTTTGTTTCATGACCTCACCTTACGAGTACCGCACTCTGTCGCGGTAATACTACTACAGGATAAAGTTACCTTTCTCTCTCCTAGCAGACACTTATCCTGCATGACAACGTTACTATCGCAACCACACATGACCATTGAGCGATACACCACTCTTAATCCAGCCACGCTGTTACCTACAGCTGATGATGGTGCCCCTCACGTGTGTTTGGATTTGATACACTCTAATGTCTTACCAAGACCAGACCTTAAGGACCAACCTTTGGCAAATTCAGATTGGACCCTGTTTGTAGATGGGTCAGCATGTAAAAATGAGGCAGGCATTACACAAGTGGGTTATGCAGTCACAACTGAGACTACGGTACTAGAGGCAAGACCCCTCCCCAGGAACCTGTCTGCACAAGTGGCCGAATTGATTGCTTTGTCCAGAGCATGCACCATCGCTAAGGATAAGGCAGTTACTATCTAAACAGATAGTCAATATGCTTTTTCCACGGTCCATGTCTTTGCACAGCAATGGAAAAATAGGGGAATGGTTACGGCCTCAGGAAAGGAAATAACCCACAAGGATTTAATCCTTAGCCTCCTACAAGCTGTCCAACTGCCACGGGGACTGGCCATCTGCAAGTGCGCAGCGCACACGAATGCCAAGGATCCAGTATCACTTGGAAATGCACTAGCTAACAAAGCTTCAAAAAGTGTAGCCTTAACCGCTACTTTTGCGCTCGAGACCACACAAAAGGAACTTCACCCTACAGATAAATTTGATCTACAAACTTTACAGTTAATGCAGGAACTTAGTACAGTTCAGGAAAAACAGTGATGGATTAAATATGGGGCTATTCAAAAGCATGGAGTTTTTGTAGGTCCAAATGATAAGTATGGCTTGCCAACGAACCTTTTTAGGTATGCCTCATTAGTGACGCATGGCCCATCTTATCTGGGCCCTGCTGCTATGGTCCAAATAATCCAGCAAATGTTCTAGACCAAGGGCTTTATAGCATACGCCAAACGATTTTGTTTATCATGCCTGCTTTGTGCACGATTCCATGGGGGGGGGGGGTGCGGATCACCCCAGCAGCTTTCCCGCTGCCTCCGTATCCTTTTCATACAATCTGCATGGATTTTATTGAACTAACTCCTGTTCGACAGAAGCGATTTGCGTTGGTCATTATTGACGCCTTTACAAAATGGGTTGAAGCTTTTCCGGTAGCACACCCAGATGCACTGTCGGTAGCCAAGGCCCTTACAAATAACATTATCCCTCATTCTGGGCTACCTACACGCATCTATTCTGATAATGGCACACATTTCGTAAACCAAGTTATTCAAAAGCTGGCTACCGTTTTTCAGATTGAGTTAAAACATCATTGTGCCTACCACCCACAGTCAGCAGGGTTGGTTAAATGCCATAATGGCATTCTCAAAGGCAAGTTACGTAAACTCATGGCCGAGACACATCAGTCTTGGATAAACTGCTTACCTCTGGCACTCCTGTCCATGCGTACCACTCCCACCTCAAAAGGGGTCACACCATTTAAACTATTATACGGGAGACCTTATCACGTCCCACAGTGGCAAAATCTTTTGCCTGCGGAAAGTGAGGGGGGTGAAGAGATAGCAGATTACATGAGGAAATTGCTGACCAGAACTAACACTTCTCTAACGAATGATTGCTTTTCAGATCAGAACAACAACAGGATCCTGGAAGTGAAACCCGGGAACCGGGTTTGGATTAAAATTGTCAAGAGGAAGACGTGGGTCTCCCCCAAGTGGGAAAGTCCATACCAGGTATTGATTGCAACACCCACAGCGGTCCGAATAAAAGAACGAACATCATGGATCCATTTAACACATTGTAAACTGGTAAAATAGTTTGAACTGGACAAAACTTGAGTTCCCCTGTGGAACACTGATTAGTAGTAGTTTTGTTTTGTATGAATATCTGACTATCGTAGCAATGCAGAGAAATACTGGAAGGGAGCAGCCCTTCCCACAAAAGCATTCCAAAATAATTTTGTTGTTAATAAGTGTGATTGTTACTTTTCTGTTTTGGCCGTTTTTATTTTCAAACAAGACTAGCCAAGTGAAAAGAGATGAGAATACGGTTTGGCATCCGCCTTTTAATACATACCAAGCTATTAAGTATGCATATGCTCTATCTTTTAATGTTTCAAATTGTTGGGTGTGCACGGCTATCCCTACTGTACATGGTGGTCTAATGTTAGGTACAGTCCCTTTAGGGGTAAATGATACATGGACTAATTTACTATTTGAAACTTCAAACGTAGCCTTAAAGGACAAAATAGCATTACCCCTCATGGGTCGCCAGAATGGAACTGTATGTTTTCAAAGATTTGGCAAGATTAAGGTTGGATGGAGTCAGTGTAATGTAACAATAATTCATAACTGTACAATAGATGGGCACTGTGCAACGAGTTTCAAGCCTATAAGAGTGCTTGTTAATAGTACAGGGCTTGTTAATGACACAAGTTTCTTTGAAAAAATGTTATCTGTGTATGATCTTTTGTTTAAAGGGCTACAAGACAAAGAAAATCATTCTGTTCCAGTCAATATTACACTTAAAGTAAATGATTGTTATTTTATCTGTGGTAGAAAAGCATATAAATGGTTACCAAGGAATTGGTCAGGCAGTTGCTTTTTGGGTTATTTAGCACCAGCTATAAGACATACATTTTCTCTTCCCCAAGGTAAAATACGAAGTGTACGTGCTGTTAACAAACCTGTTAATCCCGTAGGTAACGTTGATGCATCCTGGATCTATCATCACGATTTGGCCCATAGTAACAGCAAGGGGCTATCACACATGGACTTGGGTGATGATGTTATTTCCTGGGCTGGTATTCTTCCAGCGTATGGGGCAGTAAAATCCATTTGGGAGCTCAGAAAACTGTCAAAACTGTCAGAAACCCTGAGCAATGCAACTTTTTCTGCGCTAGAATTGGTGACGGATGAGTTAAATACAATAAGGACTGTAGTATTGCAGAATCGTATGGCGCTCGACTTAACCCCAGCGGCAAAAGGAGGTACTTGCGAGTGTTGTCCGTTCATTCCAGACAACGAACATGACATTAACAGCCATCTGGAGATCCTACAACAAGTTTCTGAACTTACAAAACCAGGACAGAATCCATTAACTGACTTTTTCCAAAATTGGTTTGGAAGTTGGGGAACAGTACTTATGAATGTCTTAATTGCTATATGTGTTGGTGCCATTATATTCCTACTGTTGGGTTGTTGTTGCATTCCTTGCATCCGAATGATAATATCAAGTGTATTGTCTGCCAATGCAACTAAAGCTTACTATTCTGAATATACAGAACATGAGTCATGCGAAAAACTTTACAAATAAAAATGTATTACTTATGATACAAAGTGTTGTAAGGGGGGAAATGTAGTAAGAATCTTTGTGTTCAACATCTTTGTATCATGTATAGTAAGGGTTAAAATGTGAAATTGCATTGCGTGCAAAGAAACAAGTTAAAATAAGCTGTTTTTCTTGTAAAGAATTTGCTGACCAAAGAGTAATGCACAAATGTTACCTTGGTCCAGGCACAAGCTTATCTTGTGACTGACCTCTGACCATCTAAGGCTCCAGTATGTGAATTTATAGCCTTGACTGAAATTCCTTGTCTAGTAACCAGCTACTGTGTACGTGCAGAGAAGGGTATAAAAACCCATGTGAAATGTACAGAAATTAGACTGCCGACATACCATGTACTTTGTAGCATGTCTCCATGCATGTAAAATAAGCCTTTTTGCTTATTTTTATCTGCGTGATTCTTCCAGGATATGTTAAGAGTATTAAAATCTTTTGACAGAATCGCACATGGCCAAATAAACCACTGGTCTGGAATTACAAGAATATTTCCCTTTTATCTGATGTCTAATGTTTCTAACAGTTATATTATCAGTTACTTTTACCATATGACACAATGAGCAAGCTCCACATCTAAAAGTTCCTTGTTTATTTGCATGAAAGGGAACTTGTCTGTTCTTGAATAAATCCTTAAAATTATTACCTCTTCTGTATACAATAGCTTGTTTAACCCCCAAGTGCTTCCTGATGTTAGCATCCTCTAACAGAATTGGCCAGTTTTTTTCAAAAATAGAACTTAAAAACTTAGCATCGTGGCTAAAAGCTACAGTTAAGGCTTTTTGAAAATCTGGAGGTTGTTGTGTAATGTCATTGCATAGTTCTACCATGGTACTACATTCTATAGTACTTAATGTTCCCTGACACCCACCATTATCTGATGTAGGTGGAATGGTGCCTAAAACAGGTTGAAAATGACCATTTAGTCTCTTGGTAATGACTTCCATACTTAGTTCTTCCACTAGTTTTACCAGGTAACCTCTTTTCAGAAACATACCACATAGAAACTGACATTCTTTCAAAAACTCATGTGTTGTGACCATGCGAGCAGCCCTGACCAATTGGCCTTTCATAATGCACTTTTTTGATGAAATGGGTGTGAGCTTGTGAAATGCAGAAAAGTGTAGAGTATGTAGCTTTTCTATGAATTTTAGACACACATCTGCCACCTTCATCAAATTCACATCTAAATAATCAATGCTGATTGAATCATATTGCCATGTAAACTTTAAGAAACTAGTAGTTTCATTAATATATGACAGAAATTCACATAACTCAGCCTGCATTCCTTTCCAAATAATACAAATGTCATCTTGAAACCTTTGGTATAGTTTAATATAATTATTGAACCTTGACTGGAAGAAAAACTATTTCCCAGTATGCCATAACTAGGTTTGCATAGGCCCCACCACACGGCAACCCCATGGCTATTCCTTTCGCTTGCAAGTAATACGTATGGTTAAAAGAGACATAATTATTAGTTAAAACCAACTCTAACAATTCTAGAATAAGGGTTAATGTACTGTGTGGCACCTTGTATTCTACAAACATTTCGTTTACCCATTCTATCCCACTTTGTTATGGGATAACTGTGTAAAGGTCAGTTACATATATGGTGATGAAAATGTCACTAAAATGATGAGATGTTTTATTTATCTGTTCTAAGAAGCTCCACGACTCTTTACATATATGAATTTCTTTCACTATAATTTTCTTTAACTCATGGTCCAAGAACTGAGCACATGAAGTAATGGAATCTCTTCCATCAACTAAAGGTCTCATAGGGGGATTCTGAATACTCTTACGTATTTTTGGAATCCCCAAAAATACTTGTATTCGTGGGGTAATGATGTTCAGATAGTTATACAGATCAATGTCAATTCTTCTCCCCAAGAATATATCAGTTAACTGTGCACGATTTTTCTGTATGCCCCATTTAATTAGTTGAGGGGAACTTCACTATATGTGTCTGTCTCTAATAGCTGTAACCTTCTATTGTAATGGTCTGTGTCCATATTAACTACCCCACCCCCCTTGTCTGGTTTCATTATTCTAATGTTGTTACCTTGCAAGTACTCCATGGCTGCTATTTCAGTCTCTGTCAAATTAAAATTGTGAGACTTATTCTTGCTCTTTTGTAAGTTTAAGTCAGGTTCACATAGTTTTTCATATATGACTAACTTACGCCTAATGATGACACAGATGAAAATGAAGTTATGGGTAGCTATGAAGATGAATACCTTGTGCTGAGAAGATCTGAGAGAATCAGAAATAAAATTGACTCTCAAGCTAGACCTATACTACAGGGGGGGCCATCAAGCAGCGGGTTTTCAAGGGGCCAAGCCGAAGACCACGAACTGGAGAACATGAATTGTACTAACACTGACTGCAGTAATGATTTTTTTCCATGAAGCCCCATGCATGGGGGATATGTCTTTTGGGCTGTCTCTGCCTGTTGAAAACGTACTGAATGTATGTACTATCATAGAAAATGATGAGAAAGATTTTAAGATATACAATTACTCTAAAGTAAATATAGAAACTGATGTAGCTAATCTATTAGTAAAAGGCATGACTTTTGTACCTGCTAGATAGTTTGATTTTACGAACACAATAATAGATTTAAAGTTATACCTTAGAAAATTAAAATTTTCACTTATAAATTATAGTAAGGTACATGACTCATCAAAATGTATGGAGTATTACTTCAACTTATAAACCATCCGACGATAGTCATATATGAAAACCTATGTGAACCTGACAAACTTACAAAATGTACAAGAACAAGTCTCACAATTTTAATGCGACAGAGACTGAAATAGCAGCCATGGAGTACTTGCAAGGTAACAACATTAGAATAATGAAACCGGACAAGGGGGGTGGGGTAGTTATTATGGACACAAGACAGTTACAACAAAAGGTTACAACTATTATTAGAGATTGACATATATAGTGAAGTGCCCCTCAACTAATTAAATGGGGCATACAGAAAGATTCATGCACAGTTAACTAACAGATTCTTAGAGAGAGAATTGACATTGATCTGTATAACTATCTGAACATCATTACCCCACGATTTTGGGATTTCAAAAATACGTAAGAGTATTCAAAATCCCCTATGAGACCTCTAGTTGATGGAAGAGGTTCCATTACTTCTTCATGTGCTCAGTTCTTGGACCATGAGTTAAAGAAAATTATAGTGAAAGAAATTCATACATGTAAAGACTCATGGAGCTTCTTAGAACAGATAAATAAATCTTAGCATTTTAGTGACATTTTCATCACCATAGATGTAACTGACCTTTACACAGTTATCCCACAACAAACTGGGATAGAATGGGTAAACAAAATGTTTGTAGAATACAAGGTGCCACACAGTACATTAACCCTTATTCTAGAATTGTTAGAGTTGGTTTTAACTAATAATTATGTCTCTTTTAACCATACGTATTACTTGCAAGAGAAAGGAATAGCCATGGGGTTGCCGTGTGGTGGGGTCTATGCAAACCTAGTTATGGCATACTGGGAAAGACAGTTTGTCTTCCAGTCAAGGTTTAATAATTACATTGAACTATACCAAAGGTTTCAAGATAACATTTGTATTATTTGGAAAGGAATGCAGGCCGAGTTATGTGAATTTCTGTCATATATTAATGAAACTACTAGTTTCTTAAAGTTTACATGGCAATATGATTCAGTCAGCATTGATTATTTAGACGTGAATTTGATGAAAAATGAAGGTGGCAGATGTGCGTCTAAAATTCATAGAAAAGCTACATACTCTAACACTTTTCTGCATTTCACAAGGTCACATCCATTTCATCAAAAAAAGTCTGTTATGAAAGGCCAATTGGTCAGGGCTGCTCGCCTGGTCACAACACATGAAGAGTTTTTGAAAGAATGTCAGTTTCTATGTTATATGTTTCTGAAAAGAGGTTACCAGGTAAAACTAGCGGAAGAACTGAGTATGGAAGTCATTACCAAGAGACTAAATGGTCATTTTCAATCTATTTTAGGCACCATTCCACTTGCATCAGATAATGGCGGGTATCAGGGAACGTTAAGTACTATAGAATGTAGTACCATGGTAGAACTATGCAATGACATTACACAACAACCTCCAGATTTTCAAAAAGCCTTAACTATAACTTTTAGCCAGGACGCTAAGTTTTTAAGTTCTATTTTTGAAAAAAAAACTGGCCAATTATGTTAGAGGATGCTAGCATCAGGAAGCACTTGGGGGTTAAACCAGCTATTGTATACAGAAGAGGTAATAATTTTAAGGATTTATTCAAGTACAGTTGTGTGCACTTACCATAAATGTAGATGTTCGAGTGTATTCACTGTTGCAGTCATTACATTTGGGCCATCTGCCTGCAGGTAGCCCTCAGCCGGCCTGAATATCAAAGTCTTGGATCCCTGCGTCGGATGCTGTCTCTTCTTTCATGACGTCAGGTCATCAAGGGTATAAAACATGCAGCCGACGCAATTACATCAGTTTTTCTTGCCCCAGATGGCAGGTGCTCCCATAATGGGAAGCAGTTATATATTAGGTTACACCTCCAACAAAAGGCAAATACACCAGAAAGCTGAAATACACTAAACAAAGAAAAGTATAGTCAAGAGAAGTCAGGGGGCTGGAGGGAGGGTAACCAGGACTGCAACAGTGAATACACTTGAACATCTACATTTATGGTAAGTGTACACAACTGTACTATATTCCTCATGTTTCACTGTTGCAGTCATTACATTCGGCTTGATTCCCAAAGCTAAGGAAGGGAGGAGGAAGTTAGAGAGCATTAGAGCCAGCTATTAAGCCCTGCAAGACTGTAGTGGCAAAACCAGCTCTGGATTTAGAAAAAACAGGCATGTGGTAATGCTTGGTGAAGGTATGTACAGGGCTCCAGGTAGCAGCATCTAGGATGTCCCTGGTAGGGACACCTCTGAGAAAGGCTGTAGAGGTAGAAGCAGCCCTGGTGGAATGCGATCTTATCCCCTGTGGGGTAGGTTTTTCATGGTGCTTATAGCAGAAATGAATGCAATGGGCTATCCACTTAGAAATGGTTTGCTTTTAAATGGCCTTCCCCTCTGCCCCTGCAGCAAAGCCAACCAGCAGCTGTTCAGATTTTCTGAGAGGCTTAGTCCTGTCCAAATAAAACCCAAGTTGTCTGTGCACATCAAAAGAGAGTGCAGTTTTCATTCTCCTTTGTTCTGTGGATTAGGGAAAAAAGTAGGCAAATGAATGGACTGATAAAGGGCCACACTAGACACCACCTTGGGCATAAAGGAAGGACTGGTCCTGAGGGACACCCTGTCTGCATGGAAGATGATGAAGGGCTCCACTGCCATGACGGCCTGTAATTCAAACACTCTTCTTGCTGAAGTGATGGCTAGAAGGAAGGCTGTTTTCCAAGAAAGGAATTTCAACTCTGCAGTTGCAGCTGGCTCAAAAAGAGGTAGAGTGAGCTTTTTCAATACAAAGTTAAGGTCCCAGGCCAGAGTAGGGGCTCTCCTGGGTGGTCTTAATTTTTTGGCCCCTCTGAGGAATTGCTTTAGCAGGGGGTGAGAGAAGAGGGGTGGTTCAGTATTACAATGTGCTGAAATGGCAGAGGCATGAATTTTAATTGACGAGAAGGAAAGGCCCCTGTGGAGCATCTCAAGTACTGAAGAATATGCGGTAAGCTGGGCACCGTTGTGCCCATCCCCTGAGACTGGCTCCAAGAACAGTATCTTTTCCACTTTTCAACTTTTCAGCATAGGATTTTCTAGTACTAGGCCTCCTTGCCTCCAGAATGACATCTAGCACCTGGTTACCGAGGGATGCTATTGGCTCAAGGAATTAGCCAGGCTGCAAGGTTCAGGGTTTGAAGCTGAGGGTGCAGAATCTGGCCCCCCTGCTGGGACAGCAGGGAAGGGGTCTGAGGCAGGTGCCATGGTTCCAGCAGTGATATACTGCGTAAGAGGGGGTACCAGTGCTGGAGTGGCCAGTCTGGTGCAATCAGTATTGTCCTTGGTTTGTCCTGTTTGATCTTTAGCAGAACTTTTGGGAGGAGAGGCAGAGGGGGAAAGGCTTTCCCAGGTGAAGGACAGGGCATCCACTTTCCAAGCTGGACTGTGGGAAGTCCTTGTGCAGAACTTGTCCAATTGGTAGTTCTGAGGGAAGGCAAACAGGACTATCTCTGGATTCCCTCATTTGTTTTTCAAAAGGCTGAATATCTTTGGCTCCAGTTTCCACTCGTGTGGGTCCATGAGATTTCTGCTTAGGTCATTTGCCAGTGAATTGAGCTTGCCTGGCAGGAATTGAGCTTGTAGGTGCACTTGGTAGCTCAAGGCTGTGTTCCACAGAGCCATGGATAGTCTGCAGAGAGGGTACGAGTGGGTTCCCCCCTGCTTGCTTATGTACCACATAACAGTGGTGTTGTCTGTCTTTACCAATAATTGTCCTGGAAGACTGCGGTCCTTGAAGGCTGTCAGGGAATTCTGTACAGCTAACATTTCTTTTTGACTGATATGCAGGTGCATCTGACTGGCTCCATTTGCCCTGAATGCACTGCCCTGCCAAGTGAGCTCCCCCATGCATAGTCTGATGCGTCTGTTAGGGTTTGTGCGGCAGGGGGTTGAGTGAATGGGAGCCCCTTGTTGTGGTAGCAGGCCTTTGCCCACCAAAGGAACTATGTCTTTATACAAGGAATGATAGGAATCATTGATTCCAGGTCCTGAGAATGTTGACACCATAGGCTTTTTAGACACAATTGTAGTTTCCTCATATGCAGTCTTACATATGGAATTAGTAGAATACAAGAGGCCATGAACATTAGGGCTTGCAGGATTTTCCTTGCAGATAGCTGGGTCTTTGTGGCCAGTAGTTTGAAGTAGGCTGTCAAATAAACTTGTTTCTCTGGCGTGAGGTAAGCCATCTGGGAAGTTGTGTTCAAGCTTGCTCCCAGGAATACAATTTGTTTGCAGGGTACTAGATGAGATTTTCTTTCATTTATGGTGTACCCCGGAGAGATTAGAAGTTTCTTTACAAATGCCAGATGTTTTAGTAGCATGTCCTGGCTTTCTGCATGAATTAGACAATCGTCCAGGTATGGGTATATCTGAATATTTATTTGCCTGCAAAATGCAATGACTGCAGCTAGGCACTTTGTGAATACCCTGGGCACAGTAGATAAGCCAAAGGAAAGTTCAGAGAACTGATAGTGCATGCAGCCTGCTCTGAAGCCTAGGTATTTCCTGCAAGATTCCCTTATTAGAATGTGCAGGTAAGCTTCCCTTAAGTCTAAGGTTGCCAACCAGGCATCTTTGCCTAGCATAGAAAGCAGATGTTGAAGTGTTAGCATTTTGAATTTTGGTATTACCAAAAAGGTGTTTAGAATAGAGAGGTCCAGGACAGGACGCCAGGAGCTGTCTTTTCTGGGTACCAAGTTTTGAGTAAAAACCTTGTCCCCATTCTTCTGCTGGGACAGGTTGAATAGCCCTGATACTCAGAAGAGAGAGAGAAAGTACAGTTTTGTACCTACCATAAATGTAGATGTTCGAGTGCTCATACAGCTGCAGTCATTACAGATGGGTTATCCTGCCGTCAGGTGGGTCCTCGGTCGGCCGAATTCCAAAGTCTTGGTCCGGTGTCGGTTGTCGTCGCTTCTTCCCTGACGTCAGTGCGGCAGGGGTATAAAAAAAAAGGCAGCCGACGTCATTTTCTTCAGTTTTTCTTGCCCCAGATGTCAGGTGCCCCCAGAAAGGAAGGCAAAACATAATATTATGCAAACATGCAATGTAGATAAATCAGAAACAGTAGTTGCAAGCAAATACACCATAAAAGAATACCCCAAATAGGTTGTATGATAAAGGTGTTTGTCATAAGGCCTGTCCTAAGAGGGGATGGAGGGAGGGTAACCTGGACTGCAGCTGTATGAGCACTCTAACATCTACATTTATGGTAGGTACAAAACTGTACTATGTTCATCGTGCATACAGCTGCAGTCATTACAGATGGGTAGAATCCCAAAGCTAAGTAAGGGTGGCGGGCACTAAGTGGAACTAGGCGGGGGGAGTATGCCCTGCAGGACTGCTGTGACAAAGCCTGCTCCAGATTTTGAGTATAGTGGAAGGTGGTAGTGCTTGGAGAAAGTGTGCACTGAACTCCCAAGTAGCAGCTTCCAAAATGTCCTTGGTAGGGATCCCCCCGAGGAAAGCTGCAGAGGTAGTTGTAGCCCTGGTGGAGTGGGATCTGATGTATACAGGCACAGATTTTCCATAAAATGAACAACAAAAGCGTATGCAGTGGGCTATCCATTTTGAAATTGTCTGTTTGGAAATGGCCTTTCCTTGAGCACCTGTAGCATAGGACACAAAGAGCTGCTCAGATTTCCTGAATGGCTTTGTTCTGTCCAAGTAATAACAAAGTTGTCTGTGAATGTCCAAGGAATGTAGTAGTCTCTCCCCTTTGTTCTGTGGATTTGGATAAAAGGTAGGTAAATGGATAGTCTGATTCAAAGCTACACCGGATACTACCTTTGGCATGAAGGTAGGGTTGGTTCGTAAGGAAACTGTCCTGATGGAAAATGATGAATGGTTGCACAGCCATGAGGGCCTGTAGTTCCGAAACCCTGCGTGCTGAGGTAATAGCCAGAAGGAAGGCCGTTTTCCATGACAAGTATTGTAGCTCTGTTGAAGAAGCCGGCTCAAAGGGAGGCAGGGTCAGCTTTTCCAATACGAAGTTGAGGTCCCAAGCTGGGACTGGTGGTTTCTGTGGGGGTTTTATATTTTTTGCCCCTCTGAGGAACTGCCTTAATAGAGGATGTGAGAATAAAGGAGGATCTGTATTGTATTGTGCAGAAATGGCTGAAGCGTGGATCTTGATGGAGGAGAAGGAAAGGCCACTGTTTAACATCTCAGCTAGGTACTGTAAATTTTGACGTATATGTATTACCCAAGGATTCTGGCCCTTTTCTTGATTCCAGGAACAAAATCATTTCCATTTGGCGGAGTAGGCTTTTCTAGTAGAAGGTCTTCTGGCCTCCAAGATGACATCCTGCACCTCCTTGGAGAGGAGAGTCTGTTGGGAAATTAAGGTATTCTCCATGCAGCTAGATTTAGGGTTTCGAGCTGGCTGTGAAGGGTTTTGTAGTTGTGCTGGGACAACAGAAGAGGGACTAGAGGTAGGATCCATGGTGGGGAGTGTGTCAAGCTCTTTAGGAGAGGATACCAGTGTTGTCATGGCCAGTCTGGAGCAATGAGAATCATATGTGGCCTCTCTGCTCTGGCTTTTAATAGAACTTTGGTCAGTAGAGGGAGAGGCGGGAAGGCATAAACTGTCAGTGTTGTCCAATTGAAAGAGTGCATCCACTTTCCAGGCCTGTGGATGATAGGTCCTTGAACAAAATTTTTTCCAACTGGTAATTTCTGTGGGTAGCAAATAGATCTATGTCTGGCTGTCCTCATGCCGGAGTTATCTTTGAGAAAACTTGAGGATGCAACTTCCATTCGTGTGGGTCTGTCATATTTCTGCTTAAGTTGTCCGCCAGTGTGTTTTCCTTCCCTGGCAGGAATTGTGCCTGTAGTTGAATTTGCAATTCCAGTGCTGTGTTCCATAGAGTCATGGCTTGCCTGCACAGGGGGTATGAATGAGTTCCCCCCTGTTTGTTTATGTACCACATGACTGTGGTGTTGTCTGTCCTTATCAATAGCTGGCCTGGATGCAGTAGGTCTTTGAAGGTCATAAGAGCATTTTGCACGGCTAGCATCTCCTTTTGGTTGACATGTAGGTGCTTCTCTTTTTGGGAACATTTTCCCTGAATGCACTTATCTGTCATGTGTGCTCCCCAGGCGTAGTCTGAGGCATCTGTTGTGATGATTTGAGTTGCTTGAGGTACACAGAAAGGGAGACCTGTGTTTCTTTGGCATGCTTGAGCCCACCACAAAAATTCCTTTTGAAGGCATGGAATGAGTGGTATAATTGTTTCCAAGCTGTGGCTGTGTTGAGACCATACGTTTTTTAGGTACCATTGTAGTTTCCTCATATGCAGCTTTGCACATGGTATTAGTAGGATGCAAGATGCCATGAATCCCAGAGCCTGCAGGACTTTCCTTGCAGTTAGTCTGGTGAAAGTTGCCATTTTGTTGAAGTACTGAGACAGTTGCCCTTGTTTGTCTGGCGTGAGGTAGGCCATCTGGGTGGTTGTATTTAAGCTGGCACCCAGGAAAATTATCTGTTGAGAAGGCATTAGTTTTAATTTCTTTTTGTTCACTGTGTATCCCAGGTAGTTTAACAGTTTTATTACAAATGCCAGATACTGCAATAAAATGTCCTTGCTGTCCGCTTGGATAAGGCAGTCGTCCAGATATGGGTAGATTTGTATTCCTTGTCTGCAGAAGGCAATTACTGATGTCAGGCATTTCGTAAACACTCTGGGCGCAGTAGATAAGCCAAAGGGCAATGCGGAGAATTGGTAATGGGTTGAACCTGCAAGAAATCTGAGGTATCTTCTGCAATCTTGTCTGATAGGGACATGCAGGTATGCCTCCTTGAGGTCCAATGTTACCAGCCAAGACTCCTTGCCCAGCATGGGAAGAAGCTGCTATAATGTGAGCATCTTGAATTTTGGCACCTGTAGATATGTGTTTAGGATGGATAGGTCCAAGATGGGTCTCTCCAATCTTTGTCTTTCCTTGGTACCAGAAATAGTCTGGAATAAAAACCTTGACCTTGTTCTTTTGCAGGTACCTCTTGAATCGCTTTCATATCCATGAGAGCGGAAATTTGTCTTTGTGCCTCTGCCCTTTGATTTTGTGGCAGGTTTGGCAAGCCTCTCATTTTTGGAAGGGTGTGAAAGTGGAACCTGTAGCCTCTGTCTATAATGTCCAGAATCCATTTGTCTTTTGTAACAATGTGCCAGTTTTTTGAAAATAATGCCAGTTTTCCACCCAAAGGTGCTGCCATTAAAGCTTTGTTTGGCAGGCATAAGGGGAAGTCATTGTGTCTGTTTTCTAAATGACTGTGATCTATCTTCTCCACCTCTTGGGGTTGGTGCTTGCCACTGTCTAGCTCTGTAAGATCCTTGAGGTTGTCCTCTACCCCTTGAGTGTCTGTATCTGCCCCTTTGAGGTCTGTCAGTGGCTGGAAAGGACCAATTTTTTGAAGGCCAGTTTCTGCTGAAGCGTGGAGGTTGTACCTGCAAGAAATCTTTCACCGTTTGCATAGATTTCGCTTTTTCCTCCATTTTCTTTAGTACCTCCTCAGCTTTAACACCAAACAATACATCTTTTTGAAGTGGTGCATCTAATAACTTTGCTTTGACATGACCTGGTAAGGTTTGCTCTTTGAGCCAAGCATGTCTACGTATAACAGACCCCGTGACAGCAGCTTTACATGAGGCCTCTAAAGCATCAAAACCACACTGCAAGGTATGTTTACCCACTTGCTCTGCTCCATGCAACAAATCCTGCAACTCTTTCAAATCTGTCTGTTCTGTTTGTGTCATTTTGCTTTTCAGTGGAGATAACAAAAACTGTTGGTACTTTAACATATGAAATTGACAATTTAATGCCCTCATGGTTAAAGTGGCAGATGTATACACCTTTTTCCCCCACCTTTCTAATGCTCTGGAATCTCTCTCTGAAGGTAAAGGGTTTTTAGCAGTAGAGGCCTTTATTCCCTTGGGACCCTGTGAAATTGTTTCTGGGTCAGCAGTATGGCTTTTATAAAGGAACTGGTGAGAATCAGGAACCCAGTAATACCGGTCTGGTTTAACAGGGGCTGGAGGTAAAGAATCTGGATTAAGGCTGGCTTCTGCGTACACATCATCCAAAATATCCAAAACAGGAGGGATAGCCAGGGGCCTATGCTGGGGGAGCATCTTGGAATCTGAGTAATCTTGGCCTTCCCAGTGGAAGTGTTCCCTCAATGTATGCAGGGTTTCCCCAAAAGAGTAGTCCTCAGGGGGGGATACCGAGGGAATAGACTCCTCAGCATCAGAGTCTTCGAAAGGGGAATAAACATAATCCTGGTCCTCAGAATGGTCTGAGGTAATAGAAGCCTGGTCTGAGGAAGGGTAGTCTTTCTCCAATCTGGGTCTTTTGTCAGAGGGGGGTTGAGAACCCCTGATGGGAGTTATCAAATCCTCAGCCATTTTAAGCATCTGCTTTTTAGGCATGGGGCCTTGAGAGGAGGTCTGAGGACCCTGTTTTTTAGTTTTCATGGCAGCTTTAGATTTAGTGAAGGATTTAATAGAGAAGGTGGAAGGCCTGAAGACTCCTTCAGAAATGGCAGGCCTGACTAAATTTTCAGTTTCCCCGCCAAGAGAGGCGTCGGTATCTGCAGTGGGAATGGAGACCAAGGAGCCTGCGACCTCGGTACTGAAGTCACCAGTAAAATACTTTCATCGGTAGTCAGGGGATGCGTAGGCGCCTCGCTGAGAACCGGTAGTCGGCCTAAGCGTGGTCTCAGTACTCGGTGCAGGCCTCGGATGTCGGTCCTTGTCTTTGCATCTTTTGCTTAAAACTGGTGTCGGTGTATTCGACAACATGATATAATTAAATCTTTTGCCAAAATAATGAAAGGCGAACTCCGCCCGGCGCTTAATAGTGCGCTTGTTGAACCTAGTACAAAAACGGCAGGCCGAGACGTCGTGGTCTGGCCCTAAGCAAGGTATACAGAAAGAGTGGAAATCCTTATGCGGTATTTGCTTCCCACAAGAAATGCAATTATTAACTTTGTCTGACATTGGTCTGAGGCAAGAAAAGTTTCCCCAACGGGGTACTTAGCTTTAAAGAAGACTTCGGCTGAAATACTTTCGTAAATCTCAGGAGCTGGCCGACCGGCACTTGTGAACTGCTTCTGCTTCGGGCACCGCGCGGCAAAAAAGTCTGAAGAAAATGGCGTTGGCTGCTTCTTTTATACCCCTGCCGCACTGACGTCAGGGAAGAAGCGACGACAACAGACGCCGGCCCAAGACTTTGGAATTCGGCCGACCGAGGACCCGCCTGACGGCAGGATAACCCATCTGTAATGACTGCAGCAGTATGCATGATGAACATCCTGCTGTTGAACCTCTGCCCACTGACTTGGGGATAAGGTCTGGCCAACCGTTTGGGGTTGGTAAGGTGTGGAAGTGGAATCTGTATCCTTGGAAAACTATATTTAAAACCCATTTGTCCTGGGTAATGAGTTCCCAGTTTTTTGCACGCCGGGCAATCTTTCCCTTTAAGGGAGCAGGTAGCTGAGCAGGGCTTGTAAGGTTTAAGGTTAAGTCACTGTGACATTTTTCCATAGGGGGTGTCTTACTACTTCCTGCTATGGAAGTGGAAGCCCCCCACTGCTTAGGCCTGCGAGTACCTTGAGACTGTAGCCCAGGTGGTCTGCTGTTCCTGGGTTTGGACTGAGAAGGCCTGGAAGAGACAGAAAAAGACCAATTCTTAGAAGGCCAATGCCTACTAAATCTGAGAGGCTGTACTTGCAGGAAATCTTTAACAGTTTGCATATATTTTGCTTTTTCCTCCATCTTTTTTAAGGACTTCTTCAGCTTTGTTGCCAGACAGGCGGTCTTGGTTTAAGGGAGCATCCAGTAATTTAGCTTTAACATGATCTGGCAAATTTTGCTCCTTAAGCCAAGCATGCCTTCTAAGAACAGACCCCATTGACAGCAGCCCTGCAAGATGCTTCTAGAGAGTCAAAACCACATTGCAAAGTATGTTTACCAACATGTTCAGCAGAATGCATTAAAACCTGTAATTCTTTATTTTCAATACAGTCAGGAATCAACATCATTTTCTGTTAAGAGTCCCATAATATGCTGCTGATACTTTAACATATGAAACTGGCAGTTTAAGGCCCTAATGGCCAAAGATGCAGAAGTGTATACCTTCTTACCCCATCTGTCCAAGGCCCTGGAATCTCTATCAGAGGGGGTAGGGTTTTTGGCAGTAGTAGCCTTACTGCCTTTAGGTCCTTGGGAAATGGTCTCTGGGTTCGCAGTAGGATTCTTGAAGAGGAACTTGTGAGAGTCAGGTACTCTGTAATACCTGTCAGGTTTCCTGGGAGCTGGAGGTAAAGTGTCTGGGGCGAGGCTAGATTCCAAGAAGGCATCATCTACAATGCCCAGGACAGGAGGGATAGCTAAAGGCCCGTGTTGAGGGAGGAGTAAGAATTCCCTAAGCCTCTTTTTGGAGTCAGAATAATCCTGGCTTTCCCAGCGGAAATGCTCCCTAACAGTGTGCAAGGTTTCAGGGGAAGGAGAGGGAATGGAGTCCTCTGCATCAGAATCCTCATAGGTAGATAATGGCAAATCCTGGTAATCAGAAGAAACAGAAATTTCAGAATCCTGATCAGAAGAATCGGCAGGAAAATCAGTTCTAGGTTTCTTAGAGAGTGAAGGCTGGCTTCCCCTAATTAAAGTAATAAGGTCTTCAGTCATTCTTATCATTTGTTTTTTAGGCATATGGGCCTGACCATGTGGTTTGGATGTCTGTTTTCTAGGCATGGGTCAAGTTTTAGACCTTGAAGAAGAAGATGGCGTCGGTTTGAAATGCAGGTCAGTAGGCTTGAATACACCCTCAGGAGCCGGTGCCTGCACAGTGGCTCCAGACCCATCCAAATGGGACATCCGCAGGTTCCATGGTCGAAGAAGCATCTCGCGGCATACCGGACTCCAAATGGGTCTCAGTAGAGGCCTGCGAATCTGAAGTAGCGGGTATCAGGGGCTGCAAAAGCGCCTCACTGAGTAACAGTGAACTGGCGACTAGCTTAACGGAAGCGTTGTCAGCAGCTTTGGACCTATGCGGTCTGTCTGTCTTTATCTTTACGTTTTTTAGGAATTTCGGTAGTCGGATGACTTACTGAAGCCATTTCTGGATAGTTAAAACAGAGTACCAAAATAATTTGCTGCAAAAATAAACTGACGACGAATAGTACGAGGGTTGAATAAGGCACAAAACCGACAGCGTGGGACATCGTGGTTTGGGCCTAAGCAAGGAATGCAGTACAAATGACAATCTTTATGAGGTATTTGCTTTCCACAGGTAATACAATTGTTAACTTTTACTGACATCGATTTAGAGCAAGAAAAAGGATCCCCCAACGGGGTACTTAGCTTTTTTGAAGACTTCAGTTCTGAAACTCGAAATTGAAAATTTCAGGAGTCGGCCGACCGGCACTTGCGAACTGCTTCTGCTTCGGGCACTGCACAGCAAGAAAGACTGATGTAATGGTGTCGGCTGCATGTTTTATACCTCTGACGACCTGACGTCATGGAAGAAGAGACAGCATCCGACGCAAGGATCCAAGACTTTGATATTCAGGCCAGCTGAGGGCTACCTGCAGGGAGATTACCCAAATGTAATGACTGCAACAGTGAAACACGAAGAACATTAGACAGGTTCACTTTCATGCAAATAAACAAGGAACTTTTAGATGTGGAGCTTGCTCATGGCATCATATGGTAAAAGTAACTGATAATATAACTGTTAGAAACATTGGACAGCAGATAAAAGGGAAATATTCTTGTAATTCCAGAGCAGTGGTTTATTTGGCCATGTGCGATTCATGCTCTGATTTCTATATAGGAAAGACTGAGCGTAAGGTAAACCAAAGAATCTATGAGCATGACTACGTTATTAGGAAAAACAATCTGAATAATGGCATTGGCCAAACATATTTCTGAAAATGTGAACCATAAATTTTCTTTTGTAGTAATTGATCAAGTCACTATTGATGAAAACAAGCCTTAGGGTTTACAGTTAGAAATAAATGAGCTAAAATGGCAAATCCGCTTTCAAGCAGACAGCTGGGCCTGGCATTAATGATCGCACTTCTATCTCGGCCATAATGAAACTAAAAGCACTTGAAAGAAAAAGAATTTATTTACGAAAGAAAAAGAAGTTATTTACCTACCATAATGTTCCATGTTAGTTGTCCATCTTGCCCTTCCTTCTTGCTGCATGGTTCGGAGCGCGGCCACTTTCTATAGCTCGAGAGCTCTTTACTGGCTCGAGGCTACCCCTTATCCCAGAATGCCCAGCCTCAGCTACCCGGATCTCGTTTGAGATAGCTCACACTAGACATAATCATAGAAGATAATCCATTATTATTAAACCTGGATATACAGTAAATTGTCATGGTTTGCTTGGGAAGCAACTAAGAACAAAACAAGTTATCCGGTGAAACCATTGAAAAACTCTTCTCAATCTTTGAGGAAGGGGGAAGGAGGGAGGGATGCAATAAGGAAGGCGAGATGAAGGACAACTAACATGGAATGTTATGGTAGGTACATAACTTCTTTATGTTAAGTTGTCCAATCTTGCCTTCATTCTTGCTGGATGGGACAGCGTCCCTAGCACCTCAATCCTGGGTGGCTCATTGGAACAGACTCTTCAGAACCGTGGAACCAAAGGAAGCCCTGCCCCGGGAGACCGCATCTACTTTGTAATGAGAAATAAATGTATGAGGATCTGCCCAAGTAGCTGCTGCACAAATTGAATCTATGGGCAATCTAGACTGAAAAGCTACCGAAGTAGCTAATGACCTGGTTGAATGTCCTTTGGGTCTTGCTGGAAGATCTTTTTGTCGCAAATGGTAAGTATAGGCAATGGTGTCTGATAATCATTTTGATAGGGTTACTTTAGAAACTGGAAGGCCTTATTTGTTGATAGCAAATGAAAGGAACAACTGAACTGATTTTCTCAGCTCTTTACTTCTATGGAGATAGAAACGTAGTTGTCTATGCACATCCAGTTGGTGTAATCTGTATTCTGCCTTGCTGGAATGATTAGAAAAAAAGACAGGAAGTTCAATGGATTGATCCAAATTGTGTCCTGAACAAACTTTAGGTAGAAAAGATGGGGTGGTTCTCAGAGAAACTCTGTCTTTGTGAAAAGCCAGGTATGGAGGGCGAACACATAGGGCATGGAGTTCTGAAACATGTCTGGCAGAAGTAATAGCAACTAGGAAGAGAGTTTTCCAAGAGAAAAAATTCAAAGAACATGATGCTGCTGGTTCAAAGGGTGGCAGTATCAAGGAGGCCAGAACCAAACTGAGATCCCAAGGTGGAAGAGGCTCTCTCACTGGGGGTCTAATTAGAGATGTACCTCATGAAGGCCTTAGAAAGTTTGAGAGACATTATGCTTGAGTTTAAAAACTCTGATGTGAAAATTTGAAATGTCAGCTAGTTGTACTCTGATGGTAGCAGCAGCTGCACCAGACTGAAACAGTTCTGCTAAGAAATCCAACATTTTGTGTACTGGAGCTGTAAAAGGATCTAAATTCCTGGATTCTGCCCAGTAAGAGAATCTTTTCCATTTGCTAGCATAAACTTTCCTTGTAGTTGTTTTATGGGAGGAAACAATAATATCACGCACTGCTGGGGAAATATTGGGGAGCCTGGCTAAGATTGGAAGTGGAGTAACCAAGCTGTGAGCTTGAAAGATTGGAGGGATTGGTGTAACCCACCTGACTGATGAATTAAGAGATCTGGCACTGGGTCTGAAAAACAAGGCTGGGCTAGAAGGTGGGGGTGAAGGAAAGGAAACCAAATCTGTTGAGGCCAATAGGGGGCAATGAGGATCATCTTGCAACCCAACGATTTTGCTTTCTGAATGACTTTTGGAATTGGGGAAGGGGGGAAATGCATAAAGGAGTCCCTGAGGCCAATTGTGGACTAGAGCGTCCCTGGGTGTCTGACCTGGAGGAGGAACAAGGGAGAAGTTGCTGCTGCATTTGTTGTTGAGGGGAGAGGCAAAGAGATCGCAGCAAGGCTGGCCCCATTTGTGGAAAATAAGATCCACAATTTCTTGTTTCAGAGACCACTCGTGCGGCATGAGGATAGCCCTGCTGAGCCTGTCTGCTATTACGTTGGATTTCCCAGGGATATGCATTGCTGTCAGAAAACGTTGGGAGGAAATCGCCCATTGCCACAGTCTGAGGGCCTCTCAGCACAAGGGGTAAGATCTGGTTCCGCCCTGTTTGTTGATGTACCAAATCACTGATATGTTGTCCGTCTGTATTGCAATAGTCCCAGCAGGGAGAGTCTTGAAGAGCTTGCAACGTTAGGAGCACCTCTCTCATCTCCAAGATGTGGATGTTGGGTTGGGAGGGTGGCCTAATGGTTAAGGTGTTTACCTTACAAACACAAGGTGCAGGGTTTGAGTCTCACAAGGGATACTTGGCTAAGCTTAAAATGGCTCGCAAGGGCAGTTAGTTTAGTACGAACCTATGAACCTATGAACCTATGTGCAAGTGGTACTCGTGAGGTTGCCACGTGCCTTGGACCGTCTTCCCTAGATAATGCCCACCCTATCAGGGAAGCATCCGTGGTTACTGTGGCAACCGGATGGGTTTCCATGAAAGGTCATCTGCCCTGAGTCACTAGTGGGGAGACCATCCACCAGGAAAGGTGTCTTTTACAAGATTCCGTAATTAGCATCATGCGAGACATGGGTAATTCCTGGAAGGACCATTGTGTGAAACAAAGTCACTGAAGGATTCTCATGTGAAAGTGGGCTAAGGGAACTAGAAGAATGGCTGCTGCCATGGACCCTAGAGCTTGAAGGACATATTTGACTTGAATTCTTTTGCTCCTCAGGAGAAGTGACACCTATTGTCGAATAATGGAAACTCTTTCCTGAGGCAATTTTACAATCATGTTTCTTGTGTATAGCTCTGCTCCTATGTATGTAATAGATTGACAAGACAACAAGGCAGATTTTTCGAAGTTTACTGTGATGCCTAGGTGAGCACAGGATGTGATGGTGTAATCTCGTGCCTCTATAAGTTGTTGCCTGGTGGTAGCAGTGAGGAACCAGTTGTCTAGATAAGGAAACACCTGGAATCCTAGATGTCTCAGGTGAGCCGTAACTACTGCATTTGGTGAACACCTTGGGGGCTGTGGTGAGACCAAAGGGTAAAGCTCTGAATTGGTAATGACTGCCCCTAGCCGGAAGCGTAGAAATCTCCTGGACCGTCTGTCCATTTTTATATGATAGTATGCGTCCTGAAGATCTATGGAGCACATCCAACTGTCCTGACCCAGAAAGGGGAGAATGGCCTGCAGTGTTACCATTCGGAACTTTTTTTTTTGTACAGATTTGTTTAATCTGCTGAGATCCAGAATTGGCCTCCAGTCCCCTATCTTTTTGGGCAATAAAAAGAATCATGAGTAAGTTCCGGCTCCTACTTGGTCTGTGGGGACTACCTGGATGGCTCTTTTTTCTAGCAGTCTTGAAACTTCTGTGACTGCCTGATCCCATAGATTGGGTGGAACATCTGGGATGGATTTTTTTGAAACAAGAGGGGGTTGACGGAAGGGAATTTTGTAACCTCCGGATATAATGGATAGTACCCATTTGTCTTTTGTAATATTTTGCCAGGCAATTGGGTACAATGAAAGCCTTCCTCAGACTGCCTCCATAGTTGAGCAGTTGGGCATCCCTTCAGGGATGTTGATAGGGTTTGGAAGAGAACACATCTCTGTCACCCTGACTGTGTGGACCCCCTCTGCCACGAGGGTGGCGTCTGTCATTGTTATTGTTTCCCCCTCTGCTCCTGGAGGAAAAATCACCACGTGCGTCAGGCAAGGGTCCCTGGGATTTTCGAAACCACATCTTTCCACCCTTCAGACCCTTTGGGTATGGTTTGGCAGAAGTGGAAAAATGGACTCCCACATCAGGTAAGCGTGTCTTTCACCTGAGGCCCAAAGAGAGAGGAGCCATCAAAGGGGGTATTGTTGAAGAACGCTCTGATAGGTTACGCAAACTGACACAGCCGCAGCCAAGAATGTCTCCTAACAGCCACTCTGGTTCCTGCAGCTCTGCTCGCTCCATCGGCTGCATATGAAATAAGCCTCATGGAGGAGATGACAACTGAATTTAAAGTTGCCAGCTGGGTAGCTACCTTGACTGAAGTTCCCCTCAGCTGTGGGATCTTGTAGGGTGTCTCCAAGCTCTTTTAGGAGATCCCTCTGAAGTCTAGTAAAATGGGAAAGATAGTTCAGGGACCTAAGGGAAAAGGTCACTGATGAAAACATTCGCTTCCCAAATCTGTCCATCGTACGAGCCTCTTTATTCGGTGGATGGACAGATGAGGTTTCAGCTAACTCTCTCTTTGTGGCTGCTGCTACCACCATGGCATCAACTGGGACACCTTTAGTCAGGAATTGTTTGTCTTGGGGAGCTGTGATAAATTTATTAGGTCTCCTTGGGACAGGTTCCATGGAATCTGGAGCTGACCAAGCCTTTCGAGACACTACAGACATAAGTGGATTAAAAGGCGGAGACACCCAGGAGGTGGAAGGTTGGGAACCAAATGCATCCAGATATACAGACTCATCCTCAGAGGGGGCTAGGGAAGTCCAGCTATGCCTCTGCCCAAGAATCTTGAGGATGTCCGAAAAGGAAACATCTTCAGAGGGGGACCTTGGGGACCCCTCCGATTCATCCAGGTCTGTATCTGAGGTGACAGACTCAGGGGAGTCTTGGTGCTTCCTTTTGCACTTTTTCTTCCAGGAAGCCTGCTCAGAATGCTCTGGGGAGGTTTCGGAAAAAGAGGGTTCACCCAATGGGGTGTCCAAGGACATAGGTTCCCTACGCTTTGGGGCTGGAGGATGAGCAGAGGTTGGCACAGGCACCGAAGGGGATGGAGCTGATGGGACCAACAGTGGGTGTGGGGACAGCACTTTCCATACGACTTCGAAAGCGTCATGTTCTCGACACAAAAAGGGCTCCGGGTCCGAAGAGACAGGAATCCCACCCTGCGCCGAGAGCGACGGCTCCGAGGCCGATGTGGGAGCCGAGCTCAACCGAGCCAACACTCCGAGAGGGAGAGTGGGGTCGGACAAGGGTCAGATTCCACCCCCCCCCCCCTCGGAGCCACAACGAGAGAGCTTCGTTGCCCAGATACTTCGATGGAAGGAAGAACCGAGGTAATCGGAACTAACATCAGAGCTGAAGAGGATTTCATTGGAGCCGAAGGAACCACTATCGGAACGTTCATGGACTCCGGCTCTGAACTAAGCATAGTCGGAGGAGGAATCGATATCAAAGTGGATGGAGCAGAGGCTTGCTGAGGTGGGCTCAAAAGCAATTTTGCAAGGGCCTGCGACTTCAGCAACCTACTTACCACTCTCTCCACATCCTGATCCAATAACTTTGATGATCGAGTGGAGTGGGAAGATGAGAGATGACTGGCTGTGCTCTGAAGTAAGGGTGATTGTGGCACCGAGCGATTCAGCTCCAATGAAGGAGACCTTAGCTCGTTTTCTGGCTCCGAGACGGCTCCGAGGTAACAGTTGGAGCTGACGGAGGAGTAATCTTGTCTGTGCTAGAGGGCACCAACACACTTGGTCTGTCAAGCTCACAGGTCGGTTCCGAACATGGAGCCGACGGCTTGACTGACTTCAAAGATTTCACTGGCTGGGATGCTTTAGCTGGAGAATCCTGTTTCAACAATCCACTGAGGATTAGCTTGTTTTTCCACTCCTGCAGGACCCTTGAACTAAAGGCATGACAAATAGAGCAAGAGTCCTGCAGGTGCAGAGCCCCCAAGCAGTACACAGTAGTGTGCCCATGTCAGAGACATATTCTGACAGCAGGAGTCACACTTTTTAAAACCTGAGGTTTTAACTTCCTTGGACATTTTGAGAAAAAAGGAAGGAAGTACTACAAAAAGACACTCTACAATAATAAAAATTATACTGATAAAAACCTTAAAGGAGAGCCTCTAACTTAAACGGCTGTCCTTAAGGGGGGGAGGGGGAGAACTTTCTAACTTCAGGGAACAACAGAAGGCCTAGCGACTAAGGGGCGAAGGCCAACAGCACAAAAACACAACAAAGGACAAGATAAGGTGTTTACAACTAAATAGACTTACAAACTACTATAAACAGAGAAAAAAATACTAACTTTTCAAGTAAATTATTTAACTTTAAACAGAGAAAAAAGTTATACTAAGCCTGAGCCAGTACTGACGCAACCTCGCAGCTAAAGCGGCAAATGAGATCTAGGTAGCTGACGCTGGGCATTCTGGGATAAGGGGTAGCCTCGAGACAGTAAAGAGCTCTCGAGGTATAGAAAAGTGGCAGAGTCGGAGCCAAGGATCGGCTCCGAACCATCCCGCAAGAACGAAGGCAAGATTGGACAACTTGACATAAAAGGTTTTAAAACAAAAATAAGGTTGTCTGACAACTAGCAACAACATAGAGTTTTATACATTAATTTATACATTCCCACACATATTAAAATATACATACATACTCTTTTTGAATATTAGTTGTATTAAATTGTTTTTAATGTAGTGTTGACAGCTTTAGGTTATATGAGGCAACAGTTTTATGTTCAGCTGTATATCATGATGACTGACACTGTTTTTAACCAATAGAAGTAAGTGTTATGGTATTTAAGGTGAATGCATGTAGAATAGTTTGTCTGATGAAGTTTGAAACTTGTTCAAACAAAAGCGCTAACAGTTTCTTTGCAACTGGAATCATTAAATACTTGGTGCTTTTATATTTCTCAGCTTGTGGTTCCTCTCATTTGAACTTTTGAGCATTGTTGCAGAGGTGCTTGGACTTCAACCTTGTGTGTTTTTGTAGTACTTTGTAATAAATAATTTTTAAATATAACATTTGCATGTGGAACTCTTGACCCTAGCCAGTTTGGTTTTATCAAGGACAGAACCCACTTGCTTAACCTGACCGACTTCAAGAAAGTTATTTCGGTACACACTGCTAATCAAGATCTCGTAAACTCATTCAATGCCATCCCACACCTGGGTACAGCTGACACTTCTCCAGCTAAATGTAAATTTCTATGCAATTCATTGGATAGCAAACTGATTCAGTAAAAGAACACAGGAAATTAGGGTGGGAGGCTCTACCTCCTCCATAGAAACTGTCACTAGTGGCATACAACAGGGTACATATAGTCCTCAGGCCACTACTATTTGGCATTTACTTCTCGAACAGCAAAGCTAATGTTTAATGATTTATGGATGACCCTGTTTGCAAATGACTATAAACTTGGTGCCATCATAGAGTCGAAGGACACCAAGATCCTACAAGAGGGCTTTTCCCAAACAAATAGCTGGTGCCAAAAAACATGGCCAAAAACCTAAATGCCAAAAATATATAGCAGTATGGTTTAGAAAGCATGATGCCCCCTGTAACAATCACATCAACAGCGCACTCCTGGAAAATGATCATGTAGTTCAGGATCTGGGAACCCATGTAGGCAATGAGCTGTCCAGTTTGGGATCTGGGAACCCATGTAGGCAATGAGCTGTCCAGTTTGGGACCTGGTAACCTATGTAGGCAATGAGCTGTCCAGTTCAGGACCTGGGAACCAATGTAGGCAATGAGCTGTCCAGATCAGGACCTGGGAACTTATGTAGGCAATGAGCTGTCCAGATCAGGACCTGGGAAACTATGTAGGCAATGAGCTGTCCAGTTTGGGACCTGGGAACCTATGTAGGCAATAAGCTGTCCATTTCGAGACATGGGAACCTATGTAAGCAATGATCTGTCCAGTTCGGGACATGAGAGCCTATGTAGGCAATGAGCTGTCCTTCCATCACTAAGTATCCACTATTGTACGAAAGTCCTTTTTCACTGGGTAGCTTATTAGAAAGGGTACAGCAAGCAGATCCAGTGTTGTGGTCATTGCACAGTATTCAGCACTTATTAGGCCGATCATGGAGTATAATGCCCCCCATTCAGTATGTATCTGGCCAAACACCTGACACAACCTGAATGACCATAATGTTTTCTCACCAAGATGACCAAGGGCTTAAACCACAAAAGCTACACTGACTGTCTCAAACACCTGTCCTTCTTTTCAGGATGTTACAGGCTACTAAGGAGCAATATCTGCCTTACTTACACAGCCTCAGACACCATTCTTTCAGGTCTACAGCAAATCCACAAGTCCAACAGTTGCAAAAACACCTGCTCAAAAGATATGAATCTCTTCTAAAACATAACAGAACATACTGAAAGAACAGAGATGCATCACTTCTCTGGGACAGTCTTCCTCTCCACAATAAACAAAGTACGTTTATAACTCTAGGCAAGCATAATTTGGACTAATGGATGGAAAACTGCATGTTTACCACTCTTGTCCCTTATGGATAGGGGTAACATGTAAACGTCTGCAAGCTCTGGGTACATCACACCTAAAACATAAGGGGTGTGGGCTATTTTTATAAAAGGATATAAAAAATTTCTAGGAAATGTGTGGCTAGGCTTCTAAAGATCCTTATAGATGACAGCTTACTAAGTACCTATGATCCTAGTATTCTTATGAATGACAGCTTACTAAGTACTTATGATTCTAATACTTATGTTGATTCTGATTTCAAACATAATGGATGCTGGTATATGTGGAGCAGCTAAGTGCCGAGTTTTCAGTTCTAGAGGAATAATCACAAAAAACAGATGCAATTGAAACTGCTGTACTCTTTTAAAATCCTAACCAAGAAAGACTGGTAACTCACCTTGTTCGAGTTTGCTAGCTGCTGCTCGAAGTGTGGATGATGTTAAGCTGCCATCCACTGGGGGTGTGCCTGGGCGGCTGCTTGCCCTGGAGCTACTGGTTGATCCTTTCCTGTCTTTTTTTGGCGGGGTCTTCTTTTTCTAGGGGAAAAATAAATATTAATCCATTCTCTGCAAATTTTTAACATCAGCCTAAACAGATGCGTCTTGGTGATAAGTGGTGAGATTTGTGTCTGCATATTCAGCAGCTTGTATAGTGGAAAAAAATCAAGCAGACAGACAACCTGCCTGACCGAGGGGGGGGGGGCTGCGGGGAGCAAGATGTGCAGCTACCTCATCAGATGATGCTCCACAGACTAGGAATGTAGTATGGTGTACAGGGTGTGGCCTGCCTGCCTGGGAATAGTGCAGGGAGCAAGATATGCAGCTACCTCACCAGACATGCTGCACAGACTATGAATGCAGTATGGAGTACATGGTGTGGCCAGGCCTGCCTGCCTGGGGACAGTACAGGGAGCAAGATGTGCAGATACCTCATCAGATGATGCTGTACAGACTACAAATGCAGTACAGTGTATGCAGAGTGGCCTGCCTGCCTGGGGGGGGGGGGGGGGGGCAGGGAGCAAAATGTGCAGCTACCTCACCAGATGACACTGCACAAACTAGGAATGCAATACAGTGTATTGGGTGTGGCCTGCCTGACTGCATTGGGGGGGGGGACAAGGAGCAAGACGTGCAGCTACTTCACCAGATGATGCTGCACAGACTAGGAATGTAATATAGTGTACAGGGTGTGGGAAAGGAGCTTCAGAGCAGAATGCCTTTATGTACCACATGCAAACATTTCAAGACAACGATTCCTTTATACACCATCTACAAAAATTGACAGCAACAATGCCGATAAAGATTAAGATAAAATGACTGCAACACTTTACTTTCACACTACCTATAAAAAGTTACACACTTTCTGTATATACCACCTACAAAAGCAAGTTGCAACAGTTCCTGTGCAAAACAAACCAAAAGGACAAATACAAAATAAAACATGGAGGAAGACCCCTCTAACAAGTAGTCTAAGGGGACACTTCTTACACTAAAGGACAACTACAGGCTGACATCTAGTCAAAGCGATGCCAAAGGTACTTGCAGAACAATAAACAGTCTAAGACTGATTACAGTAGGAAAAATGAGTTGGGCATTTACTTGCATTAGGAAACTGTAAGAAGCAGTGATGTATTCTTCAGGTAAACCATAACATTTGAGAATCAATCTCAAACAGTAGCAGAAATATTACATTACCTGAATACAAATATATCAGTCAAACAATGCCACAGCAGTTAATGAAATACTACAAGACCAAAGAACTGGTCATCTGTTCTGAACACTGTCACAACACAGAATGATGTTTCAAAAGAACAGACAATATTTAGCACCTGAGAATACACATCTGTCTGTCACAAACACTCAGATTTATCATAGTAACAAAATACTATAGTACCACAGAAAATGACAGGACTACCAAAACCTCTCTCAATGACAAGAGAAGTATTACAGCAGCTATTAAAATGTTGAACCAGCTAAGGTTACTGCACTGGTTTTCACAAGTCTCAAAGCATCTAGTGAAATAGTGAAGGACACAATATCTGTCTAGAGAAATTTCTAGAGTGTACAGTGAGGTACTACACTTACCCCTGACCAATCCTGTCTTAGAGTGCACAATGAGGTACCACATTTACCACTGACCAATCCTGTCTCAGAGTGCACAATGAGGTTCCACACTTACCACTAAACAATGCTGTCTCATACAGTGTACAATGAAGTACCACACTTACCAGTGAACAATCCCGTCTCATACAGTGTACAATGAGTTACTGCACTTACCACTAAACAATCCTGCTTCATACAGTGTACAATGAGGTACTACACTTACCACTGAACAATCCTGTCTCAGAGTGTACAATGCGGTATCAAACTTACCACACCTGTCTCAGAGTGTACAATGAGGTACTACACTTACCAATGAAAACACCTGTCTCATACAGTGCACAATGAGGTATTACACTTACCACTGACCAATCCTGTCTCTCTCAGTGTACAATGACGTACTACACTTACCACTGAACAATCCTGTCTCACTGTACAATGAGGTACGACACTTACCACTGAACAATCCTGTCTCAGAGTGTACAGTGAGGTACATTTATCACTGAACAGTCTTGTCTCAGTGTATAATAAGGTACCACACTTACCACTGAACAAATACAGTGTACAATGAGGTACTACACTTACCAATGAACAATCCAGTCTCATACAGTGTACAATGAGGTATTACACTTACCACTGAATAATCCTGTCTCATATTAATGAGGTACTACACTTGCCACTGAACAATCCTGTCTCTCACAGAATACAATGACATACTACACTTAGCACTGAACAATCCTGTCTCATACAGTGTACAATGAGGTACTACACTTACCAATCCTGTCTCATATAGTGTACGATGTACTACACTTACCACTGACCAATCCTGTCTCACAATGTACAATGAGGTACATTTACCATTGACCAATCCTGTCTCTCACAGTGTACAAAGACGTACTACACTTATCACTGAACAATCCTGTCTCGTACAGTGTACAGTGAGGTACTACACTTACCACTGAACAATCCTGTCTCATATAGTGTACAATGAGGTACTACACTTACAACTGACCAATCCCGTCTCTCACAGTGTACAATGACGTACTACACTTACCATTGAACAATCCTGTCTCAGTGTACAACGAGGTACAACACTTACCAGTGAACAATCCTGTCTCACAGAGAGTGTACAGCGAGGTACACTTACCAATGAACAGTCTTGTCTCAGAGTATACAATGAGGTACCACAGTTACCACTGAACAATCCTATCTCTTAAGGTGTACAATGACATATTATTCTCTCATATAGTGTACAATGAGGTACCGCACTTACCACTGAACAATCCTGTCTCATACAGTGCACAACGATGTACTACACTTACCAATGAACAATTCTGTCTCGTAGCGTGTACAATGAGGTACCACACTTACAACTGAACAATCTTGTCTCAGTGTACAATGAGGTACTACACTTACCACCGACTAATCCTGCCTCATACAGTCTACAATGGGGTACCACACTTACCAAACAATCCTGTCTCAGAGTGTACAATGAGGTACCACACTTACCACTGAACAATTCTGTCTCATACAGTGTACAATGAGGTACCACACTTACCACTGAACAGTCCTGTCTCATACAGTGTACAATGAGGTACTACACTTACCACTGAACAATCCTGTCTCAGTGTACAATGAGGTACTACACTTACCACTGAAGAATCCTGTCTCATACAGTGTACAGTGAAGTACTACACTTACCACTGAACAATCCTGTCTCATACAGTGTACAATGAGGTACAACACTTAGCACTAAATAATCCTGTCTCATATAGTGTACAGTGAGGTACACTTACCACTGAACATTCTTGTCTCAGAGTGTACAATGAGGTACCACAGTTACCACTGAACAATCCTGTCTCTCAGATTGTACAGTGACATACTACACTTACGACTGAACAATCATCTCTCATACAGTCTACAATGAGGTACTATACTTAACACTGAACAATCTTGTCTCATACAGTGTACAATGAGGTACTACACTTACCAATTCTGTCTCATACAGTGTACGAGGTACTACACTTACCACTGACCAATCCTGTCTCAGAGTGTACAATGAGGTACTACACTTACCACTGACCAGTACTGTCTCTCACAGTGTACAATGACGTACTACACTTACCACTGAACAATCCTGTCTCACTGTACAATGAGGTACAACACCACTGAACAATCCTGTCTCAGAGTGTACAGTGAGGTACACTTACCACTGAACAGTCTTGTCTCAAGAGTGTACAATGAAGTACCACACTTACCACTGAACAATCCTGTCTCTCACAGAATACAATGACATACTACACTTAGCACTGAACAATCCTGTCTCATACAGTGTACAATGAGGTACTACACTTACCAATCCTGTCTCATATAGTGTACGATGTACTACACTTACCACTGACCAATCCTGTCTCACAATGTACAATGAGGTACATTTACCATTGACCAATCCTGTCTCTCACAGTGTACAAAGACGTACTACACTTATCACTGAACAATCCTGTCTCGTACAGTGTACAATGAGGTACCACACATACCACTGAACAATTCTGTCTCATACTGTGTAAAATGAGGTACTACACTTACCACTGAACAATTTTGTCTTGTAGCGGGTACAATTATGTACCACACTTACCAATGAACAATCTTGTCTCAGTGTACAATGAGGTACTACACTTACCACTGAGTAATCTTGTCTCATACAGTGTACAAAGGGGTACCACACTTATTACTGAACAAGCCTGTCTCACAGTGTACAATGAGGTACCACACTTACCACTGAACAGTCCTGTCTCATACAGTGTACAATGAGCAACTACATTTACCACTGAACAATCCTGTCTCATACAGTGTAAAATGAGGTACTACACTTGCCACTAAACAATCCTGTCTCAGTGTACAATGAGGTACTACACTTACCACTGTACAATCCTGTCTATTGTAGAGTGTACAATGAGGTACTACATTTACCACTGACCAATCCTATCTCTCAGAGTGTATAATGACATACTACACTTACCACTGAACAATTCTGTCTTGTAGAGTGTACAATGAGGTACCACACTTACCACTGAACAATCTTGTATTGTAGAGTGTACAATGAGGTACTACACTTATCAGTGACCAATCCTGTCTCTCAGAGTGTATAATGACGTACTACACTTACCACTGAACAATCTTGTCTCAGAGTACAATGAGGTACTACACTTATCACTGACCAGTTCTGTCTCTCACAGTGTACAAAGACGTACCACACTTACCAGTGAACAATCCTGTCTCAGTGTACAATAAGGTACTAGACTTACCACTAAACAATCCTGTCTTTTACAGTGTACAATGAGGTACTACACTTACCACTGACCACAACTGTATCATACAGTGTACAATGAGGTACTACACTTACCACTGACCACAACTGTATCATACAGTGTACAATGAGGTACTACACTTACCACTGAAAATTCTTGTCTCATACACTGTACAATGAGGTACTACACTTGCCACTAAACAATCTTGTCTCATACAGTGTACAATGAAGTGCAACACTGAGGTACTGAACAATCCTGCCTCTGCAATGAGGTACAATTACCACTGACCAATCTTGTCTCAGTGTGTACAAAGAGGTACTACACTTATCTCTGAACAATTCTGTCTTGTAGAGTGTACAATGAGGTACCACACTTACCACTGAACAATACTGTCTCAGTGTACAATGAGTTACTACACTTACCACTGACCAATCCAGTCTCATACAGTGTACAATGAGGTACCACACTTACCACTGAACAATCCTGTCTCATAGTGTACAATGAAGTACCACACTTACCAGTGAATAATCACGTCTCATACAGTGTACAATGAGGTACTACACATACCACTGAACAATCCTGTCTCATACAGTGTACATTGAGGTACTACACTTACCACTGAACAATCATGTCTCAGACTCTACAATGAGGTACTACACTGACCACACCTGTCTCATGCAGTGTAAACTGAGGTACTACACTTACCACTGACCAATCCTGTCTCAGAGTGTACAATGAGGTACTACACTTACCACTGAACAATCCCGTCTCAGAATGTACAATGAAGTACTACACTTACCACTGACCACACCTGTCTCATACAGTGTACAATGAGGTACTACACTTAGCACTGAACAAGCCTGTCTCATAGAGTGTACAATGAGGTACCACACTTACCACTGAAATATCCTGTCTCATACAGTGTACAATGAGGTACTACACATACCACTGAACAATCCAGTCTCAGAATGTACAATGAGGTACACTTACCACTGACCAATCCCGTCTTATACAGTGTGCAATGAGGCACCACATGTACCACTGAACAATCCTGTCTCAGTGTACAATGAAGTACCACACTTACCAGTGAACAATCCCATCTCATACAGTGCACAATGAGGTACTACACATACCACTGAACAATCCTATCTCATACAGTGTACACTGAGGTACTACACTTACCACTGACCAATCCTATCTCTCACAGTGTATAATGACGTACGACACTTACCACTGAACAATCCTGTCTCATAAGAATGTACAGTGAGGTACACTTACCACTGAACAGTCCTGTCTCATACAGTGTAAGAGGTACTACACTTACCACTGACCAATCCTGTAAAATACAGTGTACAATGAGGTACCACACTTACCACCCAACAATCCTGTCTCAGAGTATACGAGGTACTACACTTAACACTGAACAATCCTGTCTCATACAGTGTACAATTAAGTACCACACTTACCAGTGAACAATCCCCTCTCATACAGTGTACAATGAAGTATCACACTTACCAGTGAACAATCCCGTCTCATACAGTGCACGATGAAGTACTACACTTACCACTGAACAATCCTGTCTCAAAGTGTACATTGAGGTACTACACTTGGCAATGAACAGTCCTGTCTCACAGCAGCTTATGAGGATATTGAATGAAATTCTGCAGCTTGTGGGGATACTGTATCTGGTCCGAATAATCACAAAGTGTCAAGTAACTATCCACAATACACACTGAAATATTACACATCCAATGGGTACTACACGAGTCTGGAACAATCACAAAGTACTCGGCAAGTCTCAAAGTGACTAAATATGACATACGAGAACACGATTTGTTCAAAACAATCTTAGAACAACAGAACTTTTACATCATTGCTGGCCATCTCATCAATCCCATACGAAATAACCACAGTTAGCAATGCATCACAACACCTAATGAAATATTACAGCATCTGTCCCACACAACATTGCCACATCTAATGAAATATTACAGCACCTCAGGACAATGCACCTGGCTCACAAAATATCACAGCATCCAGAAAACTATTAGAACACCCAAGGAAAATGCACTTGTTCCAACAAATGTAACAGCACCTAATGAAATACTACAGTACCAAAGAATAATGCACCTGTCGCAAACAGTGTAACAAGACCTAATGACACACTTCACCATCTGAGGACAGTGCACGTACGTTACAAAATGTCAAAGCACATAATGAAATAGTATAGCATCAGAGGATAATGCACCAATCCAGAATAATGCAACACTTAATGGAACAGAACAGCACCAGAGTACAGTATACCTGTCTAGAACAAAGTCATAGCGCCTGATGAAATGTAACAGTACCTGAAGGCAGTGCCCCTGTACCACACTACTAAACCACAAGAGGACAATGAACCTGTCCCATACAATTTTACAGCATCAAATTAAATATTACGGCACCTAGAAAGTACAGTTGTGTACACTTACCATAAATGTAGATGTTTGAGTGTATTCACTGTTGCAATCATTACATTTGGGTTATCCTGCTGGCAGGCTACCCTCAGTCAGCCTGAATTCCAAAGTCTAGGTCCGGCGTCGGTAGCTGTCACCTCTTCCCTGACGTCAGTGCGCCAGGGGTATAAAAGATGCAGCCAATGCCATTTTCTTCAGAGTTTTTCTTGCCCCAGATGTCAGGTGCCCCCAAAAGGGTAGGCTAAAAATATGTCAATAAAACATGCATGCACCAAAGTATATATTTTGCCTTCATCTACAAGCAAATACACCACATAGATTGTGTAGAATAGAGAAGTACAGATAAGTTCCAGCAAAGAAATGGGGGATGGCGGGTGGGTAACCTGGACTGCAACAGTGAATACACTCTAACATCTACATTTATGGTAAGTGTACACAACTATACTATGTTCTTCGTGTTTCACTGTTGCAGTCATTACAATTGGGTTGAATCCCAAAGCTAAGGTTGGGAGGTTGGAGCTAAATACCATTAGGGCCGGTTATTAGGCCCTGCAGAACTGCAGTGGCAAAGCCTGCCCTGGATTTAGAGTAGAGTGGTAAAGGATAGTGCTTTGTGAAGGTGTGCACTGAACTCCAAGTAGCCGCCTCTAAAATGTCTTTGGTTGGTACTCCCCTGAGGAAGGCTGCTGAAGTGGCTGCTGCTCTGGTTGAATGGGTATTGGCTTGCCATGTTGTGAATAGCAGAAACGAATGCAGTGGCCTATCCACTTTGAAATGGTCTGCTTTGAGATAGCCTTTCCTTGTGATCCTGCAGCATATGCCACTAGTAATTGCTCTGTCTTTCTGAAAGCTTTGGTTCTGTTCAAATAGAAGCGTAGCTGTCTGTGTATGTCCAAAGAATACAGAATTCTCTCCCCCTTATTCTGTGGGTTTTGATAAAAGGTAGACAGATGAATAGTTTGGTTAAGGGCCACACTGGGCACTACCTTAGGCATAAATGTCAAGTTTGTCCTCAGAGGAACCCTGTCTGGATGAAAAATGATAAAAGGTTTCATAGCCATGAGTGCCTGTAGCTCTGAGACTCGTCTTGCAGAAGTTATTGCTATGAGCAGAGCTGTTTTCCAAGATAAAAACTTTATGTCAGCTGTAGCGGCTGGCTCAAAAGGAGGCAGGGTGAGTTTTTCCAAGACATAATTGAGGTCCCAAGCAGGTATTGGTGATCTCCTTGGACGCCTTAAATTTTTGGCTCCTCTGAGGTACTGCCTTAATAAAGGATGAGAAAAGATTGGTGCCTCTGTATTGTAATGAGCTGAAATGGCAGAGGCATGATTTTTTATAGATGAAAAAGGATAGGCCTTTGTCCAGCATCTCAGTCAAGTATTGTAAAATCTGAGAAATATTTGGTACAGCTGTGTCAATTCCTTGTGCCTGGTTCCAAGCACAGAATATATTCCATTTTCCAGCATAGGATTTTCTAGTACTAGGCCTCCTGGCCTCCAAAATAACATCCATCACCACTTTAGTGAGAGGTGTGTTTTGTATGACTACATTATCCGTCATGCTGCCAGATTTAAGGTCTTGAGTTGGCTGTGCAGGATTTGATTTTTCTGCTGGGACAGTAGATGAGGCACTTGAGGTAAGGTCCAGGCTGGGCATTGAGACAAGCTCTTTAGGATTGGATACCAGTACTGGCGTGGCCAGTCTGGAGCAATCAGTATCATTTTTGGCTTCTGCCTGACCTTTAGGAGTACCTTGGGGAGGAGGGGCAGAGGAGGAAAGGCATATACTGTGAAGTTTTTCCAGCTGAAAGATGTGGCATCCACTTTCCACGCTTGTCTGTGATAAGTCCTTGTGCAGAATCTCTTTAGTTGGCAGTTGTGAGGTGAGGCAAATAGATCTATGTCCGGACATCCCCATTTCCTTCTTACCATGCTGAAGACTTGTGGATCTAATTTCCACTTGTGGGGATCCATGAGGTTTCTGCTTAGTTCGTCTGTCAGAGTATTTGTCTTTCCTGGCAGGAATTGTGCCTGCAGATATACTTGGTAAGCCAATGCTGTGTCCCACAAAGTCATGGCTAGTCTGCAAAGGGAGTAAGAATGAGTGCCTCCCTGCTTGTTTATATACCACATGACCATGGTGTTGTCTGTTTTTATCAGTAGTTGTCCAGGATGAAGTAGGTCCTTGAAGGCTGTCAGGACATTTTGAACAGCTAGCATCTCTTTTTGATTGACATGTAGATGCATTTGGTTTGCGGACCATGTGCCTTGAATACATTTTCCTGCCATGTGGGCTCCCCAGGCATAATCCGATGCATCAGTTGTTAATGTCTGTGTGGCTGGTGGTAGAGTGAATGGCTGTCCCTTGTTCTAGTGATAGGCCTTAGCCCACTATCAAAACTCCTGTTGCAGGCAGGGAATGAGAGTAATAAGAAGTTATATACCTACCATAACGTTCCATGTTAGTTGTCTTCTCTCGCCTTCTTTCTTGCTTGATGGGTTCGGAGCCGATCCCTCGGCTCCGACTCGGCACTTGCTAAGCTCGAGAGTCACTTTTACCAGCTCGAGGCAGCCCCATATCCCATGATGCAAGGCGGTAAGTACCCAGATCTCGTTTGATGACAAAGGGCAATAGCACCAAGCATAAAATACTTCCCAAAGGAAGAAAGAAAACTTACAGATGGAAGAAGGACCAGGTCTGAATGGTCTTCAGCATAATAATTTCTTATAACAAGGTCTGTCCAGGCCAGGGGGAAGGAGGGAGGGTCGCAAGAAAGAAGGCGAGAAGACAACTAACATGGAACGTTATGGTAGGTACATAACTTCTTAATGTTAAGTTGTCAATCTCGCCTTCATTCTTGCTTGATGGGACCGCGTCCTAACACCTCTATCCTGGGTGGCTCAATGGAACAAACTCTTGAGGACTGTAGAGCCAAAGCTGGCTCTGTCCCTGGAGGCCAAGTCCAATTTGTAATGGGAAACAAAAGTGTGAGGAGTGGCCCAAGTGGCGCTGCACAAATAGTGTCTAAAGGAAGTCTAGCTTGAAAGGCTGTAGAAGTAGCTAAGCTCCTAGTTGAATGTGCTTTAGGTTTTGAGCACAGCTGTTTTCCCCTGAGCAGATAAATTTCAGAGATGACCGAAGAAAGCCATCTGGACAAGGTCACTTTAGAAACAGGAAGGCCTTTTTTATTATCCGCATAGGAAACAAAAAGTTGATCAGATTTTCTAAATTTTTGTTCTGTCCAAATAATATCTAAGTTGACGGTGGACATCAAGATAATGTAGCTTTTGTTCAGCTCTGTCTGAATAGTTTGGGAAAAATACAGGGAGATCAATGGATTGATTCAAATTGTTCTTTGAAGCGACCTTAGGCAAAAAGGTTGGATTAGTTCTCAAAGATACTCTGTCTTTGTGAAAAACCAAATAGGGGGGTCGAACCGATAGAGCATGAAGTTCAGACACCCTCCTGGCCGATGTAATAGCCACTAGGAATAAAGTTTTCCAAGAAAGAAATTTCAGGGAACAAGAAACAGCTGGCTCGAAGGGGGGAAGAATCAAGGATGTCAGCACTAAATTTAGATCCCACTGAGGAGGAGGATTCCTGATTGGAGGCTTTAGTAGGAAAATTCCTTTCAAGAAGGCCCTGCAGAGCCTATGGGACATAATATTATGATCTGCTATCCCGACATGAAAATTGGAAATAGCAGCCAATTGAACTCTGACTGTGGAAGAAGAGGAGCCTGCATGAAAAATCTCTGCTAAGAAGTCCAGGACTGCCTGAACAGGGGCAGTGAAAGGATCAATATTCTTGGCCTTAGCCCAATAAGAGAAGCGTTTCCATTTGCTTGTATAAATCCTCCTGGTAGAGGATTTTAACGGTTACTATGATGTCTCTAACTGGGTTAGAGATCAAAGGAAGCCTGGCTAAGGAAGGAAGTGGAGCAACCATGCTGTGAGGTTGAGAGAAGGGATAGACCGGTGCAGCTGACCCGATTGGTGAATCAGAAGATCTGGCACTGGGTCCAGATGCCACGGCTGCACCAAAAGGTGATGATGGAGGAACGGGAACCAAACTTGTCGAGGCCAGTAAGGGGCAATGAGAATCAATTTGGCTCTCAAAACGGTAGCTTTCTGGATAACCTGAGGGATCAGAGGAAATGGAGGGAAGGCATAAAGAAGTCCCTGGGGCCAATCCTGGGTCAGAGCATCTCTGGGGGGATGGCCTGGTAGAGGGAAGAGGCAGAAGAAGTCTGGACATTTGCTGTTTTGGGGAGTAGCAAAAAGATCGCAACATGGACGACCCCATTCCAGAAAAATCTCTTCCGCTATAGATTGCTTGAGAGACCACTCGTGAGGCATGAGAATAGCTCTGCTCAATCTGTCCGCTACAATGTTGGTTTTCCCAGGGATATGCATTGCTACCAGAAACCGATGAGAGGAGATCACCCATTGCCATAGTCTGAGCGCTTCTCGACACAAGGAGTAGGACTTGGTTCCGCCCTGTTTGTTGATATACCAAACTACAGACATGTTGTCTGTGTGGACTGCAATTGTCCCTACGGGAAGAAAGTCGTTGAGGGCTTGCAACGTTAAAAGCACTGCTCTCATCTCCAGGACATTTATGTGCAGATGGTACTCGAACGGCTGCCACGTCCCATGAACCATCCTGCCCTGATAATGACCCCCACCCGATCAGGGAGGCATCCGTGGTGACAGTGGCTATCGGGGATGGGGTACAAAGTACCTGCCTTGGTGAACCTGAGGAGATGTGATCCACCAAGCAAGATGATCTTTGCAAGTCTGTGTCACCAGAATCTGGTGACGCATAGGAAGTTGTTGGTATGACCACTGTGTGAACAGCATCCACTGAAGAAGGCATGTAGAATCGAGCCAGGGAAGAAGAGTAATGGCTGCAGCCATGAGGCCTAATACCTTTAGAACCATTCTGGCCTGTACTTTCTTGTTGGCCAGAATGATCCTGACATGACTCTGAATGTCTGAAACTCTTTGACCTGTAAGGGTAGCTGACATCGAACAGTGTTTAAGTTTGCGCCTATGAAGGTAATAGACTGGCAGGGCGATAAGGATGACTTTTGAAGTTGATCGAGATGCCCAAATGAGAACAAAGATTTATTGTGTAATCCCTGGCTTGTATAAGCTGATGCCTGGTGGTGGCTGACAGGAGCCAGTCGTCGAGATATGGAAACACCTGGAATCCTTGACGTCTCAGGTGAGCCGTGACCACTGCCATGCATTTGGTGAACACTCTGGGGCTGTAGTGAGACCAAAGGGCAGGGCTCTGAACTGGAAATGACTGGACCCCAGCCGGCGGAGAAATCTCCTGGAGCGTCTGTGAATTTTGATGTGATAGTACGCATCCTGAAGATCTATTGAGCACATCCAGTTGTCCTTCTGTAAGAAGGGCAGAATTGACTGAAGAGTGACCATTCGGAATCTTGTCTTCCTCACAGACTTGTTGAGTCTGCTGAGATCCAATATTGGTCTCCAGTCTCCCGTCTTTTGGGGACCAAAAGAACCTTGAGTAGATTCCGGGCTCTGAATGGTCTGTTGTAACTGGCTGAATGGCTCTTTTTGCAGTAGTTTTGAGACTTCTAACTCTGCAATTTCCCTTAGACCGGTGGTACATCTGGAAGGGAATTTGAGGGAAAGGACTTTCCTCGAAAGGAATTATGTAACCCTTGGATATGATCGACTGTACCCATCTGTCTTGAGTGAGGGAATGCCAGGCTTCTGGGTACAGTGATAATCTTCCCGACTGCCTCCAAGGAGGGACAGCCGGGCAACATCTCAGGGATGCTGAAAGGGCTTGTCAGAGAGAGGCTCTCTGTTTCCCTGGTTTTTTGGACCCCCTCTGCCTCTAGAGCGGCGTCTGTTGTTGTTACCTCCTCTGACTCTAAGGGTGAACTGATCACGTGCAGTCGGCGTGACTCCTTGGGATTTATGGAACCACATTTTTCCACCTTTCTGTCCTTTGGGGTAAGGTCTAGAAGGGGTGGAAAAACGGACTCCTACAGCAGAAAGAGTCTTGCCGTCCTGCTCGCACCTGGTCAAAGTTTCCTTCACCTGAGGGCCAAACAAAGCTGACCCATCAAAGGGAGAATTTGTGAAGGACGCCTTGAAGGGATCTGCAAAGTCACATAGCCGCATCCAGGCTTGGCGTCTAAGAGCCACACCTGTACCTGCGGCTCTACTCGCTCCATCAGCAGCATATGATATTAACCGCATGGAGGAGTTCGCAATGGAATTAAGGGTTCCTAGCTGCGAAGCAATTTTTTTTTGAGCTCCTGCAGCTGTAGGATCCTGTACTACTTCACCCAGCTCCTTAAGGATATCCCTCTGGAGTCTGGTGAAGTGACATAGGTAATTCAGCGAACGCATAGCAAAGGTCGCTGAGGAAAACATCCGCTTACCGTACCTATCCATGGTCCTAGAGTCCTTATTAGGAGGATGGACGGGTACGGAAGGATCTGCAAGTTCCTTCTTGGTGGCAGCAGCCACCACCATGGCATCAGCGGGGACACCCTTAGTGAGGAATTGCTTGTCACATGGGGCAGTGATAAATTTTGAAGGCCTCCTAGGGACTGGCTCTACAGAGTCAGGAGCTGCCCACGCCTTCGGGCAATAACCTGCATAAGGGGGTCGAAGGCGGAGACACCCAGGAGGTGGAGGGCCGAGATCCAAACGCCTCTAGGTATACTGACTCATCCTCAGAGGGATTGTTGGTGGGCCAGTTTCCCTCTGTTTAAGGAGTTCTAGGATGTCTGAGAAGGAGACATCCTCAGAGGGGGATCTAGGGGATCCCTCTGACTCATCAAAGTCAGTATCTGAAGTGACAGACTCGGGGGAGTCTACACGTTTCCTCTTACAAGTCCTCTTCCTAGGAGGATCTCCCGAAACATCAGGAGAATCCTCGGAAGAGGGGGGAAATTCCCAATGGGGAAACCTGAGGCGGAGGATCTCTGGGTCCTGTAGCAAGAGAAGTGGCAGAGATGTCAACAGGCACTATAGAGGGAGGAGCTACGGGAACAGACTGCTGACTGATACCAGTGGCCAGCACACTCTTCATCACCTCGAATGCTCCCTCCCAGGCAGGTCCGAGAGAACCCGTTCAAGAACTAGGAACTCCAGGGACCACCGAAGGGAAGTCTCCGAGGCAGATGTCGGAGCCGAGCTCACCAAGGCCGAGGCTCCAAGGGGAAGAGCGGGTTCGGACAAGGGTCCGATGCCACTCACCCCTCGGAGGAGACCATGGAAGCCCGACCACGAATCCCTCTAAGGAAGGTCTCAAGAGGAGATAAGAGTAGAGGCTGAAGGAACAGAAGGGGTATCTGTCCTCCAGCCGTAGCAGTAACCATTCGAAGACTCCAACTCCAAGCTCTGGGGTAGAGTTGAAGGAGGAACTGTAACGGGGTGTGGACCAACAGTCGTCTGTTGAGACGGACTATGTAACATTTGGGCCAGTGCCTGTGACTTAAGTAATCTGCGGACCACTCTCTAAGTCATGGTCTGAAAGTCTGGATGACCTTGAAGATCGGCTCCGATGGCTCCGTTCGAAAGGAGGGTGAAGCCGAGCCGAAAGTATCGGCTCCAAGGAAGGAGACCTCGACCTCTTCCTGGAATGAGCCATCGGAACCGATGAAACTATAGACCCTGTCGGAGCCGACAACTTATCGGAGCCGATAGGAAGCCTCGATGCATCGGCTCCAGCCGGAGCCGATACAGCCACAAAAGTAACGGTGTCGGAGCCGATCGGAGCCGACACCGATGCCTGTGCCACATGGTGGTCGGAACCGATCGGAGCCGACACCGAAGTGGTCGATGCAGAATCGGCACCGATAGCCATCGGTGCCGAAGGCTTAGTTAAGCCAGAATCGGCTCCAGCCGGAGCCGATCCCGACTCAGAACGAGTCGGAGCCGAGGCCGCAGGCTTAGACACAGAAGCCTGGGCCTTGGAAGATTTGGCAGATTTAGATGGAGCCGACTTAGCCGGAGAGCCCTCCGGCTTAAGAAGGCCCCTAAGTATCAGTTTGTTTCTTCTTTCCTGCAGGACTCTCTGGCTGAAGGAATGACATATAGCACAGGAGTCCTGCAGGTGAAGAGGCCCCAGGCAATACAGGCAAGAAGTGTGACCGTCTGTCAGAGACATCTTCTGACAGCACGAGTCACACTTCTTAAAGCCTGAGACCCTCTCCTTTGACATGGTGTTTCACAACACACACACACACCAGTCAAAGAATTAAATTAAATAAAATACCAAAAGGTATTACTATAAAACACACACACACCCTAACAGGGGGGGATGGGATGGGTAAAGTTTGACTAAAAAAAATTAGTAGAGACAGGGAATTTTCTGTCAGAAAATCTTTATAATTAACTTAAAACTAAAAATTAAAGGGTTTTAGCAAAAGGGGCTAAAATATCAAAGTAGTGAATCACTTACCAGGAGCTGGTAAAAGGAGGACCTCATAAGCGAAGCGGCAAACGAGATCTGGGTACTTACCGCCTTGCATCATGGGATATGGGGCTGCCTCGAGCTGGTAAAAGTGACTCTCGAGCTTAGCAAGTGCCGAGTCGGAGCCGAGGGATCGGCTCCGAACCCATCAAGCAAGAATGAAGGCGAGATTGACAACTTAACATCTATAGTTTCCAGGCTGTGGCAATGCTGAGTCCAAACACTTTTTAGGTACCACTGAAGTTTCCTCATATGCAGTCTTGCATATGGAATTAGTAGAATGCAGCATGCCATGAAGCCCAAAGCCTGCAGAATTTTTCTTGCAGATAACTGGGCCTTTGTTGCCAACAGTCTGAAATAGGTAATTAGTTGCCTTTGTTTATTTGGCGTGAGATAAGCCATCTGGGCAGTTGTATTTAAGCTTGCGCCCAGGAATATTATCTCTTGAGAGGGTACTAGTTTTGATTTCTGTTCGTTGACCGTGTACCCTAGGTATAGTAGTAATCTCTTTACAAACGCCAGATGCTGTAGTAGAATGTCCTTGTTCTCTGCTTGAATGAGGCAGTCGTCCAAGTAAGGATATATTTGTATTCCTCTTTGTATGCAGAATGCAATTACTGGTGCCAGGCACTTTGTGAAGACCCTGGGTGCAGTAGATAAGCCAAAGGGCAGTGCAGAGAACTGGTAGTGCATTGAGCCAGCTTTGAATCTGAGGTATCTTCTGCATGTTTGTCTGATTGGGACATGCAGGTATGCCTCTTTTAGATCTAAAGTCATAAGCCAAGTCTTCTTGCTCAACATGGGCAGAAGCTGCTGTAGAGTCAACATTTTGAATTTTGGAATATCCAGATATGTGTTTAGAATAGATAGGTCCAGTATTGGTCTCCAGGCTTTGTCCTTTCTGGGTACCAAGAACAGTCTTGAATAAAATCCTTGTCCCTGCTCTTGCTCTGGTACTTGTTGAATGGCCCTCATGTCCATGAGGGATGAGACTTGCTTTTGTGCCTCTACCCATTGATGCTCCTGTAGGTCTGGCCAACCGTTTGCCCTTGGCAGTGTATGGAAGTGAAACTCGTAGCCTTGTGACACTATGTTTAAGACACATTTGTCCTGGGTTATCATGTGCCAATTTTGAGAGAAAAAAAAAAATGCTAGTTTTCCCCCTAAGGGTGCTGCCAGAAGATAAGTGATTGGCGCAGGCAGGGGGAAATCATTGGGACTGTTTCCTGTATGGCTGTGATTTGCCTTCTCCAGTTTTGGAGGTAGAAGCACCCCATTGTTTAGACCTGTACGAACCTTGGGGCTGGGATTTGCCTCTAGGGCATCTGTATCTGCCCCTTTGTGGCCTGTCTGGCCAGTGTCTGCTAAATCTTGGTGGCTGTACCTGTAAGAAATCCTAGACTATTTGCATAAATTTAGCTTTGTCCTCCATTTTCTTTAACACCTCTTCTGCTTTAACACCAAACAAATCATCATGCTGTAATGGAGCATCTAATAATTTTGCTTTAACATCAGGTAGATTTTGTTCCTTTAACCAAGCATGCCTCCTAATGACAGAACCCGTAACTGCGGCCCTGCAGGAGGCCTCCAGAGATTCAAAACCACATTGCAAAGTATGCTTTCCAACTTGTTCAGCTGCATGCAATAATTCCTGCATTTCTTTGTTTTCTGCACATTCAGAATTTATCAACATTTTTTGTTTAAGCAGTGACATAATATATTACTGATATTTGAACATATGAAACTGACAATTTAAAGCCCTTATAGCCAGGGTATCAGAAGTGTAAATCTTTTTTTCCGATCTGTGCAGTGCCCTAGAATTCCTGTTAGAGGGAGTAGGGTTTTTTGCAGTGGAAGCCTTGACCCCTTTGGGACCCTGATAGTTTCTGGGTCAGCAGCAGGGTTTTTGAAAAGGAATTTATGAGTCAGGAACCCTGTAGTACCTGTCCGGCTTAACAGGAGCTGAAGGGAAGGAGTCAGGGGTCAGACTGGACTCTGAAAATACATCATCTACAATGTCTAACAGGTGGCTAGCTAAGGGCCTGTGTGTTGTGGTAGTAAAAGGAAGTCTCTGAGCCTTTTCTTAGATTCTGAATAATCTTGACTGTCCCAGTGGAAATGCTCCCTCATGGTATGTAAAATTTCCGCAAAAGAATAATCCTCAGGAGGAGAGGCTGAAGGGATTGAGATTCTTCAGCATCAGAATCCTCATACGGAGGAAGAGAGTATTCCTGATCAGAAGAGGAATCAAATGAAATGGAAACCTGATCTGAAGATTCATATTCGGTCTCTTGCCTAGGCCTCTTATCAGAAGGGGAATGGGAACTCCTGATCAAAGTAATTAGGTCTTCGGCCATTTTGAGCATCTGTTTTTTTAGGCATGGAGGCCTGTCCATGAGGCTGCTGTACTTGTTTCTTTGTCTTTAAAGGTGCTTTAGTCTTTGCCTTTGAAGCTGAAGTCGTTTTAACATATAATTGAGTAGGTCTGAAAACACCCTCAGAAGCCGATGCCTGCTCAGCGGCTCTGGACCCATCTGAGGGAATAGTTTCCGAAGGTCCAATACCTTGAGCTTCCTGCGGCCTGATCGACTCCACATGGGTGTTGGTAGCGGCCTGCGAGTCTAAAGTAGCGGGGCTGCAAAGGCGCCTCACTGACAACCGGCGAACCGGCGACTGGCTTAGAAGAAGCCTTGTCGTTGGTTTTGGACCTCGGATGCCTGTCCTTTTCCTTGCGTTTCTTGTGAATTCCGGTAGTCGGATGGCTATCCGATGACAATGTATAGTTAAATCTTCTGCCAAAATAGTGAAATGCAAAATCGTACCGACACTTAATAGTGCGTTGGTTAAATCTAGCACAAAACCGACAACTAGCAACATCGTGGTCAGGGCCTTGGCAAGGAATACATTAAGAATGAAAGTCCTTATGAGGTATTGCTTCCCACAAGAAATACAATTATTAACTTTTTCTGACATCAGTCTGGAGCAAGAAAAAAGTTTCCCCAACGGGGTACTTAGCTTTTAGTGAAGACTCCAGATCTGAAATTCGAACACGAAAATCTCAGGAGTCGGCCGACCGGCACTTGCGAACTGCTTTTGCTTTGGGCACCGCGCGGCAAGAAAGACTGGAGAAAATGGCGTCAGCTGCATCTTTTATACCCCTGGCGCACTGACGTCAGAGAAGAGGCGACAGCAACCGGCGCCGGACCTAGACTTTGGAGTTCAGGCCGATTGAGGGTAGCCTGCCAGCAGTATAACCCAACTGTAACGACTGCAACAGTGAAACACGAAGAACATCTGTGCACCTATGCCACAGTTCCACAATACCTAGTGAAATATTACAGCACCCGAAGAAAAAGGCACCTGTTCCCACAAACTTAACACCTACTGGAATATTGCAGCATCTGAGGACAGCGAACCTGTCCCTTACGTCACAGTACCTAATTAAATATTACAGCACCTAAGGACAGTACGCCTGCTCATCACAATGTCACAATACCTAATGAAACATTACAATACAACTGTGTCCCTCGCAATGTCACAATACATAATTTTGCTTTGCTCTGCTAACCTATCTGCAATTCCCATCTACTCCCTCTTACTCAACTATACTTCCTACACACACACACACATTATACTTGTGACTCCTAGCAAATTCCTGTGTTTTTTTTTTTTTTTTGCTTTTTTTTTCACCTAATTCTCAACTTCCATTTACTCTTTTAGCACAATTTCCAACTATCTTTCTCCCTCCCATATTGCTTTGCTCTATATACATACACAGTCACACCCCTTCCTTAACAGCACCTATCGATTCTACATCGCATCTTCTACTTTTCCCAAATACAACCTCACTTTTTTCTATTTTACCTACATTCTCAATCTCCAGACTTTTGAACTCCTATTCCTTACTTTCCAGAAAATATACTAGAACAACCTAGCTCTCTTCCTTCATAGAAAATACTTTTCTACCTACCCTCTATCAGCTCTCAGACTCCACCATCAATAAATATCCATCTACCTACAACTTCTTTTTCCTTCTCGATACCCTACGTCCCCATTACCTGCCAATCATAACATATAGATCCCTTTAGTTAAGCTACTACTCAACTTACCCTCTATTCTTTTCTTGCTACTGGGCCATCTTTCATCCTACCATGACTCTAAAATAGCTCTCAGCATCTGTCCAAATTTGGCCCAACCACCTATTCATACTTCCTCCCTACACAAACTAAAATAAAATTGGGTGGAAAAATAATCACCAAACACTAGGGTCAATAATCCCCCCAATATATGAAAATCCTTCTACGAGAAGATATTCACCTAATTCTGACCCCAGCTATCACAATTATCATCAAGACAATTCTCTTCCACACACTACTCCAACTCTACAACGGTCAACCCCCAACCCTAATAATCTAACTTTTGCTGCCATAAATGTTAGAAGCATAGGAAATGAAATTGCTGAACTACATGCCTGGATTACCAAACAAGCCTGATATTCTTACTGTAACTGAAACTTGGCTTATATTCAGCATAAACAACTCTAAAATTATACCTCCCAGCTATAATATCATCCATAATGTCTGTACAAAGAGGAAAGGTGGTGGTACAGCTTTAATATTTCCTAGCACCCACCACATTTCCACCTATAACAAACCAATACCAAAATTCAGTTCAGCAGAGCTTCTTACTACTTTCCTGAACTTAAACAATTATAAACAAATATGTATTACTGTTCTTTACATCCCCCCTGGCAATAATACAGCTATACTGGAAGATATTCCACATTAGACATGCATAATAATTCCACAAGAAATACTACTACTAGGTGAAGTGAATATCAGTTGGTTGGACATAAACTAACTCCCCTGTATCTAGTGTGAACTTATTTGGTTTCACACAACTAATAGCTGCAGACATTATAGCAAGACATCAAATTCCCTAATAGACTTGATCCTAGTATCAGACCCCAACCAATACACCACGTCAGGTACAATGCCTGCCTCAGTGATCATCTCCCAGTCTATACAACCAGACATATCATACATCCTCTTAAACAGCATGTTTATAAAGCAACACACAACCTTTCCAGGATTAACCCAGAAATGTTCATTACTAACCTATCATCTATTAACTGCTACTTCCAAAAACTCCTCCCATTAAATGATGCTGTAAATGAATTTATTACAACTTTTCTAAATATCTTCAATAGTCTTGCACCTCCTCAAAGGAAAAGACTAAAACAAATACTGTAATGTGGCTATCCAAAAGAGTAGAATGTTACTGCAGAATAGAGAAAAAGCATGGAAAGAAAGGCAAAAATATAAAACACCTCAATGTCTTGAAAACTTCAGAATGTTTCACAATCGTACTAGAGAGCAAATTAATGAAAACAAAAAAATATACGATAACAACTCTCAGAATAATAGTAAACACAAACCTAAAAAAATTCTGGACTGCCATTAAAGAAATCCTGCATCCTGGTCATAAACTCAACCTTAACCCCTCTCCAATAAACTCATCACTCGAAACTGCAATCCAATTAACTATTATTTCATAGATAGCATTGTATCTCTAACCAATGATTCCCCAACATCTAATCCCAATTGTGCCCAGCAGCCACATTTCACTACATCCACTCTCACCCTCAAACCTATGCCCAAATCCTATATAAAACTACTCAAACTCAGACCATGCTCTAACTTCAGCTGATGACCTTCCAAGTGAGTACCTTAAAATAGGAGCTGACAGCACTGCCTACCCTGTTTCAATCCTTATAAATAGGTCTATCCAGGTATCTAACATCCCCTCCCTGTAGAAAAAGTCCTCTACACAAAGGAAGAACTTCAACGCACATTACTAATTTCAGACCTATGGCAAAACTCCCCCACTCCAGAGTACTTCAAAAACGTATTAAAAACAACTGCTAAACTATCTCCTGCAGGAAGAACTCCTATCCCCCACACAACATGGTTTCTGTCCTTCCCATTGTACTAACACTGCACTTCTAACCTATACAGATACTGTCAAGTAAAGCTAGGGATAACCACAAACTGGTTTCTTCCTTATTTCCAGACTTGCAGATTTACCTAAAGCCTTCAACACAATTTGTCACAGCAAACTTCTACTTTAGATGTCTTCATTAGGTGTCTCTCAGCCCACCCCTTCTATGGTTCAAAATCTATGTAGCAAATGGGTATCAGTCAGTAAAATTGCACTGCACTCTCTCTTCTCCATACCTCCCAGACACCAGAGGTGCACCACAAGGCTCTATCCTTGCTTCCCTCCTCTAATATTATCATCAACACTTTCCACACATTCACACAACAGGCCTCCCTAATACAGTATGCAAATGACTCCACACTCATTTGCACATCTGACAGCGAAACACCTCCAAAAAATTACTCAAAGCTTTTAACAGCAATTGAAACAGGATTTTGTAACTCAACTTAACTTCAACCCTAAAAAAAATACTATTATTAACCCAAATCCCTCTCCCATGTAAAAACAAAATTTAAAGTCCTCTCTCGACAATACTGCCACACTCCTCATACCAAGTTATTAGGGAAGATAGTGGATGATAATCTTAAATTTGACCTGCATATGTAAAATTGCATAGGATGTTTTACAGGGCCAAAAACTCTCACCAACACAAGTAAAACTACACTTGCCACTACTTATCTCCCCCCCCCACGTCTTTATGGTGCTCCCATTCTTACTAACCTTCAAGCATCACAAAATCAAAACTTGAGCAATGCTATAACAAAGTTGCTATATTTGCAGCAAATACCCCTTTCAGAACCCACCACTGCATAGCACTAAACAGCCTAATTTAGTTGGAGTTAGCCCCTCAACTAATATACACAGCTGGTACCCCTATAAAATTACCAAAATTCATCTGCTTGTCTGGCAGTAAATAACATTCTACACAACCATGTTCCTAGCTGGTCATTAGGATCCAATGACCAAAAGTTCCTGTCTGTCCACAAACCTATCAAATCTGATGGGCATTGTCTGCACCCACATACCATGTTGCAAAAGCCTTATCTCTATCCGTCAGGTCAACATCCTCCCTCTCATCCTATAAAAGCACTCAAAGACTTCCTAGCCAAAATCTGGCTCTGTTCTTGCTCTACACCAGGATAAACTATATCCCCAAATCTGCACAAATACCTATTCAAGCCTTACATCTCTTTACTCTCTCATCTTCACTCACTTCTATCAATTTCTTTCCCCTGGCTTTCTCTGTAAATATATCAAAAGCTCGCTTTTCTCTCGCTTCATATTGCAATTCCAGTTTGTATTATACTAACTTACCTTTAATTTCTCTATAAACTTGCTAAAATTTCTGTTAAATCATTGCCATATAACTTGCATCTACTCTTAACCAATGTTTTCGGATTATGTCTAATTTGGTATTAGTATTTAAAGACAATAAAATTATTATTACTAAAAAGTTTTGCAATACTTTCAAGCTTTTCTTCCCAGGCCTCCACTGAAAATGGGCTACTACCCAGGCCAACTTTCCTGGTAATCAAATGTCAATAAATAGATAATGAAATTTGAGAACTAAAACAGAGATCCTAAAGAAATAACTGTTACCAAACTAGCAAAATAACATGGCTTAAACTTTTTATACAGAATACAAGCTTTCATGTTCAGAGATGCTTCATCATGTATATACACATCCCAACTAGCAGATATTTAAAAAAAAAAAAAAAACAATCATACAATATTTCAATTAAACTGATTAATAATGCAAGCCATGTAGATGTAAAACAGGTTTCAAAGAGCAGAATTCATTTAGACCTGGTACATTTACAGCATTAAGATGTACAACCCATTTATACTCATAATATTCAGTTAGAGCAATAATATCACCTCCACAAATAGCTGAATTAAGAAGCTGTAATACACTAAACTTAAATCTGTGTCACCTCCTTCTCGGAGATGTGTTTAGTTAAAGCATTTGTTAAAGCACTCTTTCTAATATAAATGTGCTGTGACATTTTTTCTTTAAAGCATTTGTTAGTCTTGCCAAAGTAAAACTCTGCACAAGATATATATGACACAACATTAATCAAATTAGAAAATTCACAATCAGCAACAACTTGAAAACAAAAGACTTTTCCAGTTATAGGGTGCTTAAAAGAAGACAAACTACTGATGTACTGAAAACAGTTACAATTCATACAGGGAAAAGTTCCAACTCCAGAAGTAATATCTGTATTAAGGGCATCAACCCTAGTCTGTTTTATCTGCTGGTTGGGATGTGTGTGTATACCTGATTAAGCATCTCAGAATATGAAAGTTTACATTATTCTATAAAAAAATGTAAGCTGTGTTTATATCTGTTTTTATGCTACTTAAAATAATGAAATTACAGCACCTGAGAACACTGCACTTGTCCTGGGGATGTCACAGTACCTAATGAAATATTACAGCCTCTGAAGACAGTGTACTTACCTGAACAATGTCACAACAAACAATGAAATACAGCACTCCGCACTTGAGGGCAATGCATCCATCCAATAAAATGTCACAACACTTAATGAAATATTACAGCATTTAAGGGCAAGTCTGTCCCAAAAAAGTCACAGCAAACAGAAAATATAAAAATTCCTGAGGACAATGTGTTTATCCCAAACAATGTCACAACATCTAATTAAATACTACAGCATTACAGGACACTGCATCTGTCCCAAAGAATGTTAGGAAACTTAATGAAATAGCATATTTAAGGACAATATATATATTCCAAACAATGTCAACATGTAATCAAATACCACAGCATCAGAGGACATTGCATCTGTCCCAAAGAATGTTATATTATCCTTAAATATACTATTTTGTTAGGTTCTCTAGCTATTCCAAACAATGTCATAACATCTAAGTAAATACTACACCATCAGAGGACACTGCATCTGTCGGAAACCTAACGAATAGTATATTTAAGAACAATATATCGAACAGATATTGCCAATATGCTGGCCGGCCGACAGATTCAATGCCAACTTTACCCACCCCGCCCAAGGACCGATCACAATACCAGTAGTTTGCCAGGCACCCAGTATTACTGCTGCACAGGTTAAAACAGCACTGTCCAAGGCCAAGAATACAGCTTCTATGAAACCTGACAATATCCCTGCCTGTGTTCTACATGAAATAGAGAGTGAACTGGCACCTCACCTGTGTGCCCTGTTCATCCCAGCCTCACCTCAGGCTTTGTCCCTACCGAATGGTGCACTGCTGCAGTTATCCCTCTCCACAAAGGAGGATCGACTACAGACCCTGGGAACTATCGCCCCATTTGCCTGACAAGTCTGATATGCAAAGCTATGGAACACATCACCATGGAACTAATAAACAAGGATATAAGGAATCTCCAAACTCTGGATCACACACAGTTATGATTTTGTGAAGGGTAGATCATGCCTGCTCAACTTGGTCGACTTCTTTGAGTCAGTCACCACGGCTGTAGATGAAGACAAGGTGGTTCATAGAGCCTACCTTGATCTGGCCAAGGCCTTTGATACCATTCCCCACTCAGGAATCATAGAAAAACTCACTATGCTAGGCATCAACCCTTATATCACTAGGTGGGTTGCAAACTGGCTCACAGAACCCACAGTGTGAAAGTAGCTGACTCCAAGTCAGACTGCCAACCAGTCACAAGTGGAGTCCCACAGGGATAGGTCCTGGGTCCTCTCCTGTTTGGTATCTACGTCTCAGAAATCCAGGCCAACACGAAGGGACTCTGGCTGACAAAATTCGCAGATGATTGCAAGTTGGGAGCCATTAACAACTCCCCAAGTGATGTTGACATCCTACAGAAAGGCCTCAGTGAGACCAACGACTGATGTCAGAACCAAGGCCTTAAGCTCAATGCCAAAAAATGTAGTCATCCCCTCTGGGAAAAAAATATTTCCCGTGAATTACTACATCGACGGTAGTCCAGGACTAACAGAAGACGTTATAATAAGAGATCTGGGAACACAGGTTGACAGCAACCTCTCTTTTGACCACCACACTGCCACTGTGGTCAGAAAGTCCTTCTATGTGGCACATCTCATTACTAAGGGTTTTGCATCCAGGAAGAAAGAGGGTCATTATCTCCCTCTACTCTTCCCTCATTAGGCCAATCATCGAGTACAATGCCCCATTTGTCATGTACCTCACTAGACACCTGCAACAACTGGAGAGACCACAAAAGTACCTCATAAAGAGGACCCTAGGCCTTAAACACTTATCCTATGTGGACAGACTCAAAAAAAAACCCTCCTAACTATTCTCCGTCTCATATCGCATACTTAGAGGCAATCTCTGCTTGACTTGCAAAGCCATGTCTGACGCAGCTCTGTCAGAAATGCTACATCTAAAGAAATCCCAATCCCTCCGCACCACACGGTCCAGAGACCTCAACCTCATTACCACAATCAATGGAACGTGCTGGAGGGACAGAGACTACCCATGCTATGGATTAGACTTCCCATACATGTCAAACAGAGCATCTCACTGGCCCTTTTCAAGAGAAATCTTGATGAGTGGATGGGAAATAGAAAATTCACCCTGGGGATCACTCCAGTGGCTCTACTCGACAGAGGCAATGGGAAATAAGGTGAGGTGGCACAATGCCAGGGTAATCCTATGGGCTAAGCTTATAAAGGCTCCAGGGCCATTAGCCTAGCACACACCTATGAACCTATTCCAAACAATGTCACAACACCTAATTAAATACTGAAAGCATCAGAGGACACTGCATCTGTCCCAAAGAATGTTAGAGAACCTAATGAAAAAGTATTTGTAAGGAGAATATATCTGTTCTAAACAAAGTCACAACATCTAATAAAATACTACAGCATCAGAGGACACTGCATCTGTCCCACAGAATGATAGGGAACCTAATGAAATAGTATACTTAAGGACAATATACCTATTCCAAACAATGTCACATCTCATTAAATACTACAGCATCAGAGGACACTGTATCTGTCTCATAGAATACTAGATAACCTAATGAAATAGGATATTTAACTGTTGCAAACAATGTGACAACACCTAAAGAAACCCTGCATTACCATATGACTGCTTAGAAGAAACGTCAGGAGTCCAAATTCACATAGTATACTTTCCTCAGAAAAAGAAAACCATTCAAATTTTTACACTTTTTTACTATGATACTTTATATTTAATCAATACTAAGATAGTGATAAATTGTGTACTCCCACTCTTCATTGGAATCTCCTGGTAATCTGCTCATATCCACATCTAACCACTTAAGAGAAACCAACAACAGTTATATTACCTGGTGACAGTCCTTCACTGCATTCTTCAACTTTCTAAATACAATCCATCTCAACTTCAATCAAGAAATCATCACAGCTATGGACTCTAAAGATGAATTAATTAATTTTAAATTCTGACCTAAGCCAAGTCTTTTACTAGAAAAATATGAACATGTTGTGCTTTTTATTTATTACATAATGGTGTGACATTCAGTTACATAATTATGCTTTCGTTACTAGTTATTACAGCTTTCGGACTGCTTTTGCATAACTTTCTTTTTCTCCTTATTCTTTAAAGAGTTTATGTCAAATTACCACTTTATTGGGGACCAATATATATATATATTTTGTTTTTTTGCAGCAAGGCAAGCCTCCCAGCACCCTCCAAGCTGGTGACTGGGAAACCCACTCCCACTGCAACTCCTTCTAATAAGTTGGCTATAAAGAACTTCCTAACAATACTCAACATGCAGTTGTCAAATGACAGCACACTGTCTGCATATGTTCTGAGATCCCTCACTACTGGGTCAATTTTCAGGAGGGTGGTTCTGATGTGACAGCTGTAGGGGACATCTTGTTTGATGAAGGATATGATTATGCACTTTTTGGTATTTTGTATGCCTGAATGATGGATGGTTTTGAATGTCTTTATGAGGTCCAGATAAACAATGTGAAATATTTTTTCCTCATCCATTATTTTGAACTTCTCTAAGAAATCAACTAGGCTGAGTAGACAGTATATGTCTTTGACGAAAATATTTGTAGGTAGCCTATGTCTTAGTATATTAAATTCCACAATGTTACTTTCCATAGCCTTACAGATGAGGCAAGAGTGTCTTATAGGTCTACAATTGCCTGGAACGGCTATTGCAACGTCTTTGTGAAGGGGCCGACTGCTGCAGCCCTACATTCACTTGGTACAAATCATGTTTGGAGGCCAATATTGAAAAGCCTTTATTAGTAGTCCAAAAGGTCATGCATCAGACTGAACAAGAGGCATCCTGGTATATTATCTGGCCCCACAGCAGCATTGTTCTTGGCCCTGGATAGTGCACTGATGACATGTTCTTGAGAGAGGTGGAGGTGTGGATGCTGATAAGAGGTCTGCACAAGATAAGGGGTGGGCAAAGGCATGAAGTTTTGAATAAAATTTAATCACCTAGTAGACTGACTTGTCTTCAGGCTTAGAGAACACAATATCGTTTACTAATAGCTCAGTGCAATTTTGAACATTTCAGAGGCTTGTGATGTAGTTAAAAAGGCTATGCGATTGTATTTTGCCTGGATGGCTATTTTTACCTCTTATCTAGCTTGAGTTGATTTAATCAGCATCCAAAGTTGTCTTTTGGTCTTAGTAAGAGAGTTTTTTGAATTTGCAGATTTAGTTTTGTTTTTAAGTGCTATGAGCTTTCTCGTTTTACTGTAAAACCTATTTACATCAATATTCCACCATAACGGATTACTTTTAAACTCAACATATTTATTTTGGAAAGGGACAGATGGCTTCACTGCGTCATTTATACATTCACAACATTTTGCAGTGAAGGATTCAGCATTTCTAGCATGGTCCTCAAGGGGAAGGGAATAATGTATTTTGCTAGGTTGTCACTCAGTTTTAGCAGATTAGCTACAGCATAATGTCTGAATAAACAGTTATTGCAGGATGCTTTTGGCAATATTCTTTTTCTTTAGGCTTCAGTCTTATTGTGAATATGACTAATTTGACAATGGAGGGTATTATACTTGGAGGGAAAGTACAGTTGTGTACACTTACCATAAATGTAGATGTTCGAGTGTATTCACTGCTGCAGTCATTACATTTGGGTTATCTGTTTGCAGGTAGCCCTAAGTCGGCCTGATTAACAAAGTATTGGGTCCTTCATCGGTTGCTGTCTCTTCTTTCGGGACGTCAGGTCATCAGGGGTATAAAACATGCAGCCGACATCATTACATCAATTTTTCTTGCCCCAGATGTGCGGTGCCCCCCTAATAGGAAGCAATTAAATCTATAAATATACAAGGTTATACCTCAAACAAAAAAGCAAATACATCAAAAAGCTTTTAAACATTGAAAAGGAGAGAAGAGGTATAGCCAAATGAAGTCAGAGGGCTGGAGGGAGGGTAACCAGGACTGCAACAGTGAATACACTCAAACATCTACATTTATGGTAAGTGTACACAACTGTACTATGTTCTTAGTGTTTCACTGTTGCAGTCATTACGTTGGGTAGATTCCCAAAGCTAAGGATGAGAGGAGGAATTTGGATACTAGGACCAGCTATAAGACCCTGCAAAACTGCAGTGGCAAAGCCAGCTCTGGATTTAGAGAAAACTGGCAAATGGTAATGCTTGGTGAAAGTATGTGCAGAACTCCAGGTAGCAGCTTCTAGAATGTCCCTGGTAGGTACGCATCTGAAAAAGGCTGTAGAGGTAGAAGCAGCCCAGAATGAGTGGGATCTGATCCCCTGTGGGATAGGTTTTCTTTGGTGCTTATAGCAGAAGTGAATGCAATGGCCTATCCATTTGGAGATGGTTCGCTTTGAAATAGCCTTCCCCTCTGTCCCTGCAGCAAATGCCAACAGCAGATGTTCAGATTTCCTTTGAGGTTTAGACCTGTCCCAAGTAGAATCCAAGTTGTCTGTGCACATCTAAGGAGTGCAGTATCCGTTCCCCTTTGTTCTGTGGATTAGGAAAGAAGGTAGGCAAATGAATGGACTGATTAAAGGCCACACTGGATACCACCTTTAGCATGAAAAAGGGATTGGTCCTGAGGGACACCCTGTCCGCATGAAAGATGATGAAAGGCTCCACTGGCATAAGGGCCTGTAATTCAGATACCCTTCTTGCTGAAGTGATGGCTAAAAGAAAAGCTGTTTTCCAAGAAAGGAATTTTAAATCTGCAGTAGTAGCTGGCTCGAAAGGAGGAATGGTGAGTTTCTCCAACACAAAGTTAAGGTCCCAGGCTGGAGTTGGAGCTCTCCTGGGTGGTCTTAAATTTTTGGCCCCTCTGAGGAACTGCTTGAGCAGTGGAAGAGAGAAGAGTGGAGGTTCTGTGTTATAATGAGCTGAAATGCCTGAAGCGTGAATTTTTATTGAGGAAAAAGACAGGCCCTTGTGAAGCATCTCAGTTAAGTATTGTAAAATCTGAGGTAAATTGGGCACTGCTGTGCTCATCCCTTGAGATTAGTTCCAGGCAAAGAATCTCTTCCATTTTTCAGCATAAGATTTTCTAGTACTAGGCCTCCTTGCCTCTAAAATGACATCCATCACTAGTTTACTTAGGGATGGTAAAGGAGAGCTTAGGTAATTAGCCAGGCTGCTAGGTTCAGTGATGGAAGCTGAGGGTGCAGAATCTGGTTCTCCTGCTGAGACAGCAGGGTAGGAGTCTGAAGCAGGTAGCATGGGGCCAACAGTGACACTGAGCAGGAGGGGGTACCAGTGTTGATGTGGCCAGACTGGTGCAATCAAAATCATCCTTGGTTTATCTTGTTTGATCTTTAGTAGTACTTTGGAGAGCAGAGGCAGAGGAGGAAAGGCATAAACTGATAGTTTTTTTCCAGCTGAAGGACAGAGCATCCAATTTCCAAGCTTGTCTGTGGGGAGTCCTTGCACAAAATTTTTCCAATTGACAGTTTTGGGGGGAGGTAAACAGGTCTATATCTGGGCTCCCCTATTTGCATGTCAATATTTTGAAAATCCTTGGTTCCAGTTTCCACTCCTGTGGGTCCATGGAGGTTCTGCTTAGTCCATCTGCCAGTGTATTTAGTTTTCCTGGCAGGAATTGAGCTTGTAGATTTACTTGGTAGCTCAAGGCTGTGTTCCACAATGCCATGGCTAGTCTGCAGAGGGGGTAAGAATGGGTACCCCCCTGCTTATGTACCACATAACAGTGGTGTTGTCCGTCTTAACCATTAATTGTCCTGGAAGAATCTGGTCCTTGAAAGTTGTCAGAGCATTCTGTACAGCTAACATTTCTTTATGATTGATGTGAAGGTGAATTTGAATTGGGTTCCATTTGCCCTGAATGCACTTCCCTGCCAGTTGCGCCCCCCCATGCATAGCCTGATGCGTCTGTTAGGGTTTTAGACGGCAGGGGGTAGTGTGAATGGTAGTCCCTTGTTTTGGTGGCAGGCCTCTGCCCACCAAAGGAACTCTAGGCATAGACAAGGAATGACAGGAATCATTGCTTCTAGATCCTGAGAATGTTGACACTACAGGCTTTTTAGATACCATTGTAGTTCCTCATATGCAGTCTTGCATATGGAATTAGAAGAATGCAGGAGGCCATGAACCCAGAGGCTTGTAGTATTTGCCTTGCAGATAGCAGGGTTTTTGTGACCACTTGCTTGAAGTAGGTTAAGTGAATTTGTCTCTGGCGTGAGGAAAGCCATCTGGGAAGTTGTATTCAAGCTTGCTCCCAAGAATATAATTTGTTGACAGGGTACCAGGTGTGATTTCTTTTCGTTTATGGTGTACCCCAGACAAGTTAGCACATCTGTACAAAAGCCAGATGATTCAAAAGTATGTCCTGGTTTTCTGCCTGAATTAGGCAATCGTCCAGGTATTGGTATATCTGAATATTTCTTTGCCTGCAAAATGCAATGACTGGAGCTAGGCATTTTGTGAATACTCTGGGTGCAGTAGATAAGCCAAAGGGCAGAGCAGAGAAAGTACAGTTTTGTACCTACCATAAATGTAGACGTCCGATAGGCATGCATCTGCAGTCCTTACAAATGGGTTGTCCTGTCGTCAGGCAGCCCTTCGGTCGGCCGGATTCCAAAGTCTGGGTCTGGCCTCGGCTGGTGTCGCACTTCACCCGACGTCATAGCTGCAGTTCTTCGGGTATAAAGGCATCAGCCGATGCCATTTTCCTCAGTGTTTCTTGCCTCAGATGCCAGGTGCCCTCTAGGAAGGCTAAATTTGGATAAATGCAAATGGTTCCAAATAGTAGAGAGCAAACAAAAAATAAGCATGTATGTACATATATACAAACAAATACACCATAATAGATTCCCCCAGCTAGCTACAAGATGGGCAAATACCCTAGGAGTACCACAGAGGGGAAGGAGGGTGGGTAATCCTGACTGCAGATGCATGCCTATCGGACATCTACATTTATGGTAGGTACAAAACTGTACTATGTCCTTCAAGGATGCATCTGCAGTCCTTACAAATGGGTAGAATACCATAGCCAAACTGGAGGAGGAGGAGAAATAAGATTATGGTGTAGTTAAGATCCCTTGCAAAACAGCAGTGGCAAAACCTGCTCGGGATCTGGAGTATAAAGGTAAATTATAATGCTTGGCAAATGTATGCACGGAGCTCCAAGTAGCAGCCTCTAAAATGTCTTTGGTAGCCACTTCTCGTAAAAAAAGCTGTGGTAGTGGCTGTAGCCCTTGTAGAGTGAGGCCTGATGTTTTCTGGAGTTTTCTTCCCATGGTAGGAGTAACAAAATCTAATGCAATTTCCTATCCACTTAGAGATTGTCTGTTTTGAAATTGCTTTTCCTTCCATTCCTGTTGCATATGCTACCAGTAGCTGGTCAGTTTTTCTGTTGTTCTTGGTCCTGTCCAGGTAGTAACGTAATTGTCTATGTACATCCAAGGTATGCAACAGTCTTTCTCCCCTGTTCTGTGGGTTGGGGAAGAATGTATGTAGGTGGATAGCTTGATTTAAAGATACCCTGGAGACCACCTTTGGCATAAAAGTAGGATTAGTTCTCATGGACACTATCTTGATGGAAGATCAGGAAGAGCTGTACTGCCATTAATGCCTGTAGCTCAGATACACTTCTTGCTGAAGTGATTGCAAGCAGGAAAGCAGTTTTCCATGATAAGTATTGTAATTCTGCTGTTGCTGCTGGTTCGAAAGGAGGTAGTGTCAACTTTTCTAGCACAAAGTTCAAGTCCCATGCTGGCAATGGTGGCTTCCTAGGTGGTTTTACATTTTTAATTCCTCGCAGAAACTGCCTGAGCAGAGGATGTGAGAAGACTGGAGGATCCAAGTTGTATTCTGCTGAAATGGCTGATGCATGAATCTTAATGGAAGAATAGGACAGGCCGTTGTGGAAGAGCTCTGCCAAATATTCCAGGATGTTAGCTATGTTTACCAGTGACACATTCTCTCCTTTTGCTGTACTCCAAATGATATCTCTTTTCCATTTTGCTGAATAATTTTTTCTTGTTGAGGGTCTGCGAGCCTCCAAGATAATGTCTTTAACCCTTTGAGATAAATCTGGGTTATTTGGTCTTATGCAATGTTCCAGGCAGTCAGCTGCAGTGTTTTCAGGTTTGGATGCAGGGTTTTGAAGTTGTTCTGTGTTAACAGCAAGGGAACTAGGGGCAGAGGCCATATTTGTTCCCGAGACATACTCCTCAGTAATGGGTACCAATGTTGCCTTGGCCAGTCTGGAGCTATCAGGATGATCCTTGGACGGTCTTCTTTGATCTTCAATAGCACCTTGTGCATCAAAGGAAGAGGTGGGAATGCATATGCTGTCAGGTTTTCCAACTGAAAGATAGGAGTCCACTTTCCAAGCAAGTGGGTGGTACGTCCTTGTGCAGAATTTTTTCAGTTGGTGATTGTGTGGGGATGCAAATAAGTCTATTTCTGGTAGTCCCCATTTCCTTGTAATGGTTTTGAAGATGTCCGGATGCAGCATCCATTCGTGGGCATCCGTGGCAGTCCTGCTTAGGATGTCTGCTAGTATATTTTCTTTTCCTGGCACAAAAATTGCTTGTAACTGAATGTTGAAGCTCAGTGCCACATTCCAGAGGTCCATTGCCATCCGGCATAGAGGGTATGAATGTGTGCCTCCCTGTTTGTTGATGTACCACATAACTGTGGTGTTGTCCGTCCTTATCAGCAGTTGACCCTGTCGAAGAAATGGTCTGAATGCCTGAATTGCCAGTTTTACTGCCAGCATTTCCTTTTGATTTATGTGTAGGTGCAGCTGGTCTTGAGTCCATAAGCCTTGTATGCACTTGTCCAGCATGTGTTCCCCCCAACCGAGGTCTGAAGCGTCCGTTGTGATGGTCTGGCTTGGTTGAGTGCTGTGGAAGGGCAGTCCCTTGTTTGTTTGACAGGCCTGAGCCCACCATTGGAATTCTTGCTTCAGGCATGGAATTATTGGAATTTGGGTTTCTAGGCTGTGCTTGTGCTGAGACCATAAATTCCTTAGGTACCACTGTAACTTTCTCATATGTAGTCTGGCATGTGGAATCAATATTATGCAGGATGCCATGTAACCGAGAGCTTGCAGGACTTTTCTTGCTGTTAGCTGGTTCTGCTTTGTTAATGCCATGAAGTAGAAAGGAGTTGCTCCTGTTTTCTACTGTCAGTATTGCCATTTCTTTTTATTTGTCCCTATCTGCACCCAAGCAAGTTATCTTTTGGTATTGTATTATCCTTGACTTTTTATATTGACTGTGTATCCCAGGGCTTGTAGTAGATGAATGACCCTTTGCAAATCTTTTGTTAATTTGTTTTTTTGTCCGCTTGTAACAGGCAGTCGTCCAGGTAAGGGTAAATTTGAATTCCTGAAGCCTGCAATGAGCAATTACTGATGCCAGGCATTTGGTGAATACTCTGGGCGCAGTAGATAAGCCAAAGGGCAATGCTGAGAATTGATAATGCTCTGATCCTGCAAGAAATCTGAGGTATCTTCTGCAATTTGGTCGTATGGGGACGTGCAGGTATGCCTCCTTGAGATCTAGAGTTACCAGCCAAGACTCCTTGCCCAGCATGGGAAGAAGCTGCTGTAGGGTCAGTATTTTGAATTTTGGAACAATGAGGTATGTGTTTAAATCGGACAGGTCGAGAATAGGCCTCCATTGGTTTTCTTTTCTTGGTACCAGGAAAAGTCTGGAGTAAAATCCTTGCCCTTGTTCCATAGATGGTACCCTTTCTACAGCTCTCATCCTTAGTGAGTTATTTGTTCTAGAGCTTCTGTCTTCTGATTTGGAGGTAGGTTTGGCATTCCTCTCTTCCTTGGTAGAGTATGGAAGTGAAACCTGTAACCTTGGTCTATTGTCTGTAAAATCCATTTGTCTCCTGTGATGTAATGCCAGTTTACTGAAAATAAGGCTAGCTTCCCGCCTAAGGGTGCCTCTAGTTGTTCCCTGGTAGGCGGTGCCAGAGCCAAGTCACTGTGATTGTCCTGTGGAAGTGGTGGTGGTGGTGGCTGGATCTGTGGCTGTACCTCGCTGGTTGTTAGCCTGCCACTGACGTCCCCTGTAGGCACCTCTGGATTGACCCCTGCCTCTTGAGCGTCTATTCCTGCCTCTCGGAGCTCTGGAGGTGTCTGGAAAGGACCAATTCTTGGAAGGCCAGTTCCTGCTAAACCTTGGAGGCTGGACCTGCAAGAAATCCTTGACTGTCTGGACAGATTTTGCTTTCTCTTCCACCTTCTTCAGCACCTGCTGTGCAGGAGAGCCAAACAAATTGAGCTTATCCATGGGAGCATCTAGGAGCTTTGATTTAACATGGTCTGGTAAGGACTGTTCTTTTAACCATGCATGTCTTCTGATCACTGTGCCAGTCATGGCTGATCTAAAGGAAGCCTCCAGTGCATCATAGCCGCATTTTAAGGAATGATTACTGACCTGCTGAATGTTATGTACCATTTCCTGTACAGATTTTTTGTCTAATGGTTCATCCGAGGACAGTTTTTTAGTTAACTGGTCTAACAAATTCCTGATGCTGAATCATGTGGAATTGACAGTTCAAGGCCCTAGCTGAAAGAGTAGCAGAAGTGTAAACTTTTTTACCCCATCTCTCTAAGGCCCTAGATTCCCTTTCAGAGGGGAGGGGTTTTTTGGTAGAGGTAGCTGCTACAGCCTTGGGTCCCTGGGAGATAGTTTCGGGATCTGCAAAAGGGGCCTTATACAAATGATAATGTGTGTCCGGAACCCTGTAGTACCTATCGGGCTTAGCAGGGGCCGGAGGAAGAGAATCAGGAGCAGTACAAGCATCATTAAAAGCATCATCCACAACAGTAAGTACTGGAGGAATGGCTAAAGGCCTATGCTGTGGCAAATGCAAAAAGGTTCTAAGCCTTTTCCTAGAGTCTGAAAAATCCTGGCCCTGCCATTGAAATTGTTCCCTCATAGCATGCAAGGTTTCCCCAAAGAAAATTCCTCAGGAGAGGCAGAAGGAATGGACTCTTCTGCATCAGAGTCCTCATAAGGAGAAAAAGGGGCCTCTGGAGGGTCTGAATTATCTGATTCATCAGAGGAGCCATCTGAAGAAACTGGCTCAGGGGGCTCTACTCTAGTCCTCTTCTCTGGAGGTGGGTGAGAGGCCCTGTCTGGATGTGGTTGGGATCCCCGGATCAAAGAAATGAGATCCTCTGCTACACTAAGCATTTGTGAACTAGAACTGGGCCTGTGAGAGGGGGTCTTAGCAGGCACAGTTTTGGTAGTTTTTGCTGCTTTAGCCCTGGCAAAGGCCTTAATCAACATGGATGCAGGAGGCCTAGCAGCTCCACGTGCAGGGGTAGAAATATCCAAAGGGACAGTATCTGATAAATCCTGTGAGCCTGCAGGAGCAGGTGGGATTTCAGTAGCAGACTCAGCCAAGCTGGATGAGGCCTCGGTAAGTGGCAAGCTTTCGGCCGAAGGAAGAACCGTGGACTCTGTTTCAGCCGAAACAGAGACACTCATGGTTATTAACCGCGGTTTCGGCCGAAACCGCGGACCGCGAGTGTCGGTCCTTTTCCTTGCGTTTTTTAGAAATTTGCGTAGTCGGAGTATCCGACGGCATAATGTAAGCAAAAGCGGAGCCGAAAAACTCTTCAACAAATTCAGACCGACGTCTAAGCGTTCGTCGGTTGAAAGAAGCACAGGCTAGACAAGCTGCTACGTCGTGGTCTGGGCCTAAGCAAGGTAAGCAGTAAGAGTGGAAATCTTTATGAGGTATTTGTTTCCAACAATTTAAACAGTTATTCACTTTTTCTGACATCGGCTGAGGCAAGAAAGAGTCCCCAACGGGGTACTTAGCTTTTTAGAAGTCTTCGGTACTTGTAGTAGTAATCTCTGGTTCTGACCGACCGGCACTTGCGAACAGCTTCTGCTTCGGGTGCCACGCGGCAAGAAAGACTGAGGAAAATGGCGTCGGCTGATGCCTTTATACCCGAAGAACTGCAGCTATGACGTCGGGTGAAGTGCGACACCAGCCGAGGCCAGACCCAGACTTTGGAATCCGGCCGACCGAAGGGCTGCCTGACGACAGGACAACCCATTTGTAAGGACTGCAGATGCATCCTTGAAGGACATCTGAGTGCATGCAGCCTGCTTTGAAGCGTAGGCATCTAATGCAAGATTCCCTGACTGGGATGTGCAGGTATGCTGACCATTAAATTTAGTGCTGCCAACCAGGCATCTTTGCTTAGCATAAGAAGCAACTGGTGAGTCAGCATCTTGAATTTTGAAATCACCAAAAAGGTGTTTAGAGTAAGCAGGTCCAGGATAGGACTCCATGAATTGTCTTTTCTGGGTACCAGGACAAATCTCGAGTAGAAACCTTGTCCCTTTTTCTCTTCTGGTACCAATTGAATAGCCCCTATGCTTGAGAGAGAGTACTTGTTTTTGGGCCTCTGCCCACTGCTTTGGAGGTAGATCCGGCCAACTGCTTGGAGTTGGTGACATGTGGAAGAGAAATCTGTATCCTCGGGACACTATATTTAAAACCCATTTGTCCTGGGGTAATGAGTCCCCAGTTCTTTGCATGAAGTGCAATCTTTCCCCCTAAAGGGGCAGCCCGTTGAGAAGTGCTTGGAAGTTTTAAAAAGAAGTAACTGAGACAGTTTACCATGGGGGGAGTTTTATTACTCCTAAATTTGGAAGTGGAGGCCCCCCCACTGCTTAGTCCTGTGCGTCCCCTGGGACTGAAGCCTGGGTGCTCTGCTGGATCTGGGTTTGGACTGAGAAGGTCTGGAAGAGGCAGGAAAGGACCAATTCTTAGAAGGCCAATGCCTACCAAATCTTGGAGGTTGTACTTGTAAAAAGTCTTAAACAGTTTGCATAGATTTAGTTTTTTCCTCCATCTTTTTAAGAACTTCTTCTGCCTTGTTGCCAAACAGGTGGCCCTGATTTAAGGGAGCATCCAGTAATTTCGCTTTAACATAATCTGGCAAGGACTGCTTCTTAAGCCAAGCATGCCTTCCAAGTACAGACCCAGTTACCGCAGCCCTGCAAGATGTCTCTAGTGAATCAAAACCACATTGCAATGTATGTTTACCAACTTGTTCAGCAGAATGCATAAAATCCTGTAAATCCTTATTTTCAGCACAATCAGGAATCAACATAATTTTCCGTTTAAGCAATCCAATAATATGCAGCTGATACTTTAACATATGAAACTGGCAATTCAAGGCCATAATGGCCAAAGTTGCAGAAGTGTATACCTTCTTACCCCATCTATCCAGTGCCCTGGAGTCTCTATCAGAGGGGGTAGGCTTTTTTGGCAGTAGTGGCTTTAATGCCCTTAGGTCCGTATGAAATGGTTTCAGGATCCGCAGTAGGATTTTTGAAAAGGAACTTGTGAGAGTCAGGAACCCTGCAATATGTATCAGGTTTTCTGGAAGCAGGAGGCAGAGAGTCAGGGGCCATGCTAGATTCCGAAAAGGCATCAACAATGTCCAATACAGGAGATATAGCCAAAGGCCTGTGCTGGGGCAGGAGTAAGAAATCCCTAAGCCTCTTTTTAGAATCAGAGAAATCCTGACTTTCCCAATGAAAAAGCTCAGAGAGTATGCAAGGTTTCACCAAAAGAGAAATCCTCTGGGGGGGGTGGCAGAGGGAATAGAGTCCTCAGCATCAGAATCCTCATAGGTAGATAAGGGTAAATCCTGGTCATCAGAGGAAACAGAAATTTCAGAATCTTGGTCAGAAGTATCATAAGCAAATTCAGTCCTAGGTCTCTTAAAGGGGGAAGGTTGGCTTCCCCTGATTAAAGTAATAAGGTCTTAAGTCATTCTCATCATTTGGTCTTTAGGCATAGAGGCCTGACACTGCAGTCTGGGCATCAGTTTTCTAGGCATGTTTCGAGTTTTAGGCCTTGAAGAAGAAGATGGCGCCGGTTTAATATGCAAGTCAGTAGGCCTGACTACACCCTCAGAAGCCGGTGCCTGCACAGCGGCTCCGGACCCATCCAAGGTAGAGACATCCACAGGCTCCACAGCTGAAGCATTTCACGGCATACTGGACTCCAAATGGGTCTCAGTAGGGGCATGCGAATCTGAAGTAGCGGGTATCAGGGGCTGTGAAAGCGCCCGACTGAGTACCAGCGAACTGGGCAGCCTGTCTCTGTCTTTATCTTTGCATTTTTTCGGAATGTCGGTAGTCGGATGGCTTACCGAAGACATATTAGGATAATTAAACCAAGCACCAAAAAATTTAGAAGCGCAAATATACCGATGACGGATAGTTCGTCTTTTAAATGAGGCACAAAACAGACAGTGAGGTACGTCGTGGTCAGGGCCTAGGCAAGGAATAAATACAGCACGAATGAAAATCTTTATCAGGTATTTGCCTTCCACAAGAAATGCAATTATTTACTTTTACTGCCATTGGTTAAGAGCAAGAAAATGTTTCCCCAACGGGGTACTTCGCTTTTAGTTCAAGACTTTGGTTCTGAAACTCGAAAATAAAAGTTTCAGGAGTCGGCCGACCGGCACTTGCGAACTGCTTCTTCTTCGGGCACCGCACAGCAAGAAAGACTGGTGTAATGACATTGGCTGCATGTTTTATACCCCTGCTGACCTGACGTCACGGAAGAAGAGACAGCAACCGACGCAGGACCCAAAACTTTGTTAATCAGGCTGACTGAGGGCTACCTGCAAGCAGATAACCCAAATGTAATGACTGCAACAGTGAAACACGAAGAACATCACAGCTGCACCACATTGGTAAGAACCAAATAGAAGATTTTGAAGTCCGCTGAAAACAGGTTATGTTACCCAGTTGGATTATGCCAGTAAACAAATGTCAAATATCTGTTGCCCTCTTTGGGTACAGACTAGCTGGCCAAGTGAGTTGATATTTATAAAGTCCACACATCTCTGGGCATACAATGAATAAGTTCCCAGATAATGGAGGGGTAGCTGCAGTCCCTTGAGACAACGGTGTTTGGCTGAATGCTTAGGGCTCGTACACTAAATAGGTAGTAGTAATCATGGGCCAGTGAGGTCATGGGGGAAGGGGGGCCTACACAGTTAGCTAAAATGTAATATGGGGTTTAGTTAATTGTAATTTGAATATACAGGAGGGTCATTATCCTTCTTAATGACTCTGGAGGTGCACTTTTGATTTACAAATAGATGGACACAACCTCCACCATTAACATGGTAGATTTGAACACATGGCAGTCATTAAAACCTTGAACTGATTGGGTGCTCTCAATATTCTTAAACCAGTGCAGATTTATTAATTTAACGTGATCTGCACTGATACAAGAAAGTTAGATAAGCATTAAGCTAATAACCTGGCCAATGCATTTGGGTTGGGAGGGTGGCCTAATGGTTAAGGTGTTTGCCTTACAAACAAAAGATGCAGGGTTTGAGTCTCACAAGGGACAATTGGCTAGGCTTACAATATCTCGCAAAGGCAGTTAGCCTAGTACTAACCTACAAACCTATGAACTATAAAGTGTAACTTGAAACAGTGACACCCTACCATAGTGGTATGACCAGCTTTCCTGTATCTGAGATTATATATATATTGCGCTTCCCCATATATCTTAAATAAGCATATTTATTTGTTATTTTTAGCACTCTTTGCCCTCATTGCCTATTGACCTCTGGCCTCCTCCCAGCCAGCCTAATTATTCCCATCACTGGGGAGAGAGTTCGCTCATTTAGACAGCTATTAATGGTGGTTCAACTTCTTTTTTCATAGCCCTGCAGTCCCTGCAAACACCAGACTTGTAGAACCAGAAGGGGATGCGCAATGGGCTGTCAGCGTTAGTCATCTCTCACACAAAAGGGACACTGCCACCAAACAGACCCACTGCTTCCCTCAACCACAGAAAGCAGTTGTCCCCAGTGGAAAAATTCCACTACCCTATATACACCCAAACAGTTGCTATACTCCCCATCCATTAGGAGAAGTGAGTGGGCCACACCCCTTAACTCCTCTCCTTCCCAGTGCCAGGGTTGTTAATTGAACTGCAGTCATCTGGGTCATAGCAAGGGTAAACAATCGTCAAATCCGTACATAACTAAATTAATTTTTAGGACACTATTAATCTTCACATACAATTAAAAATATATACATTTATACAGATATATATATATATATATATATATATATATATATATATATATATATATACACATACATACACACACACACACACGTACATGTGTTATATGTATATATACACACACAATTATTTTATATATATATATATATATATATATATATATACACACACACACACACAAAGACACACACACACACGTACATGTGTTATATGTATATATACACACAATTTTTATATATATATATATATATATATATACATACACACATACATGTGTTATATGTATATATACACACACAATTATTTTATATATATATATATATATATATATATATATATATATATATATATATATATACACACACACACACACACACACACACACACACACGCACACATATACATATACACACACAACTTTCCCAGGCTGTACTGATGGTATCTTTCACAGAGGATCACAACTGTTCCTATAATTACAAACCAGATGACTATCTGAAGTTGAAGTGATCAAATGCACAACTACTATAAGTGTAGCTGTTTCTTTCAGTCAAATGGCTACACTGTTTGGTGGCTCTCCATCACAAGTGCAAGCCATGACATTTAAATAAACTGTAATAAAAAAACAGCAAATTGTGAAACTGGCTGTTACTTCTTTTTAAAAATGTCTGTCCTTGACATTGGGGCTAAACCTCCTTAACACCTTTACTACTTACATCAGTTTTGAGATCACATTACCTTGGAGTAGGGGGGATATTCAGAGCTACAACTACCTTGGAGTTAACATATAAAGCCCCATACCTACAGCTGCAGTTTTGCTGTTTCATGTATTACAAGTAGAATCCTAGAATCCACCCGTCTTGCTAGCTAAAATCCCAAAGGCATCCCCAAAACAACAAGCATATACTCTGTGCTTCCATTCATGACTTTCCGAGTCATTTTTTACTGTATTTATTAGTCACATTTCTGCATCTCACCTTCTGAGAATGTTGTTAGGAACTGCAAATTTAGTTCAGGGTACACCATCTTCTAAAATTCCAGCACGTACTGTCTGCTCTTCAACTGATGTCTACCTGCCAACAGGGGAATTCCTGAATTTAAAACCACAGAAACAAGATCATACAATTTCTCCCTACAAATAAATTATGTGACGATTCTTGTTTGCCATTAAAGTAAGCTTCATTTACAGCCATCCCATCTGCTCACATTTATTTCATCTTTCATGTCTAAAAAATGACATGCCTTTTTACAAGATGAAAGCTTATTCTAATTAGAAAGCACTATTGTGTAAAATCTTACCATAATGGTAGATGGCCTTCTATTCACTGTTGCAGCATTCTTTAGATTTGGGATCCCCTGCCAAGTGCAGCCGGATGTCTGGCCAGTATACCAAAGTCTTTAGGTTGCTTTAAGGTATGCCGTACATCACACGTATGTTCCTTGTGCAGTGTAAGGCATAAAGGTGACATCCTCAGAACTGAGAGCCCCAGTAGGAACACCAGTCCGAGGAAAAGAAAAGGTAATCAGTACATCCAGAAGAGAAATGGACCAGGTGTTGGATGGAGGGAGCAAATACCACAACAGCGAAAAGGACATCTACCACTATCATACGATTTTACATAACTGCACTATGTCCTTCCATTTCACTGTTCCAGTATTCTTTACATTAGGGAGGGTGCCAAAGCTCAAGAAGAAACTTAAGAGGAGGAAAGACCAGCAGAGTCCTCTAGAAAGCCATGAAGGATAGACCTAGCAAAACCAGCTCTAGCTCTGGAGATTCCATCCAACTTGTAGTGCTTGGCAAATGTATGCACAGAAGTCTAAGTAGCTGCCTCAAGAATACAGTTAGTGTTCAAACCCTTGAAATAAGCACCAGAAGAATCCACAGCCCTAGTAGCATTAGCCTTAACCAAATAAGGAAGGCTCTTACCATGGAAGGAATAACAAAAAATAGCTCAAGATCCAAGAAGAAATAGTTTGCTTGGACATGGCTAATTCCAAGGACCTGTGATTAAATGAGGAGCTGATCAGATTTCCTAACAGTCAGTCTTATCTACATAAAATCTGATTTGTCTATGTGCATCCAACGTGTGCAGCACCTTCCCACTGGCAGATTGCAGAGAAGGGAAAAAAGTAGGCAAATGAATCGACTGATTAAGGGACAACTCATTCCCTACCTTGGGCATAAAGGAAGGATTAGTAACCAAGGACACCTTGTCCTTATGAAACACCAAAAAAGGAGGACAAGCCATTAAGTGCTTGAAGCTCAGACACCCATCTGGCAGAAGTAAGGCCTAAGAAAAGAAAAGTCTCCCAAGAGCAATGTTGCAAGGAAGTTGACGATGCAGGTTCAAAAGGAGCCAGAGTCAATATTTCCAAAACAAAATTAAGATCCCAGGGAGGAGGAACAGGCTTCCTAGGAGGCCTAATATGAAGGACACCTTTTCGGAATTGTTTAGCATCAAATCTAGAACATAAATGCAAACAAGCAGAGACATAAGAATAAGCCAACCCAGCATTGACCAATTCACAGAGATAAGAAAGAACATCCACTGAAAGTGGATGCAGGATACGAGAAAAACACCAAACAGAAAACCTCTTCCATTTGGATAAGTAGGATTTCCCTAGTATTGTGTGTCCTAGTCTTCCTGGACTCTTGCAGGGACCCTAAGCACATCCTCAGAAAAAAATGTATCTATGTGGAACCAAAATCCTATCACCCACAGTGTCAGCTGAAGAGTGGGCAGGTGGGATGGATGAGAGATCCTTTGTCTTGTGCGAGTACGTCCAACCTGTGAAGTAACTTGTGACGATTGCCATTGGCTAAATGCATAAGAAGGAACCAATGCTGCCCTGGCCAAAAGGGAGTTGCCAACAAGATTTTGGGAGCATCATGTTAAATTTTAACAGGACTTTTGGAATGAGGGGAAAGGGAGGGAAAGCAAAGAAATATCCTCTTCCAAGAAAACGACAGGGCATTCACCTACCAAACCAGAGGACCTGGGACTGGCACAAAACAGAGAAAATTGTCTGTTCAGAGGGGAGCCAAATAGATCTGTTTGAGGAGTACCCCACTGGTGGACAACATCCAGAAACACATCCCCATGAAGCATCCATTCATGGGATTGAGTTAAGAACCTGCTCAGACTGTCTGCCACAATGTTTTGACTGAGGAGATGTAAACTGCCTGAAGATTCACTTGAAACTGGACAGCAAGATCCCACACCAGGAGTACCACCCAGCAAAGAAGATAAGATCTTGCCCCGTCCCATCTAGGTTTACATACCACATCACTGTGGTATTATCTGTGATTACCTTGCGTGGTCCTGGGGAGAAAACAGGATGAAAATCCTGAAGTGCCAGCAGAAGAGCTCTCATCTCTGACAGTGATGTGCTTTTTTGTTGAAGAGGTGACCACAACCCTTGCACCTTTAGGGAGCCAAATGCTGCTCCCCCTTATCACATATCTGAAGCATCTGTGAACAGCTCCTGAGAGGGAAGAGGAGGACGAAAGGGGAGCCCTGGTTTTAGAGAGAACTGCTGGATCCACCAGTGAAGTTCCTTCTTGAGACAAGGCAGAAGAGGAACTACAAATTCTAGGGAATGCACATGTTAAAGGCAAACTGACTTAAGGAACCACTGAAACTTTCTCATGTGGAGTTTGGCCAAAGGGAGAATAGACATAGTGGAGGTCATGAACTCCAGAGCTCTCAGAAATTCCCTGGCTGTTACAGAGGTCAGAGGCAGAAGCGTTTGAAAGACGAAAATGAGTGTTAAGGCCCTGGGAGGAGATAGGGATGCCAGCATAGGCACAGTCTGTATCCTGCACCCCAGAAAAACATGGTCTTGAGAAGGAGTCAGAAAGGACTTTTTGAAATTTATTCTGAACCCTAGGCTTTGCTATAGAGAAATGGCAAAATAAAGATTTTGCAACAGTACCTCTGGAGAGGATGCCTGAAATAGAAGTCCAAGTAAGGAAAGACTTGGATCCCCTGACTCATGCAAAAAAGCAATAACAAAAGCGTGGTACACCCTTGGGGCAGTAGAAAGCCCAGAGAAAAGCAGAAAACTGAAAATGCCAGGAAGCAACAGAGGAACATTAAAATCTTCTTGAAAAGGGGATGAAGTGGAATATGGAAATTAGTATCCTTGAGATCAAGAGACGCTATATAAGCCTGAGAAAAAAGATGAGGTAAAGTCTGAAGAGACAACATTCAAAAGGACAGCACCTTCAGAAAAGTAAATTACAGCTCCACAAAGTCCAATAAATATCCAAAGGATAAGCAGAATTCACCAATGAAGTAAAGTTTAATAGCAAGAACAGACTGACAAGTACAGACTAAGCACACCAACGCTTTCGCCAACAATCCGGCTTCATCAGAGTCATTAATTAAAACAAACCAAAGCTTTTTAAACAGTGACATCCTCCACCATTGGTTGAACATCATACCACCCCCCTATCAGAATAATACAATACTTTATATTCCTTAAAAAAATATATAAAAATCAATACTGTGCATTAATATCACTTAGAATACATTCCTAAATACAAACCTAGCATAGATACATTTAATGAAAATCATATACTAAAAACTCCTCATAATAAATACAAAACCATACATAACACATATCACAAAATCCATATATATATGTGTGTAAAATATTTACTAATTAAATATAAAAATATACATCATTGATAAATATCATAAATGTAAAAATGATTTCAAATTTGTTGAGATCTGAGTTTCAACATAGGTTTCAAAGAAACATGATCATTTAAGCCTGGAGGCCTACAGGCATCTAATCTAATTTGCCATTCTGCCTCCAATGCCCCCACCTTGTTAAATACATCTCCACCTTCCCCACAATCCAACACACGACCAATAACAAAGAATACAAATTTGATAAAATCTGTGCATCTTGTGCTGTGCAAATAAAGTGCGTTGTGCATATCTTTCTTTTTAATAGACCTCATATGTTCAGCTATCCTATCACGTAACCTCCTTATAGTCTTGCCTACATAATAAGCATCACAGGTGGTACAGGTAGCCAAGTAAACCAGATTCTTTGTGCAACAATTACATTGTCCAGGACACGGAATAGTGTATTTGTACCCTCTAACTCATACATATGAACTCTCATTTACAAATCTACACCACCTGCAAAATCCACATTTCTTCACAATAGACTTATAGTTTTTCTTACTTTTCTTTTCCAAAATTCCCTTCAAATTTTCTCCCCTACTATACACAACATCTGGCCTTACACCCATAATCTTTCTGATCTCTTCACTTAAGGGGAGGTTCCAAGCTTCCTTCACAATTTCAATAATCTCAGGCGTCCTATGATTGTATTTCAACACCAATCGTACTTCCCCTCTTGTTTCTGTTAAATCAGCCTGCTGTTCCTCCACTAGTGTTGCTCCTGCAAGTAAAATCGGGGCATATTTACCACACCTTTCTTTAAGCACATCTCTTTTCACACTAAGCAACAACTTCAAAGGATACCCACGATCCAAAAACATACCAATAAGTTTAAATAGTTCTTCTTTAAACACTACCTCATCACTAACCAGCCTAGAAGTTCTTACCATTTGTCCTTTAATCAGTCCCTTTCGCTGATGGAAAGGGTGACAACTAGTAAAATGCAACAAAGAGTTGGAATAGTTCTCCTTTCTATAAATGTTGCTTGTAAAGCCCCCCTCACTTTTGCAGATGGACAAATCCAAGTAGTTAACATCCTTATGCCAGTGAAATGTGAATTTCAAGAAATTCTTTGTTTTCCCCAAAAATTCAATAAACTCATTAACAGATTCTTCATCCCCTTTCCATAGGATCAGTATGTCATCTAAAAATTTGTTATACATAAGTATATTTTCTGAGTACCTATTAGATGCAAAAATGTGCTCTCTCTCCCACGTCAGCAAAACAGCATTTGCAAAGACCGGAGCACATTTAGCACCCATGGCAACCCCTAAAACTTGTTGAAATAGTTCACCTTCAAAAGAAATGAAATTGTTCTTCAGAACCACCTCCATTAGTTCCAACAAAAAATTGGCCTTATGTCCTTCAATTAAGCCACTTTTAACCATTGCTTCATAAAACATATCCAATCCTTCCTGTTGTGGGATAACTGAGAAAAGATTCACAACATCAATTGTGAGAAACCCAATTTGATGGAACGAATTTTTATGAAAATGTTTTTAATGAAACTGGTTTTGATCTGAGTAACAATGGTTGGATTGATGTTGATGCAAGTTTTGTTAATACTGGGGATGGAAGTATAAGTATTAATGACATGAATGGTTCCTATTCATATCCCATGGGGATGGGGGAGAAGATTTGTGAAAAAGTTGCAGATGAATTTTGTGTTGTGCAATGTAATAGTGAGAATAGTGGTATAGTAGTTATTGAAGGTGCTAACTATAAGTTGCTGAAGAAAAAAGGTTATTGTATTTATAACTACACTGACTTAACCATTAGTGACGGACATTTTGATGTATTTTCAAAAGGGGTTAAGTTTGTACCAATGTTTAAACTGGACATAGCGAAGACTTTGTTGGAATTGAAAATGTTTACTAGACAAATGCATTTAAAAATGTTTTTGCTACTGAGGGAAGGGATGCAGAGCATGTTATTATGAACAACTTTCATGGTACAAACATTTTAAAAAGGAAAAGTACTTTTATTCCTCCCTTCCACCCAGAAGTTTTAGGGTTTGAAAGATTGGTGGAAACTCAGATAAGGGAAAAGCTAAACAATGTTTATGTGTTTGAAGATAATCTTTCAACACAGGAGAGGGAGTTGTTAGATTCCCTCAAAAAATCAGGTCAATACAGGTATATGAAACCGGACAAAGGTGGAGGGATGGTAATTATGTCAAAAATTGACTATATTTCTGAGATATCTGCACTTCTTAATAGGGATGATACATATGCGACTGTTTCAAGGAGTGAAGTTAACAGGGCTTATTCCAAAATTGATGTTTTTCTTTATGATGCACTTTTTCAGGGTAACATAAATGAAGTGGAGTATGATTTTTTAACAGTTAAGTTCCCGAAAATCCCGACTTTGTTTGGAATTCCAAAGGTGCACAAAGGGGCGGATAGGTTACAATTCAGACCCATAGTGTCAGCCAAGGGGTCTAAGACAGAAACCCTAGCAGCATATATTGACATTTCAGTTAAACCAATGATTAATGCTGTTGAGCACATTATAAGGGATTCATGGCATTGCCTAGAAAGGTTTAAGAATGTAAAGAATGTTGACTGTGATTTTGGGTTTCTCACAATTGATGTTGTGAATCTTTTCTCAGTTATCCCACAACAGGAAGGACTGGATATGCTTTATGAAGCAATGGTTAAAAGTGGCTTAATTGAAGGACATAAGGCCAATTTTTTGTTGGAACTAATGGAGGTGGTTCTGAAGAACAATTTCATTTCTTTTGAAGGTGAACTATTTCAACAAGTTTTAGGGGTTGCCATGGGTGCTAAATGTGCTCCGGTCTTTGCAAATGCTGTTTTGCTGACGTGGGAGAGAGAGCACATTTTTGCATCCAATAGGTTCTCAGAAAATATACTTATGTATAACAGATTTTTAGATGACATACTGATCCTATGGAAAGGGGATGACGAATCTGTTAATGAGTTTATTGAATTTTTGGGGAAAACAACAAATTTCTTGAAATTCACATTTCACTGGCATAAGGATGTTATTAACTACTTGGATTTGTCCATCTGCAAAAGTGAGGGGGGCTTTGCAAGCAACATTTATAGAAAGGAGAACTATTCCAACTCTTTGTTGCATTTTACTAGTTGTCACCCTTTCCATCAGCGAAAGGGACTGATTAAAGGACAAATGGTAAGAACTTCTAGGCTGGTTAGTGATGAGGTAGTGTTTAAAGAAGAACTATTTAAACTTATTGGTATGTTTTTGGATCGTGGGTATCCTTTGAAGTTGTTGCTTAGTGTGAAAAGAGATGTGCTTAAAGAAAGGTGTGGTAAATATGCCCCGATTTTACTTGCAGGAGCAACACTAGTGGAGGAACAGCAGGCTGATTTAACAGAAACAAGAGGGGAAGTACGATTGGTGTTGAAATACAATCATAGGACGCCTGAGATTATTGAAATTGTGAAGGAAGCTTAGAACCTCTCCTTAAGTGAAGAGATCAGAAAGATTATGGGTGTAAGGCCAGATGTTGTGTATAGTAGGGGAGAAAATTTGAAGGGAATTTTGGAAAAGAAAAGTAAGAAAAACTATAAGTCTATTATGAAGAAATGTGGATTTTGCAGGTGGTGTAGATTTGTAAATGAGAGTTCATATGTATGTGTTAGAGGGTACAAATACACTAGTCTGTGTCCTGGACAATGTAATTGTTGCACAAAGAATCTGGTTTACTTAGCTACCTGTACCTCCTGTGATGCTTATTATGTAGGCAAGACTATAAGGAGGTTACGCGATAGGATAGCTGAACATATGAGGTCTATTAAAAAGAAAGATATGCACAACGCACTTTATTTGCACAGCACAAGATGCACAGATTTTATCAGATTTGTATTCTTTGTTATTGGTCGTGTGTTGGATTGTGGGGAAGGTGAAGATGTATTTAACAAGGTGGGGGCATTGGAGGCAGAATGGCAAATTAGATTAGATGCCTGTAGGCCTCCAGGCTTAAATGATCATGTTTCTTTGAAACCTATGTTGAAACTCAGATCTCAACAAATTTGAAATCATTTTTACATTTATGATATTTATTAATGATGTATATTTTTATATTTAATTAGTAAATATTTTACACACATATATATATATAGATTTTGTGATATGTGTTATGTATGGTTTTGCATTTATTATGAGGAGTTTTTAGTATATGATTTTTATTAACATGTATCTATGCTAGGTTTGTATTTAGGAATGTATTCTAAGTGATATTAATGCACAGTATTGATTTTTATATATATTTTTAAGGAATATAAAGTATTGTATTATTCTGATAGGGGGGGTGGTATGATGTTCAACCAATGGTGGAGGATGTCACTGTTTAAAAAGCTTTGGTTTGTTTTAATTAATGACTCTGATGAAGCCGGATTGTTGGCAAAAGCGTTGGTGTGCTTAGTCTGTACTTGTCAGTCTGTTCTTGCTATTAAACTTTACTTCATTGGTGAATTCTGCTTATCCTTTGGATATTTATTGGACTTTGTGGAGCTGTAATTTTCTTTTTGGTATCTGCCCTAGTGGGTGTGCTTTTCTGTATTACCTTCAAAAAAGTGTTTAAATGAGAGAAATCTAGAACTGGGCTCCAAGTACCCTTTTTCCTGGGTACTAGAAACATCCTGGAGTAAACCCTCTTTGGGACACAGGTACCTCTTGAATAGTACCCTAAGTCAAAAGGTCCCAAAGCACCTCTAGAAGGAAGGAGAGCTGTTCCTGAGGGGAGTGGGGGCTGAAGAATCTCCATAAAAGGGGGAAGAGATTTCCAATTTATGAAATACCCCTGACAAATAATGAACAGGACCCAGGAATTCTGAGTAATCTGTAGCCAAACAGGAAGAGATAGAGAAAGGCGAAGAGAAAGAGGAAAGTCGCTGGGAAGAATAGGATAGTCAGACAGCACCTGGTTTATCTGGAGAAGGAGACTTCTGAAACTAAGAAGTTTGAGTAGCTTGCTTGCCACCCTTTTTGCCCTTAGGAGGAGGGAAAGACTGCCCGCGAACAAAGGCTGGCTTACTGGGGTAGTTTCTCTTAAATTTAGTCACAGGAGAAACAAACCAGTTTAAGTTCCTGTAAACAAGTGTTTATAATCAAGAGGGACATCCATCAACTTATCCTTAATATCATCAGGCAAAAGCTGAAGCTGAAGCCAAGAATACCTTCCTCATCAATGACCCAAAAGCACCAGCCCTACAGGAAGCATCTGCTACATCATTACTACACTTGATGGAATGACGAGCCACCTGGGAGGAAGTTCCTAACAGGGAAAGAGCAGGAGTTTTACCCTCAGAGTCTAGAAAAATCAGAAATAACCTGACAAGCCTAGAATAAGAGAGCGAACAAATACCTAGACATATGGGTCTGATAATTAACAGCCCTAAAAGCCAAGGTAGAAGAAGTGTAAACCATTCACAAGTCACAACATTTATGTCACTATCAAAATGTAGCCATTTCAATAATCCTAAATCAGTTTCTTTTTATAAGGCAAATGTTCATAATAAATGGATCAAGGCTACTCAGGGCTGATGAACACACACTGAGCATGCCAGAATGCTGGAATGGCCAATTACAGACCTGAACCTGAAAACTTGAAATGGCCATTTCTTAATTGTCCAAAGTTTTTGATATCAATAAATTGCCATTTGAAAGTACAGCAGAAAGAAAAGCAGAAGTGAAAATACAATACCTTTATATTTTAAGAAAAAGAAGAACTTCATTCCACCTAGAAAATACAGTTGTGTGGGCGCACTCGCCATAACTACAGATGCTCAAATAGTAGGATCATTGCGGCAGTAACATTATCACTCTGTGGTGGTGCAGCGGTAGCGTTGTTGCCTTGCAGCAAGAGGTTCTCCCATTCGATTCTCAGCTGGAGTGCGGGGAGTGCCTTCTGTGTGGAGTCTGCATGTCCTCCCCACGGTTGGGTGGGTGTTCGAAAGACATGCGTAAATGGGCATGCCTTTGTTGAAGGTTGAACGTCGAGCTGGCACCTCGGCGTTCGTGAAAATCTACTGCCAATCATTAGCGGACCGGACGTCCGCTGTGGCGACCCCTAACCGGGAAAATCCAAAAGGCAGACAAACAACACTGCGGCAGTAACATTCATACTGTATAGTAGTGGGATCACAGGCAAAACTCAGATCATCTGGCCTGACTCCGCAAGTTTCAGATCTCTTACATACAGCCAGCGTCTCAAGAATGTTATTAAGATACACATTATAAAGAATAGTTTCCATCTTCATTTCTTACCTGGATGAGTGAGTAAGTTTCCAACTAGTGTTAACAAAGCCTGAAAAGCTGGCTGAAAGCCCCCCAGGAGTCCAGACGCACTCAATAATACTGAACTCAAGAAAGAGGGAAGGAGCCTGTACTCCAGCACTCATCCATCAACTCTAAAATTTACAGCTGTGTGCAGTATGATCACATAACTGCACCATGCTAATGGTAAAGATAGTACAGCTGTACAAGAACTTTCCATAATAGTAGATGCCCTACTACTCACTGTTGCATTATTCCAATTTTGACAGTTTATCTCACTGAGGTAACTCAACATCTGGTCAAGGTACCAAAGCCAAAAGTCTGTGTGTGGACATCTGGTGTATGACCTTAGCCAGTGGGTGTGGGGGGTTCAAAGCACACGTAGGCGTGTAAAATCCTCAGGACTATCTAGTGCCAGGAAACCCTGGATTAGCCTGAGTAAATGCAACAAAAAAAATTCCTAAGGCTTAAAAATTGTATAGGGTGGATAGACTGGAAATGGGAGCTGACTACCAATCCCAGGAAGACCGATCTGACAAAGGAAGTCATTGACCTTGATAAAAAAGCATCCAGTTTGTACTGTCTTGTGAAGATGTGCACAGAAGAGATGGTGGCTTCTTCCAGAATAGTCCTGGAATCAATGGCTTTGAAGAAGGCACTAGAGGAAGAGACTGCTCTGGTGGACTGAGCCTTCACATTTGCTGTGGCAGGAATAAGAAAAGGAAATTAATTTTGTCATCCAATTGGGAATTGTTTGTTTAGAGACATGGATGTCCAGCTTGCCTTCCTGGAAAAAATCAAAAAGCTGGTTTGTTTTCCTAATGCCTTTAGTTTTATTAAGGTAGAATCTAAGTTACCTGTGCACATCCACATGGAGTGGAGTTTCTCAACCATGTTCTGTTGGATTTGTAAAGAAGGTAGGTAAATTTAGAACTTGGTTGTGTGACAATTTTACACCTTGGGTATTAAAGAAGGATTAGCTTTTAATGAAAACCTATCCTTACGGAAGGAAAGGAAGAGACAGATGGCCATGAGGGCTTGAAACTCAAACCCTTCTGGCAGAAGTAACAGCAACTAACAAAACAATTTTTCAGGTACAAAATTTTATGGAGATGGAGACTGCTGGTTCCAAATGTAGCAAGGCAAGTTTTTCCAAAACAAGTTGAGATACCAGGAAGCTAGATTAGCTCTCTTAGGTGGATTTAGGTGAAGGGCACCTTTTAGAAACTGTGACCTCAACTCCTGACAGCAAGGTGGGATTCAGTAGCATGCAGGCAGAGACAGTGGATAAGTGTGCCTTGATAAAGGAATAGGCTAGTCCAGTCTTGAACAACTAACACAAATAGGACATAATTTTAGGGACACCCACTTGGAAGGGGTTCTCCTCCTTAACACATCAGATAGAAAATCTTTTCCATTTCGAGATGCAATATTTTCTAGTAGTAGGTTTTCTCACCTCCTGGAGCACCTGAAACAAGTTCTCAGAAAACTGGTGTCTGAAAGGAATTAGGACTCATTATCCACAGAATCAGGTTTAGTACCTGCAAGTTGGGAAGAAGCAGAGATCCTTTTTTTCTGTGCAAGTTAACTTATAGTGATGGCCCCAGGCTAAACAAAGCAGGGAGAAATCATTGCTAACTGGGTCAAATAGAAATCAAAAGCAAGATTTTTGGTTTGCCCCCTTGGATCTTCGGTATAACCTTTGGAATTAGAGGAAAAGGGAGGAGGCATAAAGTTACCCCCCTCCCTGCAGAAAGTCACATTGTCCATCTCTCACGCTTGGGGGACATGGATTTCTGGATTAAAACTGCTTGAGCTGCCTGTTCCATGTAAAGGCAAACAGATCTATTTGAGAGTTACCCCATCTGTGGACTATGTTCCAGGAACATGTCTCTGTTCAACATCAATATGCATGGGTCATCCAAGGAAGGCTTAGTGAATATGAAAGAATATTGTCCTCAGATAGAATGTAAACAGCTTGTAGGGACAGATCTTCTTTTAAAGCTAGGTCCCATGCCACAAAAGCTAGCCTGCAGAGCTGCTAGGACTTTTCCCACGACCTTGTCTGCTGATGTACCATGACTGTGGAGTTGTTTGTGAAAATCCCAAGAGGGCTTAGGTTCCACAGATGAAAAACATCTGAAGGGCTTGAATAAGGGCCTTCATTTCTTTGACACTCATGCGTTCCCTCATCTGTTCAGGGGACCACTGGCCCAGAACCCTTTCTGAGACCATCCATGCTCCCAAACCAGACCTGATGCATCTGTGTGTAGATCCTGGTTGGGAGTTGGCTGGTGGAAGGACAGGTCCAGATTGTGTTGAGTATGAGAAATTCACCACTGTTAACCTCTTTAGAAAGTGCAAGAGGGAAATTTGGAAGTCCACTGGGCGACACTGCTAAGACCAGAGATCTCAGGTACTAGTGGATCTTTCTCATGTGCACCTTTGCAAATGGCACCATGGGTATAGCTGATGCCATGTAGTCCAAGGTTCACAGAATTTCCCAATGCAAAAATAGACTGAAGGGGGAGTAGAGACTTGATGAAGTAGGTGGAGAGTTACTGAGGTTTGCCCTGGGGGAGAAGTCTGTCAGGCAGTATTCAGTATGCAACCCAATAAGACCAGGTCCTGGGAGGGGGGTCAGAGAAAATTTTAAGAGGTCATCCAGGTAAGGAAAAATCTGTATTCCCTGGGTTCTGCAAAAGGCAACAAATGACACAAGGCACTTTGAAAAATCCCCAGCAGAAGTACATAAACAGAAAAGTAAAGCAAAGAAATGACAGTGAGATCAAAAAGCAGAGAACCTGAGGTATTTTCTGCAGATGGGGCAAATAGGGATATACAGGTTTGGATCTTTCAAGTCAAGAGACTCAAAGTTTGAGGAAGGAAAACATTTACAGCGAGAGGATCTTAAAAGATGGTACTTCCAAGAAAGATATTGAGAAGGTTAAGTACAGAATGGGGTAAATGTCCTCTTCTCTGGGGACCAGGAAACGTCTTGAATAAAAGCCTTTTCCTAGGTCCCAGTGGGCACTGTCTCTATGGTGCCCTGGGCAAAGATATCCTGTAAAACATCTCCACCTGTACAACATGGAAGGAGATGAACCTGGCTGGGGGAGGTGGGGGAATTCCTCCCTCCCGCCCAAGACATTTTGCAACCATACTGAATGATGAATGACACCCACTTGGTCAGGCAGAGGCTGATTTATTTGGAAAAATGTCCCCCCCCCCCCAGATTTAGAATCGTTCTCTGAAATCTATTCCAGGGTTGTTTCCTGTCCTTCTGTGATGGCTTCTGTTCCCTACAGAAAAAGGAAGTGGGCTTAGAAGAGTGATTTCTTTGATGCCTAAGGACGGATGGTAGAAAAATCTGTTCAAAGTCCCGCATCATGCATCATTTTACCCTTCTCAGCAGTCTTGATAAGCTCTGCTGCAGAAAGGCCAATCAAAAGCACTACAACTTGCTTGAGTATTCCTGAAGTACTACACTGTATCTCGATGCCACAGCATATCCTGAGGTATGCCAGTATATCTCAGTACCACCGTATTACCTTCTGATATCTCCAAGTACTGCAACACCTCCAATGGTACTCCAAGTGTGCTTCCAGTAGGATATGTAAGGTATCCCAGTGTATCCCCATTACTACAGCATTTCCTGATGTAACCAGTGCACTCCACTATCACAGTATCTCCCCCTCCCCATTGTGTCTCAACACTACCAGAAATCTTGAGGTATTCCAATGCGCTCCCAATACTACAGTTAACATCTCAGATACATTCCAGTGGATCTTAGTTTCATAGCACCATGTTATACTTCCCAGTATCACCTCACAATAGATGTCATGACCTGAAATACATTCTGATGCATCACAGGGCAGCCAAATGTCAGCACATTATCCAAGAACTACGGCGTATGCCAACATCTTCTACAATAATCATATAATGCCCCAGGACAGCACACTCCTATATCACAGCAGTGCTATAAGGAATTCAAGAGCTTGGAATATCACAATAATTCTCAGGTTTAAACTACAGTCCAGTATCACAACACTGCAGCTAAGGCAAACAAAAGTCTTAATGTAATGCAAACACCTTTGAAATATTACTAGTAAAACACTAAGAAGCCACAAATCTTCCCAGGCAGATTAATATGTGCTACCATGCTGGCACTGGAACTTTTTGTCCTGGAAAACCTGTCACAATCAAGGTTTAAAAATCCGTAAAGGTACATCCAATACCTGGCAAAAGGGAACATACAGAGGATAAAAAACATACTGCATAAGAAGGAACAAGATGTGGGTGACATCATGACTTAACACTGAACCTGCATACACTGAAAGACTAAATCTGACATATACTGAGTACAGGCAATATGACAAAAGAAAGTCACTGCCTGTTCCCAGTATGTATGTATGTACTCCTTGGGTTATTCTGGATTAGAAACAATCACCGTATCTTACTTAATGAATGTCCTCTGGTCATGAAGCTTATGTCAGTGATTGCAGTACATGCATACAGTAAATTCAACTGAAAAAAGTATAACTGTATGACAAAAATAAATAAAAAAATAATAAAAACACTTAAAATTGTAACAGTAAGTACCGTCATGAAAAGTGCAGACGTGGTTTCATTTTCTATGTCACTCTCTTCAGATGACTCCGACTCATCACTGCTATCTATAACAGAAAACCAAAGATGAATTTAAACTGTGGATATAAAACGGATACACAGCAAATGCAAATAAACAGAAAATGAAAATAACCTCTACTTTCTCACTACTCTAATTAAGAGACTGTCTGCTTGCTTTTACAGAAATCTGCAACATTTCCTCAAACAGCCCTGGATATTCAGAGAGCCAAGTACACATTAAATGGGGATGGGGATGGGTACCTCCTCATCCCTGACTGGGGGGGGGGGGTTTAGTGAAAGTCTGTGCAATGTATTACACTACTGCTCAGTGGTGAGCAAAACCACTGAGATCACAGGGTCAAAACATCTCTGCCTGACAGAGAATTGGCTTTCTCATCCAGAATTCCCCTTCATGTGATGTTTTCTGTCAGTACATCTCAGTTTATACCTTGTGTGCTTGTCCCAGCTTAGAGCATAGCAAGATCCTTCACTTGCAATGCCTAGTAACATTACCATTAACTAAACCTTATTCCTTTAACAAGCATATACTACTGGTTGAGAAGAAACCATGACAAACTCATTTTTGTATTTGGTTCAAAGGTTGGTACTAAGCTATTGGTTATCGGCCCTAGGGGCCTATACAAGCCTAGCCATAACAATTCCTCTTTTGGTCAAGTTCTACTCAGCCTTGTTTATATACGCTGTGCCTCAAACACAAGAGTGTGGCACTACCCCACTTCCCTATCCATGAGATCCTTTTTATTTGTCAGTCCACTGAAGTCCAAGTTCCACAGTATATAATGACGGTCAACAATTTAGCATCCTTACAGGTCAATACATGTCACATGACCAGAACATTTCCTGCAGGACCTCATAACAGTGAGATGTTTGTTAAGAGAGAACTTAAACTTTGCATTATACTAGGCATGCAAGTAATAGGACGCTGAAAGCTTTTCCCACGCTTCATGTATTTAAGTCAGTGAAATAAAATAATCTGCATGACAGACCTTCTGTAATGGTAAGTAAAGTGTTTAATACTGTAATGACTTACTACTTACATAACCCACAGCATCACAACCACCCAGCTATAACTTGTAGGCATCACCAACAGTGGAGCTAGCAAAAGACCAATCAGTTAACATTTTGAACAGCAGTTCATAGGTTCATAGATTCATACTAGGCTATCTGCCCTAGGGCATTTATAAGCCTAGCCAGAGTGTGTGTGGCTTTCACCACCCCTTAGGATGAGAATACTATACCCATTAGTTTGCTGTGCCTCTGTCCAGCAGTGACACAGAGATGATTCCCGGGGTAAACCTACGATCTCCCATCCACTCGTCAAGATTTCTCTTGAACAGAGTCAGTGAGGGGCTCTGCCTCACATGGACTGGGATTCTGTTCCATAGTGTAGGGAGTCTCTGGGTGATGAATCTGTCCCTCCAGCACGTCCTATTTATATCCGTGTTGAGGTTTAAGTCTCTTGCTCTCGTGGCTCTGGTGGATTTGGATTTTTTGAGGTGGAGCATGTCCATTAATTTTGGGTTGGACATGGCCTTGTATGTCAGGCACAGATCACCTCTGAGCAGACGGTATGCGACTGAATAGAGCTGGAGTTTCTTCAGTCGGGCATCGTATGACATATGTTTGAGCCCCTTTATCCTTTTGGTGAGGAACTTTTGGGGTCTTTCCAACTGCTGCAGGTGTCGGGTAAGGTACATTCCGAATGGGGCATTGTACTCAATCATTGGTCTGATAAGTGAAGAGTACAGGGGTACAATGACCTCTCCTGATCTGGATGTGAATCCCTTCATGATCAGGTGGGCAATGTAGAAGGTCTTCCTAACCACTTCGGCAATGTGTGTGTCAAAAGAGAGGTTACTGTCAACTTGGGTCCCCAGGTCCCTGATAACTTCATGTTTAATGGATTACCACCTATGTGGTAATTAGGGGTTACCTTGTTTTTCCCAAAGGGTATGACTATACATTTTTTGACATTTAGCTTAAGGCCATGGCTCTGGCACCAGTTATCCATTTCTATGAGACCTCTCTGGAGGATATCTGTGTCTGATGGAGTGTCAATTATGGTGCCCAGTTTGCAGTCATCTGCAAATTTTGTCAGCCACAATCCCCCTATGTTTGCCTGCACTTCAGAAAAATAAATGCCGAACAAGAGGGGGCCCAGGACTGAGCCCTGGGGAACACCGCTCGTGATCGGCTTAGAGTCTGACATGGCACCAGCAACTCTAACCCTTTGTGTTCTGTCCTTGAGCCAGTTTGCAACCCATCTTGTGGCATATGGGTTTACATCTAAGCTGGTGAGCTTTTCTATGATGCCCGAGTGGGGTATTGTGTCGAACGCTTTTGCTAGGTCAAGGTAGGCTGTGTGAACTGCCTTACCCTCATCAATGGCCTTAGTGACTGTTTCGAAAAAGTCGACCAAGTTCAAGAGGCAGGATCTGCCCTTGATAAAGCCAAATTGGGTAGGATCAAGTGTCTGTAGGTCCCCAATGTCTTTATGAGTTCCATTATGATCCTCTCCATAGCTTTGCAGACAAGGCTCGTCAAGCTTATGGGGTGGTAATTTCCAGGGTCCGTAGAAGCACCGCCTTTGTGGAGTGGGACCACAGTTGCCGTCCGCCATTCTTTGGGTATGTATCCTGTAGTAAGGCCAAGATTAAACAGCAGCCTTATGTGTGGGTTTAGTTCCTCAGTGAGTTCGTGTAGCACACAGCCGGGGACACTGTCCGGTCCCATTGACGCTGTGTTTTTTGCTTTAGAGAGAGCAGCTCTCACCTGGCCATCTGAGATGTTTGGGAGGCTAGACTCTGGTGGGATAGATATTTCTCCTTTTGGGGGGGAGGGAGGGGAGAAATTTGCACTGAACCCGTCTGCCAGTATGTTGGCAATGTCTGTGGGTTCAGTGATTTTTTTATCATTTTGGACTAATTCTGAGCATACCTGGGAGTTTCCACCCAGGTTTCTAACATAGCTAAAGAAGGCCTTATGATTGTCTTTTGTGTCATTAGCGATTTTTCTCTCAAAGTTGGCCTTGGATGATTTTATGAGTGATCGTAGTTTTTTGCTAGTATTGATCAGAGATGCCTTCCCTTTTAGGGATTTTGCTCTGTCATGTAGTAGCTTTCTCCTCTTGTTGCAGAGTTTGTTAATGGCTGGGGTCCACCAGACCGGGCGCCTGCCTTTGGTGGAAAGGGTCTTGATTTTATTAGGGATTGCTTGATCCATACATTCCTGGAGATGCTCGTAGAAGGCATTTGTAAGGGTTTCAGCAGCGTGGGTTGTGGTTTCCACTGGCTCGGGGGCCTTGAAGGATACCACTCCAGTCTTAAGAAGTGTGAAGTTTGCTTTTGAGAAGTTCTTCACTGTGGTCTTTTTTGCTGGGGGTGGGGGCGGGATGTGGATCTCCAGTGAGATTAATTTATGGTCTGATCTCACCAATGAGGGATATACTTCCGGTGTGATGACCAGGTCCAGTATATTTTCTCCTCGTGGGAATGGTGACTAGTTGTTCCATAGCATTTGAGTTTATGAACTCCAGGAACCTTTGGGCTAGGGTGTTGGGGCTTGAGTAATGTTCCCAGTCTATGTTTGGGTAGTTGAAGTCACCCAATATGATGGTGTTTGGAGAGACATTCATACTCTCCAGTGTCTTCAAGAAGGCTGTGTGGGTTTCCTGAGTTTAAGAAGGTGGTCTGTAGCATGTTACAAACTGTAGGGCAGTTTTACCTATGGTTAATTGCACCTGGATGGTCTCCGATGCTTCGTGCGTTGCCACTAACCTGGAGGTGTGGGTATCCTTTATGAATATGGATACTCCCCTCCTTTTGTGGTTCGGTCCGGATTTTGGGGCCGGAACGCATGATATGAGATATAACCTGATAGTGCTGGGGTGCTCTCAGGAGCCTTGAACCAGGTTTCAGTCACAGCACAGACATCTATGTTCTCCATACTGAGGAGGGCTTCGAGGGCGTGCATCTTGAGGTTTAGACTTCTGGCATTGAGCAGTATTACCCTTAGTTTTTCTCCATTTTTGTTTTCTAGGGCAGTAGGTTTATCATTTGAGCCTTGCCTAAAAAAGGCACTATGGGGGTGGCAAGAGCCTTTGCCAATATCCGGAAGCCCAGGGGTGACAGGTGCAAGCAGTCCCTTGCGAAGCAGCGTGGCTTGTCAAGCATGTCATCCCAGGCAGACAGACATTGGATCCCCTTAGAATGACACCAGTAATTAAGCCAATTATTAAAGCTGATCATTTTGTCTCTGTATTGTGGCATCATTCTTGGTGAGGGTAGGATACTGCTCAGGGTCAGGGGCATACCAACTGAAAGAGAATCTGCTCCACAGATGTTTTGGTCCTCAGCTAAATAAGAAATTTTAAGCATTGTTTTTGTAACTGCTGCTTGGTTTTGCATGAACTACAAAGTTCATCTTCAAGCATGTATACCTGTACATGCTGTACAGAAAAGGAAAGAAAATTGTACTTGTATGAAATATTTACATCAACATATATTAACTGTAGCAACAGAGCTGAGGATAATGTCTTCATTCAACTGAACTGCCTTTTTTCTATTAATTGGACTGTAGTCTTCAACACTAATCAACCATCTATCATGCTGGTAAATGCAAGACATTGCTAGTCTTTGCCCCATAGCTTGTATCATGGCTGAGAACAGACACTGACCAACCACTTAATTAACAAGTGTAAAATAAAAATAAAAATAAAATACATACAGCAAGAATTCTCACCAAGTTCGCAGACGACTTTCAACTCTCCAGCTGACACAAACATCCTTCAAAAAGGTCTCACAGAGACAGATAACTGGTGCCAGCGCCATGGTTTAAAGCTAAATGCCAAAAAATGTATAGTCATACCCTCTGGCAAAAACAATGTGCCCACAAATTACCACATAGGCGGAAACCCATTAAGTACAGAGAAAGTTATTAGGGACCTGGGGACCCAAGTTGATAGCAATCTCTCCTTTGAAAACCACATTGCCAAAGTGGTTAGAAAGACCTTCTACATAGCCCACCTCATCACAAAGGGTTTCACATCTAGATCAAGAGAGGTAATCGTGCCTTTATTCATCCCTCATCAGGCCCATCATAGAATACAATGCCCCATTTGGGATGTACCTTACCCGACACCTGCAGCAATTAGAAAGACCCCAAAAGTATCTCACCAAGAGGATCAAGGGTCTCAAACAGATGCCATATGCTGCTCGGTTAAAAACTCCAGCTCTACTCAGTTGCATACCGCCTACTTGAGGCGATCTATGCCTGACATACAAAGCTATGTCAAATCCAGAATTAATGGACATGCTCCACCTCAGTAAATCTAAATCCCTTAGAGCCACACGCTCGAGGGACTTGAACCTCAGCACAGAAATAAATAGAACTTGCTGGAGGGACAGGTTCATAACCCAGAGGCTCCCTTCGCTCTGGAATAGAATTCCAGTTCATGTGAGGCAGAGCACCTCACTGAATCTCTTCAAGAAGAATCTTGATAAGTGGATGGGGGATCATAGGTTTGTCCCAAGGATTACTCCCGTGTCACTATTAGACAGAGGCACAGTAAACTAAACCTTAAAAAGGGCACAGTATACTCAAATCAAGGGGTAGCGTAAGCCATACAGAATCGGGCTAGGCTTATAATTGCCCCAGGGCAGATAGCCTAGTATGAACCTATTAACCTATGTATGTACTAGAAGGTAGGACCAACAGATTAATAGCTTCACAGGACTCAGCATCTGATAGCCAAGTAAGATCTGCTGCATTTAGACACCAGGAAACTGGATCCTATTAAACTTCTTAACATTTTTCTTACTAGCCTATAAATGGCATCTAGTGCAGCATTTCATTCACATGGTTACTTTGAATCTGGCTGACAAAGTTAGGTGTACATCAACTGTGAAAATGCAGATTAACTGCAGGACTTCATTATCACACAATGCTTCTACCGTACTGTATGTGCAATTCTGCATGCGGACCATGAATGAAGGTCTTCTGTGATACTTATCTATCTAATAAAACCAACAATAAACACAAGGAAATAAAAGATTCTTCTCTAATCTGCTGACTAAAAAAACAAGCGTGGACAATCCCACCTAATCTGAGATTATAAGAAGACAAATGCACAAATCAATTCATGCAGGACAAGTAAATGACTACAGTTTAACTGGAAAAGGGTATAGTTATGGAGTAATACATTATGCTTCTTGTGACATCAAAACTAAAACATCTAAAGCTCTAGTGGTGGTGCTTAATGTGGTTAGACTTCTCCCCTATTTGCTAAAATTTTAATGTCAGTATTACAGTTGGCACTTGATGCTAGTGGCACTACAGGTAGCACACATGCACGCCTTTGATGCAGACGGCTGTAGATTCTATTACCACACCAGGTAAATGGATTGCTGACACTACAGTGCAGTATTAGGGGATGCTGCAGTCCTGAGTGTGTCATCCTTAGGAAGAGATGTTAAACAATGTGAGTTGGTGGTAGCTCAGGTGATGTAAAATATTCCACACCACCTATCAAAAAGGATAGTTTTTTATTGATTTATACATTACATATTAATTTAGATTATTCACATCTATTTACAAATTCCCATACATTATAAACTTCAATTTAAGCATCCCCCCCCCCACTCTCTTACCCACAACCAAAACATTAATTTCTCTAGAATTTTTGTCAAAGTCCATTTTCCATTGTTTTTTATTTCATTTAGTCTCTCGTTCCATACGTCCATGAAACATAAAATATTACTTTAGCCATTTTCTTCACTTCTTCCTGTTTTTGTGCACCACAGTAACAAAATTCTATTATGTCCAGACTTATTTGCTCAAATTTAACAAACCTTTTACCCTATTATGTTTACATATTTCTTTCCACAAATTAACTCTTTCACATTTCAAAAACACATGCTCAGTAGTCTCACACACTCCACAGTATACAGCTAGTATACAGCTCAGCAAGCTCCTGCCTGGTGCCCTGCCGAGTTCTACAGCAGCAGAGAGACAAAAGAGACTTTGGAGTGATTAAGTATCATTTTTCTGCATTTTTTTTTGCTGCCTTTAACAAATTCCGCCTAAAACGCCGATTTTCTAGAGTTTCTGTGATTTAAAAAGATAGTTTCAGCTACATACTGTACTTATTTTATTGCCTGCACTTTAACAAAGTCATTTTTGTGTTTAAATTACCCGTTTAACTGTTGTAGGCTACACACAAGTGTGATAGCCATTTCTGTGCATTTAAAGTGTTGTTTTGATTGTATCTGCTTTTAAGGTTAGTGCTGAATCTGGGCTGTGTTACAAATTTATGTGTTTGCCCATACCTTATTTGGGTAGAAGGAAGTTTCTCTTTTCATTGTGAGAGAGGGAACTTTGAGAAGCCTATCTATCCCTGGAGGAGTGGTTTCAACCCAGAAACTAGTAGTTTATTGGCCATTTTGGGCTAATTTCTCTCTCTCTCATTTCCCTGCTGTATAACCCACATTTGCGCGGTTTTGCAAGCCGGGCAGTACCGGTTAGCTAGAGTATAACTATTCCCGACTCCACAAAGTCTACTCTTCAATTTTCCCTTGGAACTAGACAAACTTTCAACTTAAGCACTCAAACCATTCACTTCTCATACCGGCACTTGCTCAAAACTCATAGCAAGCACTAATAAGCCTTAGCACTAAACCCTCTCCTATACCGTAGAGAAGGACAAGGCTCTCTATTCGACCTTACCAGCCAATCAGTAAAACAGTTCACTGTACCTATCCAGGCATGTCCAAAGGGCAGTTTCAGGTGCACTCTCCAGTCCAAATGGTGAATTTGGGCATTCTGAGGCAATGTTACAATTGCCTCATGTACACAGACAACCCTCTCCTCCTTCCACCAAACACTAATACATGCGAGAAATGCAATTATACAGCCAAACTGGAGGCTAAGCTCTCTCAACCCAAGACTGGACCAGGCAGTCAAGAGGAGAAGGGAATTACTTGCATCACACCACAAGTCTCACATAGACCTATGAAACCAGCACTGGCAAAAAACACACAAATACAAGAAAACATACTTGGAGGCTCTAAATAAAACTCTGCAGAAGCAACAGAGACCTCCAAAGCAGACATCCAAGCAACCTCCACCCCCCCCCAACACAAACCATGAAACACATACTTCACAAAACCAGTGTGCCACACAATCGCAGCCCTTAAGGTAAAATAACATCATACCCAACACACTAGTAATAGGTGACTCTATAGTCAGGCACACTGACGTCCCACTCACTAGGCTGAACAAGGAGAAGGTTACTGTTAGCTGCCTGTCAGGTGCCAGAATCCGTCACATAACACAAGCACTCAGGTTACTCCAGAACAAGTACAAATATGACTCTGTCATTGTCCATGTTGGTGTGAATGACCTGAGCTGTACCTCCCTGGACTACATGAAGAGAGACATGGAGGAGCTTACTGATCACGTAGCCTAGGCCAGTATGACCCTGACCCTGAGTAGTATCCTGCCCTCACCAAGAATGATACCATGGTATAGAGAAAAAAATTATCAATTTCAACAATTGGCTAAGCTTCTGGTGTCATTCAAAGGGGATCCAGTGTCTGGCAGCCTGGGATGACATGCTCAAGATAAGCCACGCTGCTTTGCTAGAGACTGCTTGCACCTATCACCCTTAGGCTTTCGAATACCGGCCAAGGCTCTTGCCACCCTCATAGTGCCTTTTTTTAGGCAAGGCTCAAAAGACAAACCCACCGCTGTAAATAGCACAAGTAACAAAAAACTGAGGGTAATGCTACTCAATGCCAGAACTCTAAACCTCAAAATACATGCACTCGAGGCACTCCTCAGTATGGAGAAAATCGATATATGTGCAGTAACAGAAAAGTACAGTTTTGTACCTACCATAAATGTAGATGTTCGAAGATCCACATTGCTGCAGTCCTAACACTTGGGTAGTCCGCTGTCCCAGTCGGCCCGAATACCAAAGTATAAGGCTGACGTCGGTCAGGGCGCATTAGTCTGACGTCAGGACGTCAGGGTACAAATGTGCATGACCGACGTCATATCCTCAGTCTTTTCTTGCCCCAGATGTCAGAAGACCCTAAAAAGATAAGGCCAAAACCAAAAAACACCAAACACTCCTGTACCAAATATATATACAATATATACAATTTACAAAGTACAACCCCACCCACACAACCACCCCTAAACACAGAGGGGAAGGAGGGAGGTAAATTGGACTGCAGCAATGTGGATCTTGAACATCTACATTTATGGTAGGTACAAAACTGTACTATGTTCTTCATCCCACATTGCTGCAGTCCTAACACTTGGGTAGAATCCCAAAGCAGAGGTAAGGGAGGCTGGCAAATCATAAAGAAGCTGGAGCTGTCAACATGCCCTGCAAAATAGCCGTGGCAAAACCAGCCCCAGATTTAGAGTAGAGAGGAAGGTGGTAATGCTTAGAGAAAGTATGCACTGAACTCCAAGTAGCTGCCTCCAAAATATCCTTAGTTGCCACCCCCCTTAGAAATGCTGTTGAAGTGGCAGTAGCCCTAGTGGAATGAGGCCTAATCCCAGCTGGAATCTCCTTGCCATGATGGGAATAACAAAATGCAATGCAAAACCCAATCCACTTAGAAATAGTTTGTTTTGACACAGGCTTGCCCTGAGAACTCAAAGCAAAAGAAACAAACAACTGCTGAGACTGCCTAAAATCCCTAGTCCTGCTTAAATAATAACGCAACTGCCTGTGTACATCTAAAGTGTGCAAAATCTTTTCCCCTTTATTTTGGGGATCTGCATAAAAGTGGGCAAATGAATAGTTTGGTTTAAAGCCACACTAGAGACCACCTTAGGCATAAAGGAAGGATTAGTACGTAATGATACCCTATCCTTATGGAAAATCAAAAAAGGCTCAACCGCCATAAGGGCCTGCAATTCAGAAACCCTTCTTGCAGAAGTAATGGCCAACAAAAAGCAGTCTTCCATGACAAGTATTTCAATTCAGCAGTAGCCGAGGCTCAAAAGGTTGTAGAGTAAGTTTCTCCAACACAAAATTGAGGTCCCAAGCAGGAGTAGGAGCTCTATTGGGGGTCTTATATTCTTTGCCCTCTAAGAAATTGCTTGAACAAAGGATGAGAAAACAATGGTGGGTCACAATCATAGTGAGCTGAAATTGCTGCAGCATGAATCTTAATGGAAGAGAAAGACAAACCTTTGTCCAATAACTCAGTAAGATATTGAAGAGCCACACTCAAATTAGGCTCAGAAACCTCCAAATCCTTTGCTGCACTCCAAAATAAAAATCTCTTCCATTTATCTGCGTACACTTTCCTTGTACTAGGTCTTCTGGCTTCCATAATCACATTCAAAACTTGTTGAGGAAGTTGAGACCTGCTGTGGTTCAAAACAGAATATGCCAGGCTGTTAGATGAAGAGAGTGAAGCTTGACATTGAGTAGATGACCGTCCCTCTGAGACAATAGGTGTGGAATCAAAGGTAAAGGCCATGGAGGCATCCTTACCAGACTCCTCAGTAATGGGTACCAGTGTTGCTGAGGCCAATCTGGAGCTATTAAAATCATCCTTGGCTTGTCTTGTCTGACCTTTAGGAGTACCTTTGGGAGGAGAGGCAGAGGTGGAAAGGCATACACATGAAGATTTTTCCAACTGAAAGAAAGAGCATCCACTTTCCAAGCTGTGTGATGAAACCTTTTGTGCAAAACTTTGGCAGCTGGTGGTTTAGTGGAGAAGCGAACAGATCTATGTCTGGAGTTCCCCATGACACTGTCAATTTCCGAAATACATGAAGATCCAGTTTCCACTGTGGGGATCCATGATTTGCCTGCTTAACACATCTGCTAAGGAGTTCTGTGCTCCGGCAGAAACCTTGCCTGAAGATTTAGTTGCAAGCTGAGCGCAGTCTCCCACAAAATCATTGCATGCCTGCATAGAGGATAAGAATGTGTTCCCCTTGTTTGTTGATGTACCACATGACAGTTGTGTTGTCTGTTAGAATCAACACCTGCCCTGGAAGAAGTAACTCCTTGAAAGCCATTAATGCAAACTGGACTGCTAACATCTCCTTCATGTTGATATGTAGATGCTGTAGTCTGGCAGGCCACTTGTCTTGTATCCACTTTCCATTCAGATGAGCTCCCCAAGCTATGTCTGAGGCATCTGTCGTTAGAATCTGACTCGCCTCTGGCCGGGTCACAGAGAGTCCCTTGTTTAGGTGACATTCCTGAGCCCACCACAAAAATTCCTTTTGGATGCAAGGTATTATTTGAATGACAGTGTCCAAATCCTGGCAGTGCTGTGTCCATACATTTTTGAGATACCATTGCAGCTTCCTCATATGCAGTTTGGCATTGGGAAGCACCAGAATACAAGATGCCATGAACCCTAAGGCTTGAAGGACTGTCCTTGCAGTCAGCCCGGACTGAAGAGATAGTTGATGGAAGTAAAGGGAAAGATTATTTTGTTTGTCCGGGGTTAAGAAGGCCTTCTGGGTTGCTGTATTCAGTCTCACACCCAGAAAGCACATGTCTTGAGAGGGTACTAGACTGGACTTTATTTCGTTCACAGGATACCCCAGGCATCTTAGCACTGCTATCACATAATCCAAATGCTGAAAAAGGTCTTCCTTTTCTTGAGCCAGAATCAGGCAGTCGTCCAAGTAAGGATAGATTTGTATTCCTTTTAGCCTGAAGTAAGCCATCACTGGAGCCAGAACTTTTGTGAATACTCTGGGCGCAGTAGATAAGCCAAAGGGCAATGCAGAGAACTGATAATGGGAATTCCCAGCTCGAAAACGCAGATACTTCCTGCAACTCAGTCTGATAGGCACATGAAGGTAAGCCTCCTTGAGATCTAAAGTTACCATCCAGTGATCTTTTCCCAGCAGAGGTAAAAGCTGTTGTAACGTCAACATTTTGAACTTGGGAATGTCCAGATAAGTGTTGAGGATAGATAAATCCAAAATTGGTCTCCACGTGTTCCCCTTTTTTGGTACTAGGAACAGGCGAGAATAAAATCCTAGGCCCCTTTCTGGCACAGGAACCGGCTGAATGGCTCCTATTTGGAGTAACAGAGAAATTTGCTTGTGTGCCTCTTTTCTTTGTAGAGGAGGAATGTCTGGCATGCCTTTGAAAGGAGGCAAGGTATGGAAATAAAACCTGTAACCGTGGTGAATGATATCCAATACCCATCTGTCTTGGGTAATTAAATTCCAATTATGTTTGAAAAGTGCCAGCCTTCCTCCCAAAGGTGCTGCCAGACGAGAAGGCTCTGGCAGCTGAAAAGGCAGGTCATTGGGTCTGCTTACGAAAGGACTGACCCCTGCCCTCACCAGAAGACTGGGCAGGTGAACTCCCTGTTCTAGGCCTAAAAGAACCTTGAGCTCTGCCCCTACCACGTCTAGACCTACCCCTAGACTGGGAATCATAAGAAGGATATGTCCACCCCTTAGTAGGCCAATTTCTACTAAACTTCGGAGGCTGAACCTGCAAAAAATCTTTAACCGTCTGCATAGACTTAGCCTTGTCCTCCATTTTCTTTAAAACTGCTTCCACAGGCGAACCAAACAACACATCAGATTGTAACGGAGCATCTAAAATCCTTGTCTTGACATGCTCAGCCAAATTCTGATCCCTCAACCAGGCGTGCCTGCGAAGAACAGAACCAGTGGCAGCCACCCTCAAGAGGCCTGTACAGCATCAAAACCACATTGCAAAGAATGCTTACCCACCTGTTCAGAAACATGAACTAAATCCTGCAACTCTTTACACTCAATACCTTCCGCCAGAGCATCCACCTTAGACTTCAATTGTGAAAGGAGATAATTTTGGTATTTTAACATGTGGAACTGGCAATTCAAAGCCCTCATGGCTAAAGTGGAAGAAGTATACACCTTCTTTCCCCATCTATCCAAAGCCCTTGCCTCTTTATCAGGAGGAACAGGATTTTTAACCACAGAAGCCTTAACACCTTTAGGCCCCTGAGAAACAGTTTCTGGGTCTGCCCTAGGACTCTTAAAAAGATACTTATGAGCTTCAGGCACCCTATAATACCTATCCGGTTTAACTGGGGCAGGAGGCAAAGAATCAGGGTTCAGGAAGCCTCTGCAAAAACATCTTCCACCACATCCAGAACAGGAGGTATAGCTAAAGGCCTATGCTGGGGTAGAAACAAAAATTCCCTAAGCCTTTTCCTGGAATCAGAGAAATCTTGGCCTTCCCATTTAAAATGTTCCCTCATGGAATGAAGTGTCTCTGAAAAGAAAAATCCTCAGGAGGAGAAGTCAAGGAGTAGAATCATCTACATCAGAATCAGAATAAGGAGGATACTCCTGTAAGTCTTCAGCTGAAGACTCAGAAGCCTCGAACACTGCTCAAAACTCTCAAGCTCAGGTTCCACCCTAGGCCTCTTATCAGGAGGGGGCATAGAACCTCTAATCATAGTAATCAAATCTTCTGCCATTTTAAGCATATGTTTCTTAGGCAGAGACCCTGAAGAACTAGGAGAGACACCCACTGAAGCTAAACCTTGCCTGCCTCTCGAAGAAGCCTTGGAAACAGAAGGGGAGGGCCTAACCACCTTAGGAAGGGAGGGGAGAACAGCCACCTGAGAAGCCCCCTCAGCCTGGCCTACCTCCTGAGAGGACACCTCTTGTAATAGTAAAGTCTCTCCCTGAGACTCCAAGGAAATTTCTGGCAGAACCTCCGGCTCCACCGAGGCCTCTAAAGAACCGACGTCCGGGACAGACGGTTCTTCCAATCTAGGCTTTACTGCTTTGTCCTTGCGCTTTTTAGACGAAGCAGGCGTCGGAGCATCCGACGGCATTTTATAATTACAACGCTTCCCAAAAACTAACCTGGCACAGTCTAATCTTCTCTTTATAGTGCGTTTGTTAAATCTAGCACAAGAGCGACATCCAACAACATCGTGCTCAGGCCCTAAGCAAGGTATACACAAGGTATGGTAATCCCTATGAGGTATCTGTTTCCCACAAGAAATACAATTATTCACTTTTTCTGACATCCGGTTAAATACTGAGGCAAGAAAAAACCAAAATATTCCCCAACGGGGTACTTAGCCAACTTTGATTCGGTCTGAAACTCCGACTTCAGAAAATTTCAGAACGCCAACCTGCACTCGCAATACTGCTTCTGCATCGGACCATGCGGCAAAAAAGACTGAGGATATGACGTCGGTCATGCGCATTTGTACCCTGACGTCCTGACATCAGACTAATGCGCCCTGACCGACGTCAGCCTTATACTTTGGTATTCGGGCCGACTGGGACAGCGGACTACCCAAGTGTTAGGACTGCAGCAATGTGGGATGAAGAACATCCTGGTTTAAGGCTTCAGAGAGCACCCCAGCACTACCAGGCTACAACTCATACCATACATTTCGGCCACAAAACCCAGACCGAAATACAAAAGGTGGGGGAGTATCCATATTCATCAAGGATACCTACACCTTCAGGTTAGTGGCACAGCACGATGCTTCAGAGATTATCCACGTGCAACTAACAATGGGCAAAACTGCTATTCAAATTATAGCTTACTACAAATCACCCACCATGTCCCAGGACCCCCACTCCGCATTCCAGGAAACACTGGGAAACAAAGGTCCTACCAAACACCCTGCTATTGGGTGATTTCAATTACCCAAACATTAACTGGAAGAAAGTACAGTTGTGTACACTTACCATAAATGTAGATGTTCGAGTGTATTCACTGTTGCATTCATTACATTTGGGTAATCCTGCTGGCAGGTTGCCCTCAGTTGGCCTGAATTCCAAAGTCTTGGGTCCTGCGTCGGCTGTCGTCACCCCTTCCCTGATGTCAGGTCATCTGGGGTATAAAAGCAGCAGCCAACGCCATTTTCTTTAGTTTTTCTTGCCCCAGATGTCAGGTACCCCCAAAACGGGTAGTCAAAATTTATATCTATATATAAAATAACATGCAGCAATATAAACTTTACCTTCAACCACAAGCAAATACACCACATAGGTTGTATGAATCAGAGAAGGAAAGATAGATTCCATCAGAAGAAAAGGGGGGATGGCGGGTGGGTAACCTGGACTGCAACAGTGAATACACTCTAACATCTACATTTATGGTAAGTGTACACAACTGTACTATGTTCTTCGTGTTTCACTGTTGCAGTCATTACATTTGGGTAGTTTCCCAAAGCTATGGTTGGGAGGCTGGAGCTAAACAGCATTAGGAGCGGCTACGAGACCCTGCAGAACTGCAGTGACAAAGCCTGCCCTGGATTTGGAGTAGAGTGGCAGATGATAGTGCTTTGTAAAGGTGTGCAATGAACTCCAAGTAGCTGCCTCTAAAATGTCCTTGGTTGGTACTCCCCTGAGAAAGGCTGCTGAAGTGGCTGCAGCTCTGGTGGAATGTGGCCTAATGCCCTTAGGCACTGGCTTGCCATGGTATAAGTATCCGAAACGAATGCAGTGGCCTATCCACTTTGAAATAGTCTGCTTTGAGATAGCCTTTCCTTGTGATCCTGCAGCACATGCCACTAGTAATTGCTCAGTCTCTCTGAAAACTTTGGTTCTGTCCAAGTAGAATCTAAGCTGTCTATGTACATACAAAGAATGCAGAATTATTTCCCCCTTGTTCTGTGGATTTGGATAAAAGGATGGCAGATGAATAGTTTGGTTAAGAGCCACACTGGACATCACTTTAGGCATAAATGTTGGGTTTGTCCTCAGGGAGACCCTGTCCGGATAAAGAAATGATAAAAGGTTCCACAGCCATGAGTGCCTGTAGCTCTGAAACTCGTCTTGCAGAAGTTATTGCTAGGAGCAGAGCTGTTTTCCAAGATAAAAACTTTATATCAGCAGTAGCAGCTGGCTCAAAAGGAGGCAGGGTGAGTTTTTCCAAGACATAGTTGAGGTCCCATGCAGGCATTGGCGATCTCCTTGGAGGCCTTAAATTTTTGGCTCCTCTGAGGTACTGTTTTAATAAGGGATGAGAAAAGGTTGGTGGCTCTGCATTGTAATAAGCCAAAATGGCAGAGGCATGAATTTTAATAGATGAGAAAGATAGGCCTTTGTCCAGCATCTCAGTTAAGTATTGGAAAATCTGAGGAATATTTGGCACAGCTGAATCTGTTCCTTGTGCCTGGTTCCAAGAACAGAACCTCTTCCATTTTCCAGCATAAGATTTTCTAAGTACTAGGCCTTCTGGCTTCCAAAATGACATCCATCACAGCTTTGCTGAGAGGTGTGTTTTGTATGACTACATTATCCACCATGCCGCCAGGTTTAAAGTCCTATGCTGGCTGTGCAGGATCTGACTGTTTTGCTGGGACAGTAGATGCGGTACTTGAGGTAGGGTCCAAGCTGGGCATTGAGACAAGCTCCTTAATATTGGGTACCAGTGCTGGCAGGGCCAGTCTGGTGCAATCAGTATCATCTTTGGCTTCTCCTGTCTCACCTTTAGGAGTACCTTGGGGAGGAACGGCAGAGGGGGAAAGGCATATACTGATGGGTTTTTCCAGCTGAAGGATAGGGCGTCCACTTTCCATGCTTCTCTGTGATAAATCCTTCTGCAGAATCTCTTTAGTTGGTAGTTGTGAGGGGAGGCAAACAGATCTATGTCCGGGCATCCCCATTTCCTTATCATGCTGAAGACTTGGATCCAGCTGCCACTCATGGAAATCCATGAGGTTTCTGCTTAATTCGTCTGTCAGAGTATTTTTCTTTCCTGGCAGGAATTGTGCCTGCAGATGTACTTGGTAAGTCAATGCTGTGGCCCACAAAGTTATAGCTAGTCTGCAAAGGGGGTAAGAATGTGCACCCCCCCTGCTTGTTTATATACCACATGACCGTGGTGTTGTCCGTCTTTAATCAGTAGTTGTCCTGGTTGAAGTAGGTCCTTGAATGCTGTCAGGACATTTTGAACAGCTAGCATCTCTTTCCGATTGATATGTAGATGCATTTGGTTTGAGGTCCATGTTCCCTGAATGCATCTTCCTGCCGTGTGGGCCCCCCAGGCATAATCTGATGCATCCGTTGTTAGTGTTTGCCTGGCTGGAGGTAATGTGAATGGCTGTCCCTTGTTTTGGTGACAAGCCTTTGCTCACCATCGAAACTCTTGTTGCAGGCAGGGAATGAGAATAATTATAGTTTCCAGGCTGTGGCAATGTTGAGTCCAAACACTTTTTAGGTACCATTGAAGTTTCCTCATATGCAGTCCTGCATATGGAATTAGTAGGATGCAGGATGCCATGAAGCCCAAAGCCTGCAGAAATTTTCTTGCAGATAACTGGGCCTTTGTTGCTAACATTTTGAAGTAGGCAGTCAGTTGTCTTTGTTTGTCTGGCGTGAGATAAGCCATCTGGGCAGTTGTATTTAAGCTTGCACCCAGGAATATTATCTCTTGAGAGGGTACTAGTTTTGATTTCTTTTCGTTGACTGTGTACCCTAGGCATGTTAGAAGTTTTTTCACAAACGCCAGATGCTGTAGGAGGATGTCCTTCTCTGCTTGAATTAGACAGTCGTCCAAGTAAGGATATATTTGTATACCTCTTTGCTGCAGAATGCAATTACTGGTGCCAGGCACTTTGTAAAGACCCTAGGCGCAGTAGATAAGCCAAAGGGCAGTGCAGAGAATTGGTAATGCATTGAGCCAGCCTTGAATCCGAGGTATCTTCTGCATATCTGTCTGATTGGGACATGCAGGTATGCCTCTTTTACGTCTAAAGTTAAAAGTCAAGCGTTCTTGCCCAGCATGGGCAGTAGCTGCTGCAAAGTCAACATTTTGAATTTTGTTATATCCAGGAATGTATTCAGAATCGATAGGTCCAGTATTGGCCAACAGGCCTTGTCCTTTCTGGGTACCAAGAACAGTCTTGAGTAAAATCCTTGTCCCCGCTCTTGCTCTGGCATTTGTTGAATGGCCCTCATGTCCATGAAGGATGGGACTTGTTTTTGTGCCTCTGCCCATTGATTTTTTTGGCAGATCTGGCCAACCATTTGCCTTTGGCAGGGTATGAAAATGGAACTTGTAGCCTTGTGACACGATATTTAGAACCCACTTGTCATGGGTTATAATGTGCCAATTTTGAGAAAAAAGTGTTAATTTTCCCCCTAAAGGTGCTGCCATGAAATAAGTGCTTGGTGCAGGCAGGGGGAAGTCATTGGAACTGTTTCCTGTAAGGTTGTGATTTGTCTTCTCCACTTTTGGAGGTAGAAGCACCCCATTGCTTTGACCTGTATGAACCTTGTGCCTGGGATCTGCCTCTAGGGCGTCTGGGTCTGCTCCTTTCAGGTCTGTCTGACACAGGAAAGGACCAGTTCTTTGTTGGCCAGTGTCTACTAAACCTAGGTGGCAAGAAATATTTGACCGTTTGCATAGATTTAGCCTTGTCCTCCATTTTCTTTAACACCTCTTCTGCCTTAACACCAAACAAAGAATCATGCTGTAAAGGTGCATCTGATAATTTTTAACTAACATGATCAGGCAGATTTTGTTCCTTTAACCAAGCATGCCTTCTAATTACAGAACCTGTAACTGCGGCCCTGCAGGAGGCCTCTAAAGAATCAAAACCACATTGCAAAGTATGCTTTCCAACTTGTTCAGCTGCATGCAAAATATCCTGCATTTCCTTGTTTTCTGCACATTCAGAGTTTAACAACATTTTCTGTTTAAGCAATGCCATGACATGTTGCTGATATTTGAGCATATGAAATTGACAGTTTAAAGCCCTTATAGCCAAGGTAGCAGATGTGTAAACCTTTTTTCCCCATCTATCCAGTGCCTTAGAATCCCTGTCAGAAGGGGTAAGGTTTTTTGCAGCAGAAGCCTTAACTCCCTTGGGACCCTGCAAAATAGTTTCTGGGTCTGCAGCAGGGTTTTTAAAAAGGAATTTATGTGAGTCAGGAACCCTGTAATATCTGTCAGGCTTAACAGGAGCTGGAGGTAAGGAGTCAGGGGTAAGACTAGACTCAGAAAACACATCATCCACAATGTCTAACACAGGAGGGATGGCTAGTGGCTTGTGCTGAGGTAGTAACAAGAAATCCCTGAGCCTCTTTTTAGACTCTGAAAAATCTTGGCTCTCCCAGTGAAAATGCTCTCTCATGGTATGTAAGGTTTCCCCAAAAGAATAGTTCTCAGGAGGAGAAGCTGAATGTATGGATTCTTCAGCATCAGAATCCTCATAGGGGGGAAAAGAATAGTCCTGATCATAAGATGACTCAGAAGAAATGGAAACCTGATCTGAAGAGTCATAGTCAGTCTCATGCCTAGGCCTCTTATCAGGAGGGGGATGGGAACCCCTGATCAAGGCAATCAAGTCTTCGGCCATTTTGAGCATCTGTTTTTTGGGCATGGAGGCCTGTACACGTGCCTCTTGAGGTTGCTTCTTTGCCTTTGAAGGTGCTTTAGTCTTTGCCTTTGAAGTCGGTTTAATGTATAGATGTTTGGGTCTGAATACACCCTCAGAAGCCGGTGCCTGCTCAGCGGCTCCGGACCCATCTGAAGGATCAGCGTCCGAGGCTCCAATACCTTTAGTTTCCAGCAGCATGGCCGACTCCACGTGGGAGTCGGTAGTGGCCTGCAACTCTAAAGTAGCGGTAAGGGGCTGCGAATGTGCCTCACTGAGAACCAGCAAACCGGCGACTGGCTTAGGAGAAGCTTTGTCGTCGGTTTAGGGCCTTGGCTGTCTTTCTTTTTCTTTGCGTTTTTTGTGAATTCTGGTAGTCGGATGGCTTTCCGACGACATTTCTGGATAATTAAATCTGCGTCCAAAGTAGTTTAAAGCAAAATCATACAGACACTTAATAGTGCGTTGGTTAAATCTAGCACAAAACTGACAACCCAGAAAATTATGATCAGGGCCTAGGCAAGGAATACAGTAAGAATGAAAGTCCTTATGAGGTATTTTTGCTTCCCACAAGAAATACAATTATTAACTTTTTCTGACATTGGTTCTGGAGCAAGAAAAAAAAGTTTCCCCAATGGGGTACTTAGCTTTATAGAAGACTTCAGATGTGAAATTCGAACTCGAAAATCTCAGAAGTCGGCCGACAGGCACTTGCAAATTGCTTCTGCTTCGGGCACCGCACGGCAAGAAAGACTAAAGACAATGGTGTCGGCTGCTTCTTTTATACCCCTGACGACCTGACGTCAGGGAAGGGGCGATGACAGCAGATGCAGGACCTAAGACTTTGGAATTCAGCCCGACTAAGGGCAACCTGCCAGCAGGATTACCCAAATGTAATGACTGCAACAGTGAAACAAGAAGAACATCTACTCAAGTACAAACTCCCTTGACCAACATTTCCTAGAATTTATAAACTCAAATGCCCTGTATCAACTGGTTAACACCCCCACCAGAGGTGACAACATATTGGACCTGGTCATCACCAACATGGGCGGCCGGTGTTCCACACCGGCGGTCAACCCCTCGCTGGTTAGATCTGACCATAAACTTCACGTTACTTAAGACCGAGGTGGGAAATTTCCAAGCCCCCATGTTAAAGGATAATGCTGTGCAAGCTGCAAAACCCTTTACTAATGCACTCTACGAGCACCTACAAGAATGGCATGGATCGTGCTATCCCAAACAAAACCAAGACTCTCTCCTTCAAGAAAAGGAAACCAGTCTGGTGGACCCCTGTGATAAACGAGCTATACAATAGAAGGAGGAAACTCGTACAGAAGAGAGTAAAATCCCAAGAAGGGAAGACATCCCTGATCAGTATCAGCAAGAAACTATGTTCCCTCATAAAATCTCATAAAATCATCCAAGGCTAGCTTCAAAAGAAAAATTGCCATTGACTCCAAAGATAACTAAACGGCATTCTTTAGCTATGACAAGAATCTAAGTTGCAATTTTCAGATCTGCTCAGAGTTAGTGCAGAATGGCACAAAATAAATTGAACTGACCGATATAGCCAACATCCCGGCAGACAGGTTCAGTGCAAACTTCCACCCCCCCTCTCACCCCCAAAAGGGCCCATAACTATACCAGAAGAATGTAGTGCCCCTGAAATCACAGACACTCAAGTTAAAACAGCCTTCTCCAAAGCCAAAAACACAGCATCAATGGAACCAGACGGTGTCCCAGGCTGTGTCCTACACCAGCTCAAAGATGAACTAACCCATCAACCTAAACACACTGTTTAAACTCAGCCTCTCCACAGGCTACGTGCCCACAGAGTGGCACACATCAATGGTTATTCCACTCCACAAAGGTGGAGCCACAACTGACCCTGGGAACTATCGCCCGACAAGCTTGACTAGCTTGGTCTGCAAAGCTATGGAGCGCATCAACATGGATCTCATTAACAGAGACATTGGAAACCTCCAAACACTGGACTCTACCCAATTCGGCTTTGTTAAGGGCAGATCATGCCTCCTAAACCTGGTGGACTTCTTTGAGACAGTTACCAAGGCTATAGACGAGAGAAAGGTGGTCCACACAGCCTACCTAGACCTTGCAAAGGTCTTCAACACCATTCCCCACTCAGGTATTATAGACAAGCTCACCAGCCTGAACATAAACCCCTACGTCACGAGATGGGTTGCCAACTGGCTTACGGACAGAACCCACATGCTAAGTGTTGCGGGAGCTAGGTTTGACTCTAACCGGTTACAAGTGGCATTCCCCAGGGCTCAGTCCTAGGACCCCTCCTGTTCGGCATATACTTCTCAGAGGTACAGGCAAGCACAGGAGAACTATGGCTGACCAAGTTCGCAGATGACTGCAAACTAGGGGCTATAATTGACTCTCCGGCTGACACAGACATCCTCCAAAAGGGTTGCACTGAGACAGATACCTGGTGTCAAAACCATGGTCTCAAGCTAAATGCCAAAAAGTGCATAGTCATCCCCTTTGGAAAAAACAACGTACCCACAAACTACCACACAGGTGGTAGCCCCCTAAATACGGAAGACGTAATAAGGGATCTTGGGACCCAAGTAGATAGTAACCTCTCCTTTGATAATCACATTGCCAAAGTGGTTAGAAAATCCTTCTATGTGGCCCACCTAATCACAAAAGGGTTTGCATCCAGATCGAAAGAGGTCATTGGGCCCTTCTATGCATCACTCATCAGACCCATCATAGAGTACAATGCCCCATTTGGGATGTACCTTACAAGACACATGCAACACCTAGAAAGACCACAGAAGTACCTCACCAAGAGGATCACTGGCCTCAAGCAGATGCCCTATGCAGCTCGACTGAAGAAACTCCAGCTGTACTCGGTTGCATACCACCTACTCAGAGGTGATCTTTGCCTGACATGCAAGGCCATGTCCAACCCAGAATTGATGGACATGCTCCACCTAAAGAAAACCATATCCCCTTCAAGCCACACGCTCCAGGGATCTAAACCTCACCACAGCAATTAACAGGATGTGCTGGAGGGACAGATTCCTGTCCCAGAGACTTCCCATGCTCTGGAACAAGATTCCAATCTACATTACGCAGAGCTCCTCGCTAACCCTCTTGAAGAGGAACCTTGACGAGTGGATGGGAAACAGAAAGTTTACCCCAGGGATCACTTCAATGGCTCAGCTGGACAGAGGCACAGGGAACTAATCTAAGAGGGCGGCGAAAGCAAACACATTCCAGTGAGGCTTATAAATGCCTTCGGGTAGATAGCCTAGTACGTACCTATGAACACAAAAACCTAGGAACATTTATTATTTACTTATTTTACATTTGTTTACCGAGACAGTCTGACTGGGCATAAAAAAAAGAAGTTATGTACTCACCATAAAGTTCCATCTGAGTATTTTCTGCAACCTGTGGGTATTCGGATCCATACCGGATCCGAGCCGGCAACTTATTTTCTAGCATCTGCTCCAAGCTCTTCCCCCTCCTCCTACCCATAACACACCCCTATCTCCTAACTTCCCTCGGATAGAGTTTGCTGCAACTATACACATTAGCAACTCAACTAAATAAAACTAACATGTTTGTTCACATGAAAAGGTCAGGGGGATGGAGGGTGGGAAAGTTGCAGAAAAATGAAGTATAACTACTCAGATGGAACATTATGGTGAGTACATAACTTATTTATCTGAAGTAGTTAACTTCATTTTATCTGCAACCTGTGGGACAGAGTCCCCAGCTACTCAAACAAATCCTGGGAGGCCCTCATGGAAGGATATTCCTGAGCACCGCAGAGCCAAAGGATGCTCTCCCTCTGGAAATCAGATCTAATTTGTAATGAGAGATGAGAGCATGAGAATTTGTCCAAGTTGCTGCTGCGCAAATGTCATCCAAAGGAACGTTAGAACAAAAAGCAGAGGAAGTCACCATGGACCTGGTTGAGTGAGCTTTGATCAGACCAGGAGGAGATAAACCCTTGGCTTTGTAAATGTGTAGAATGCAAAGCGTGATCCATCTGGCTAAAGAGTCCTTGGAAATGGCCTTTCCCAAACAAGGTTTAGAAAATGAGACAAATAATTGATCAGACTTACAGAAGGATTGTGTTCTATGAAGGTAGAAACAAAGTTGATAATGAACATCTAACAAATGAAGTTTATATTCCCCTTTATTCTGAAAATTTGGAAAGAAAACCGGTAGAGCAATTGTTTGGTTCATGTTCGATTGAGATGCCACTTTGCGTAAAAACGAAGGATTTGTACGGAGAGAGAGACCCTGTCCTTGTGGAAGACCAAATAAGGACGTACGGCAGACAAAGCCTGCAGCTCAGAGACCCTCCTAGCTGACGTAATGGCCACTAGGAAGGCTGTCTTCCAAGACAAAAACTTTAAATCCACTGAAGCAGCAGGTTCAAAAGGAGGAGTTACAGTGAGGTCCCAAGCAGGAACCAAATCTTTGATGGGTCGACGCAGAAGAAAGGTGTCTTTTAGAAAGGCTTTGCGTAGCCTAGAAGAAGCCAGTGCAATCTTATTTTCACCTGCATGTAAATTAGAAATGGCTGCCAGCTGTACTTTCACCGTGGAGGAACTAGCTCCTTGCTGAAAAATACTAGTTAAGAAATCCAACATCGCTGGAACAGGGGCTGTAAAAGTATCCAGGTTTCTCTGAGAGGCCCAGATAGAGAAACGTCTCCATTTACTGCGATAGACCTTCCTAGTGGAATCTAAGAGAAGCCACTAGTATAGATTTTACAGGGGATGAAAGACTAGGAGTCCTGGCAATCAAGGGAACTGGAGCAGCCAAGCTGTCAACTTGAGACTGTCCAGATTGGGAGGGTAGGCACCCGAAGGATGAGAGATCAGATCCGGGCAGGGATCCAGAATCCACGGAGGCGCTAACAAAGGAAGGGGAACCAAACTTGACGCCAGAATGGGGCAATGAGGATGACTTTGCACCCCAGTCGGCAAGCTTTCTGAAGAAACTTTGGAATAAGTGGTAATGGTGGGTAAGCATACAGTAGCCCAGGGGGCCAAACATGGACTAGAGCGTCTCTGGGGCATCCCCTGGTAAGGGAATCAGAGCGAAGAACTCGCTGCACTTCGCATTGGGAGGAGATGAGAAGAGATCACAACAAGACTGTCCCCATGCAAAGAATATCTCCTCCGCTACTGACGGTTTCGGAGACCACTCGTACGTAATCAGAATAGCCTGACTCAATCTGTCCACTAAAATGTTGGTGTGTCCCGGGATGTGCACTGCAATCAGAAACCAACTGGTGGAAATTATCCACTCCCACACTCTCATGGCCTCGTAACACAGAGGATAAGATCTGGTACCCCCCCTGTTTTTGATATACCAGACAACTGACATGTTGTCTGACTGAATTGCAATCGTACTCAGAGGAAGAACAGTGTGGAAGGCTTTCAACACTAAAAGCACTGCCCTCATCTCTAGAACATTTATGTGCAACCTGGTCTATATCTGGGACCACGTGCCTTGGACTGTCCTTCCCTAACAGTGCCCCCCCCCACCTGAGTTGGGAGGCGTCCGTGGTCACTGTGGCTTGGGCTGGAAATGACACAAAAATGCGTTCTGCTGCAACGTCTGGTAAATGGAGCCACCAAAGGAGAGACGTCCTGCAGGTGTGACTGATCCCTATCAGAAAATGCATGGGCAAGTCTAGCCAAGACCATTGGACAGCTACAGTCCATTGAAGGACCCGCACATGAAGGCGTGCACAAGGGAGAATAGAGATAGAGGCAGCCATGGAGCCCAGGGCCCGGAGAACATTGCTCGCCTTTGGAAATTTGAGGTTTACGATTAGAGCGATGTGGTACTGGAGGTCTAAGATCCTGTCTGGTGTTACGAACTAGCTGCAAAGTGCCTAGCCGTGCCCCGATAAAGTCTAGAACTTGTACTGGTTGCAAAAGGGATTTGTGAACATTGACTAATCCCCAGACGATCTGTCAAGGGAAGAAAGTAGTCTCGGGCCAGACACAGAAGATGCTTGGTGGACGCAGCGAAGAGCCAGTCGTCCAGGTAAAGAAATACCTGAATTCCCTGAAGCCTCAGTTGAGCTGCTACTACTGCCATTACCTTGGTGAACACCCTGGGGGCTATGGTGAGACCACAGGGTAGAGCTCTGAACTGGAAGTGACTGGTTCCCAGACGGAAGCGAAAAAAAATCCTGGAGCTTCTGTGGACCTTGATATGGTAGTAAGCATCCTGGAGGTTTAACAAGCACATCCAGTCGCACTCTTGGTGGTAAGGTAGAATGGACTGTAGGGTGACCATCCGGAACATTGTTTGGCGACAGACAGGTTCAAGGTTGACCGGTCCAAAATGGGCCTGAGGTCCCCCTTCTTTTTTGGCACTAAAAAGAACCTGGAGTAAACGCCTAATCAGGACTGGTCGATGGGGACCGGTTTGATGGCCTGTTTGTGAAGCAGTTTTGAAACCTCTAAAGCTGCGGCCTCCCTGTGAGCAGGTGGGACATCCGGGAGGCATCTTGTAACACTTGGCGGGGCAAAAAATGGGATAGTGTAGCCTCTGGATATTACTTGTAACGCACAACAATCTGCAGTTATTGACTCCCATGCCGCTGGGTGCAATGACAATCTCCCCCTCACTGCCTCCAGAGTAGGACAGTCGGCAACCCCTCAGAGCTGCTGAGTGGCCCTGTCAGATAAAGGTTCCCTCTGGGTTGGCATCGATCCTGTCCCCCTCTGCCTCTGGGAGAAGAGTTGTCCTGAAACTCCCGGGAAAACAGATTTCTGGAACCACATCTTCTTTTGCCCTCTTTGGTTCATAGAAAAGGACCGCTGAGGGTTAGAGAAGCGGATCCCGATGGCAGACAAAGTCTTCCCGTCTTTTTCGCTCTGGACAAGTGTGTCACGTACTGTCTTCCCGAAAAGGGTGGAACCATCGTAGGGAGCATTAGTAAATGACGCCTTGAAAGGGTCCACAAACTGACAACCTGAGCCAGGTGTGACGCCTCATGGCTACACCTGTCCCAGCCACCCTAGCTGCTCCTTCCGTGGCATGGGAAAGGAGACGCATGGACGTGTTTGATACTGACTTCAGAGTCGCCATTTTCGCAGAGAACAGTTGTTTGTCCTGCTGCGATAAAGATTCTGGGGGAGACTCAACGAATTCCGAGACAAGGTCTCGCTGCAACCATATCACGTGCCAAATAGTTCAGCGCATGGATGGAAAAGGTTGCTGACGAATAAATGCGCTTCCCAAACCTATCCACCGACCTGGACTCCTTGTCCAAAGGGTGGACTGAGGAACTGTCTTGCGCCAGTTCCTTCTTGATGGATGCTGCGACCACCATTATGTCAATGGGGGCTCCTTTAGACTAAGGTTGTCTGTCGGTGGGAAGAGAAAGAATCTTGTCGGGGCGTTGGGGGATGGGCTGTACGGTGTCAGGCTCCTTTCATGCCCATGTGGTGATAAGGTCCACCAAGGGGTCCGCTGGCGGGGACACCCAGGAAGTAGATGGGCCTGTGCCAAAGGCCTCCAGGAACACTGACTCATCCGTAGAAGGTTTTGGGACTGACCAACCTCCCCTCTGGCGGAGGATATCCATGATATCTCCGAAGGAAACGACTTTGGGAGGCGATCTGGGGGAACCTTCCCCTTCATGTAAATCCGTATCCGTAGTGAGGGACTCAGGGGATTCCAAGTGCCTCCTTTTGCACTTGCGCTTACAGGGGCCCTCTTCTGTGGGACTCTGAAGAGGATTCGTGAGCTACAGGGGGTTCCTCAAGGGGAATAACCTGGGGCTCCTCTGGCACGGGCTGTCCCTGAGACAAGATGAAGGGAGTCATCGCCAAATCCAGTAGAGTCTGGGTGGAATCCGAGGGGATGGGCTGAGGTCTCAATCCCTGGGAGAGAACCCTCTCCACCACTTCGTACCTCCTTGGCACCCAGCAAGGAAGAAGCTCTCCCCGGGTCTGAAGCACGGATCGGAGCAGAGGGTAGCCTAAGGTCCAAGGGAATGGTCTGGATCCGAAAAGGTCGGAGTCAAAGATGGATCCATTCTCTCGGGTCAGACTCTCTGTCCACGGCTCCTCACTCGGATCCAAACTAGCTGGATCCAAGGAACTCAATGTAACAACCAGAGTTCAAGGTTGGAGGAACCATCGGTGCCGAGCTACAAGCTCCAAAGAGTCGCGGATCCAAAAACCCCGAAGCAGCCGCACGGATCGGGGAAGGAAAAATGGGGAGGAAAAAAGGCATGGAGGTCCCCCCCTCTGGAGGGATGGGGGCCTGGCAAGACTCCCATCTGTATTTGGGTCTGAATGAATCTCCGCATCATCCTGTCCATGTTAAAGTCCGATAGGTTCAGAGTCCATCACAAAGAGGCGACTGACTCGAATCTGGCTGGTCTGCACAGGAAGGGTGAGGAAGGCCTTGGATAGGAAGATTCCATCGGCTCCGGCGAGAAATGGGGTGAGCGGAGCCTTGGAGAAGTTGGCCTCAAAGTCTTGGATGGTGGAGTAGGGAAGGGTTCCCTATCCGGAGACCTCTTGCAAGGCCTATCCCTCTTCCTCTCTGTCTTCTTTGCGCCTTTCTCAGTCCTTTCCTTTTTCTCTCCCTTTTGCTTTTTCTTTTTCCTTGTCTTTATCTTTCCCAACAACAGAATGAGCGGGAGTTTGAGTCCCTGTCTGAGTGGGTGGTTGAGCGAGAGTACCAGAGACAGAGGCCATGGCAGAATCCAGCATGGAGGCGGGGAAAAGATCCTTGGCAACCAATTTGAACTTCCTATCCCTGAGGGCCCTCGGGTTGAAGCCTGCACAGACTGTACCGTTGGGTGGATAAAAGGGGCACTCCCAAACAGATTACATACAGAGTGTGACCATCAGCCGGTGAAAGCTTATGGCCACATTCTCTGCATTTTTTGAAAACTGACTTAGGCTAATCAGCCATAGTCTAAAAACTAATCGCCACTCCCTAAAGAGGGAACACAAGACGCTAGCAGTCACTTAAGGGAAGCTGGTCTAGAAACTACTCTCAGGAAGAAAGACTTTTTTTTTTTTTTTAAGCTATAACCGATGAACAGCATACACTAAAAAGGGGGGAGGGAGGGAAAACTAGCGACCACTTGCACACAATATAGAAATAACTAACTTACTTATCCCTGAAGCTCAGAGCAAGGGAGACCATGATGCTCACTATGGCATGGCAAATGAGATCTGGGAAGATAGGAGATGGTGGTGTATTATGGGTAGGGGGAGGAGCTCAGAGCTGATGCTAGAAAATAAGTTGCCGGCTTGGATTTGATATGGATCCGAATACCCACAGGATGCAGATAAAATTAAGTTAACTACTTCAGATCCCTTTTTCAGCGGAGGCCCAGGGAGAAAAGCTCCATCGTTAGTAGACTATTTTGTTAGTGGGAAAAATTTTATAATACAATGAAGAAAAAAAATAGTAACAGACATTCCTAATGGTAAAAAGACTTCTTTTCCCCGGTTAGGGGTCGCCACGGCGGATCACCTGTCCGCTCATGATTGGCAGTGGAGTTTTACAGTGTCGAGTTGCCAGCCCGGAGCCCAACCTTCCACAGAAGGCACACACTCACACCTAGGGCCAATTTAGAGTGTCCAATCCACCTACAGCATGTCTTTGGGATGTAGGAGGAAACCCATGCGACCATAGGGAGGACATGCAGACTACGCACAGAAGGCACCCCAGCTGAGGATCGAACCAGAGAACCTCTTGCTGTGAGGCAGCAACACTAACATCTGCACCACTGCGGCAGCCCACCCTAATGGTAAAAAGACTAAAACAGAATAATTTGGTCAAGTGGAAGATAAGACCAATAATCTTTTATAACAATGCATGTTGAAGACTGTTCTTACAATAGCAGCAGGTAGTGACATTGTATACAATGAGAGTATAGTTTAGTATACTTAGTCTTATGTACAGGTAACATAGCAAACTGAAGACTTAAAAACTGCTAGAAATTGACAGTGAGAAAGAAAAAAACTTAAGGTAGTCATATGAATTAAATTCAATGCTCATTACATATCCAATTAAAATGCAATTAAAATTTTTTAAATCAATTAAAGCCCGCTACATGTACAAGTCCAGGAATTGGTGAGATGGGCTTTAATGTGATGCTTGAAGTTTTTTAGGCTATTTATAGATCTAATTTCAAGTGGTAAGGCATTCCACAGTTTAGCAATGTAGTAGGAGTACAGAGAGTCACCTGAGTTGTTTTTACTCCTGGTTACTTCAATTAGAGCTTTGTTAGTAGAGCTTAGTGGACAGGTACTCGTATGAGGGTTGAGGAGGCGTTGCAGAGCTGGAGTTTTATCGGGTTTATAGAACATTCGATAGACGGTAGAGAATTGTGGGAGGATGAGTTGGTGGGGTAGTTCTAACAAAGATAGATGCCTTATGGCCTTACAATGATGGGTTCTAGGAGGACAACTAGTGGCAAATTTAGCTATTTTATTATAGCAGGCATCTAGCTTGGTTAGGTTTGATTTGGAAAGGTTGGTAAGGATGGGTGAGGCATACAGTAAAAGTTGACAGAAAATGAGTTCTGGCTGTGGTCATTCCAGAGTTTGTGGTTAGATAGTTTTTGGATCTGTATAAGGTACCTATTTTCTTGTGTACTTTTTTTACAGTCGGGGCAATCTGCAAGTTGAAACTTCAGATTTTGATCAATAATAACACCGAGAAGTTTGGTGGTCGGTACTGGTTCGATCAAAGTCTTATTGTTGGATGCGATATTGGAGTAAGTGGATTGTGGCTTGAGTTTAGTGGGATGGAAGAGCATACGTTTGGTTTTATTTGGATTTAGGATTACTTGAGCTTCTGCCAACCATGATTCAATAGCACTGAAGGATATTTGGGTTAAGTTCCGTAGTTCAGGTAGAGATGGGGCAGAACATATGACAGTGAAGTTGTCTGCATACTGTATAAGGGTGTAGCATTATGGAGATTATTTGTAAACAGGTTAAAAAGAAGGGGGTCGAGAATAGAACCTTGGGGTACTCGCACTGTCACTTGTAGTAAGGGAGAAAGACCTTTGTTCCACTGTACTGCTTTGTTGCAGATCTGTGAGGTAGTTCTGAAACCAGGCTAGAATACAGTAGCTTAGGTTCAGTTTGGACAGGCCAGTCAGCATTTTGTTATGAGACACTGTACCAAAGGCTTTTGATAAGTCTAAAAAGATTGCTGATACTAGCTCACCTTTATTTCTAAGTTGACTGATGGCGTTTGTGAAACTAATTAGGGCTGTGGTAGTACTCTGGTAGGGAAGAAAGCCTTGCTGAGTGTTTGTAAGTAATTTGTCGAGGAGGTAGTTAAATATTTGGGTGTGAACACACCTTTCAAGGATTTTTGATAGAGGTGATAGGACTGCTATGGGCTGACAGCTGAAGTCAGTGGCGGGACCTCCTTTATGTAGGGGTATGACATGTGCAATTCTCCAGAGAGTGGGGATGCATTGCTCAGATATGGAACCGTTTATTAGTAGGGAAATTGGATAGGACATGGCTTCAGCCACTATTTTTAAGTATGTCGAGGGTAGGTTGTCAGCTGGCAGGGTTGTGGGTTTTAGCCTGAGGAAGTATTTGTGTATGGTATATGTTGGGACTGGTTTTAAGGAGAAGGTGTTGTTATTATCTAGTAGAGAGGGTAGGTTGATGTGCAGTGATGGGGGGTTTTGATGAAGTCAATTAAATATTTATTAAACTGGGTAGCAATACATTCTAGGGGGTTACCTGCTGTTGGTTGAGGGGTCTTAGTTTGACCTGGTCGTAGTATTTTATTTAAAGTGGTCCAGAATTTGAGGATTATTTTGGTAATAAACCCAATAGTATGTGCAGCATCTTTGATTTTATGTACGGTATTACTCTCCTTTACCAACGCCATCAACTATAACCGCAACAACAATAATCTATCATCTTCTCTCTTCATAGCCCTATCAAAAGCTTTTGACATGGTTAATCACAAACTTCTTCTGCATACACTAAAATCTCTCACACTTGATCCCTCTTCCTTAACATGGTTTACACATCTTACCTAGAAAACCGTCAGCAAGCAGTATTTTGGAAAAATTCACTATCTAATCTCCTTCCTATCTCTTTAGGAGTACCTCAAGGGTCTATCCTAGGTCCCCTTCTATTTTCTATCTTTATTAACGACCTCCAATTAGCTATCCCAAACACTATCTGCATAGAATATGCAGATGATTCCACTATAATCTGCACTGCTTCCTCTCAAACTGAACTCCAGTCTCTTACCCAAAAAGCTTTTACCACTGTTGAACAGTGGTACCGTTCCCTACTCCTCAACCCCAAGAAAACCAAATTATTACTGTTTTCACCCACCCATAAATCTTCCCCTCTAAACTTCTCTATCACTGCCACTGATAACTCTTATTTCTCCTCATTCTACTACAAAGCTACTAGGTACAACTATTGACAACAATCTTAACTTTGATTCTCACATCAACAACACAATAAAAGCAGTTAACAAAAAGATTGGATCCCTTTCTAGAATCAAACCCTTCCTTATACCTGAAGCTCGGACCACCTTGGCTAGATCTCACCTTATCTCTACCCTTCTATATGCTTCCCCTATTTACACTAATCTTTCTAATAACCTTAACAAACTTGCTACATCTTACCATAATATTGCTCGATTTGCTACAGGATTCCCGTTTAGAACTCACCACTGTCTGAACCTAAAACAACTATGTTGGCTTGAACTTTCTAACAAGCTTATTTATCAACAGCTCTTAATAGCTCACAAAATTCTATATCAACCATCTAAAACACCAATACTCTCTAACCTCTTTACTCCTTACAATAACCTAAAACACCTACGTTCTTCAAACAAACTACTGGTTAATATTACCAAACCCAATAACTCTGCAGGTGACTGCCTTTTTTCCAAACTCGATTGGAAAAATGTGGAACAAACTTCCATCCAATATCTCATCCTTGTCCACTCTTCTACTATTTAAAAAACAACTGGAAATGCATCTTAATAAATACTGGCTTTGTTCTTGTACTAACCCTGATAGACCTTTCCTTCTTCCTTTCCACTACCATAATTTCTTCCTTCTCTTTTCCCTGTATCCCGATTTTTCCCCCCTTACATATCATCTTTGTACATATATGTAATATCATTTATACTGTACAACAAAAAAAAAAAAAATTCTATCACATTTGTTTGACAATTTATTATTCACGCTATGTTTTTTCATACTTCTGTATTGCAAGCATTTACTTATTTGATTATGAATCTTATCTTGTAATTGCCATTTCCTCTTACATGTGTATTATGTGTACTAACTCAATTTTGTATATAATCCTTTTATCTTTTTATGTTTTTGTTTAAACTTGTAATAACCATTGGAGCTTTTCTCCCCGGGCCTCCACTGAAAATGGACATACATCCAGCTGGACTAGCCCGGTCAACAAATGTAAAATAAAATAAAATAAAAAAAAATAAATAAATAAAAAGTATTTAGCTTGGAGGCTAGTATAGTAATTCTTTTTGCCAAGTCTTATGTGGGTTTTGGCTTTGTTTCTTAGCTGGAGATACTGCTGGTGAGTGGCTATTGATTTTTTTGTGGGTCCATTCATGCCACGATTTATCCCTTTCTTTTAGGGGAGATTTAGTCTGTTTAGTGAGGCAAGGAGAGTAATTAGATTTTGCTTGTATTGTCCTGATAGGGGCCATGTTATTTAAGATGTTTAAAAATGTTATTACTATTCTATCTTGCTTTTTCTTGTATGACATATTTGCCTTAACTGGCAGTTTTCTAATAGACAATCTCCATAAAACAAATTACATTTTTTAATCTTTTTATAGTTGTACCTCATCATTATGTTTTTTTTCTCATCTATTTCTAAATCTTTCTATATATCAATGCAATAAAATGCTTTCATAATATTCAAGTACCATTCCTTTCTGTTTTTTTCACACACATTCTTTTTTAAATTTCCATAACACAATTTTGTTTTTTTTTTTGGTTTTTTTTTTTT
>NC_056749.1:33780240-33839939 GCF_019279795.1 Protopterus annectens
GATCCTATTTTCAGGGGAGGCCCGGGGAGAAATGCTCCAGAAGCATGTCTTTAGAATATGGGAGGAAACCGGAGTACCCGGAGGAAACCCACGCAAATGCAGGGAGAACATGCAAACTCCACACAGAAGGCACCCCAGCAGAGAATCGAACCGGAGAACCTCTTGCTGTGAGGCGACAGCATTAACCGCTGCACCACTGCGCTGCCCAATAATATATATATATATATATATATATATATATATATGGTTTACTATTGAATTGTCGAACATCACTCGGTCAACTATTGTATTGTCGAATGCATTCGGTCAGAAATGCAATTGTCGAAGACATTATAATCAATCGAGGAACGGTTTTAACATGGGTCGAGGTAGGTGTACAGTATTATTCCCTACTACATCCATCTTCCCTACCTCGACCCATGGTAAAACCGTTCCTAGATTGATTATAATGTCTTCGACAATTACGTTTCCGACCTAATGCATTCGACAATACAACAGTCGACCGAGTGATGTTCGAAAATTCAATAGTAAACCATATATATATATATATATATATATATATATATATATATATATATGTGTGTGTGTGTGTGTGTGTGTGTGTGTGTGTATATATATATATATATATATATATATATATATATATATATATATATGTATATGTGTGTGTGTGTGTATATATACATATATATTATATATATATATGTATGTGTGTGTGTGTGTGTGTGTGTGTGTGTATATATGTATATATATATATATATATATATATATATATATATATATATATATATATATATATATATATATATTTATAGGAAGCCAACCTAATAATTAGTTGCACTTTTGTAGCTGCATTCCATTGAAACAAAAGAAAATCCTAGTGAAAGGGCAGATGGTACATTTTTATCCAGGATCATATTGGACGACATGGATTTTGAGAAGGAAATCAGTTTCCTAAGGCACACACTTTCTGAAAGGGAGTACCCAAAGAGTTGATGGATTCTATCATTAGGCAAGTACGGCAAGGGAGAAATTCTAGATTCTAACCTCCGTTAGACACGGGACTTCCTAACGCCAATAATGAAGCCGGGGTGGAAAATGATGGCAAGGACAAAGCTAATGTTCAGAAGAACAACTGGAAAGTACTGCAGAGTGATGCTGATTTATTAGAGAAGGTGGGAAGGCAACCTACAGTAAAATCCTTGTCCCTGCTCTTGCTCTGGTACTTGTTGAATGGCCCCCATGTGCATGAGGGATGAGACTTGTTTTTGTGCCTCTGCCCATTGATTTTTTTGGCAGATCTGGCCAGCCGTTTGCCTTTGGCAGGGTATGGAAATGGAACTTGTACCCTTGTGGCACAATATTTAGAACCCACTTGTCCTGGGTTATAATGTGCCAATTTTGAGAAAAAAGTGCTAATTTCCCCCCTCAAGGGTGCTGCCAGGAGATAAGTGCTTGGTGCAGGCAGGGGTAAGTCATTGGGTCTGTTTCCTGTATGGTTGTGATTTGTCTTCTCCAACTTTGGAGGTAGAAGCACCCCATTGCTTTGACCTGTAGGAACCTTGCGCCTGGGATCTGCCTCTAGGGTGTCTGGATCTGCCCCTTTGAGGTCTGAACTGACACAGTAAAGGACCAATTCTTTGTAGGCCAGTGTCTACTAAAACTAGGTGGCTATACTTGTAAAAAATCTTTGACAGTTTGCATAGATTTAGCTTTGCCCTCCATTTTCTTTAAAACCTCCTCTGCCTCAACTCCAAAGTATCATGCTGTAAAGGTGCATCTAATAATTTAACTTTGACATGATCAGGCAGATTTTGTTCCTTTAACCAAGCATGCCTCCTAATTACAGAACTCAGAATCATGCGGCCCTGCAGGAGGCCTCCAAAGAATAAAAACCACATTGCAAAGTATGCTTTCCAACTTGTTCAGTTGCATGCAATAAATCCTGCATTTCCTTGTTTTCTGCACATTCAGAATTTAATAACATTTTCTGTTTAAGCAATGCCATGACATGTTGCTGATATTTAAGCATCTGAAACTGACAGTTTAAGGCTCTTATAGCCAAGGTAGCAGATGTGTAAACCTTTTTTCCCCATCTATCCAGTGCCCTAGAATCTCTGTCAGAGGGGGTAGGATTTTTTGCAGCGGAAGCCTTAACTCCTTTGGGAACCTTTGAAATAGTTTCTGGGTCTGCAACAGGGTTTTTGAAAAGGAATTTATGAGAGTCAGGAACCCTGTAATATCGGTCAGGCTTAACAGGAGCTGGAGGTAAGGAGTCAGGAGTGAGACTAGACTCCTAAAACACATCATCCACAATATCTAACACAGGTGGAATGGCTAGTGGCCTGTGTTCAGAAAGTAAAAGGAAATCCCTGAGCCTCTTTTTAGATTCTGAAAAATCTTCGCTCTCCCAGTGGAAATGCTCCCTCATGGTATGCAAGGTTTCCCCTAAAGAACAGTCCTCTGGAGGAGAAGCTGATGGAATGGATTCTTCAGCATCAGAATCCTCATAGGGGGGAAGAGAATATTCCTGATCAGAAGAGGAATCAGAAGAAAAAGAAACCTTATCTGAAGATTCATAGTCAGTCTCTTGCCTAGGCCTCATCATGAGGGGGATGGGAACCCCTGATCAAGATAATTAAGTCTTCGGCTATTTTGAGCATCTGTTTTTTGGGCATATAGGCCTGTCCACGTGGCTCTTGAGTTTGTTTCTTTGCTTTAGAAGGTGCTTTAGTTTTTGCCTTTGAAGCTGAGGTTGGTTTAATGTAAAGATGTTTAGGTTTGAATACACCCTCAGAAGCTGGTGCCTGCTCAGCGTCTCCGGACCCATCTGAAGGAATAGTATCCGAGGCTCCAATACCTTGAGTTTTCAGCGGCAAGGCCAACTCCACGTGGGAGTCAGTAGCGGCCTGCGACTCTAAAGTAGCGGGTGTCAGGGGCTGCGAAAGCACCTCACTGAGAACTGGTGAACCAGCGACTGGCTTAGGAGAAGCTTCGTCGGTCTTGGGCCTTAGTTGTCTGTTTTGGGCCTCAGTTGTCCATCTCTCTCTCCTTTTCTTTGCGTTTTTTGTGAACTCCAGTAGTCGGATGGCTATCCGACGACATTTCTGGATAATTAAACTGGCGTCCAAAATAGTTTAAAGCAAAATCATACAGACGCTTAATAGTGCGCTGGTTAAATCTAGCACAAAACCAACAACCAGCAACGTTGTGATCAGGGCCTAGGCAAGGAATACATTAAGAATTAAAGTCCTTACGAGGTATTTGCTTTCCACAAGAAATACAATTATTAACTTTTTCTGACATCGGTCTGGAGCAAGAAAAAAGTTTCCCCAATGGGGTACTTAGCTTTATTGAAGGCCTCGGATCTGAAATTCAAACCCGAAAATCTCAGGAGTCGGCCGACTGGCACTTGTGAACTGCTTCTGCTTCGGGCACCGTGCAGCAAGAAAGACTAAAGAAAATGGCACTGGCCGCATCTTTTATACCTCTGACGACCTGACGTCAGGGCAGGGGCGACAGCAGCAGACGCAGGACCCAGGACTTTGGAATTCAGGCCGACTGAGGGCAACCTGCCGGCAGGATTACCCAAATGTAATGACTGTAACAGTGAAACACGAAGAACATCAGGTTTAAATGATGCCACTTCTATAACCTGTTTATTAAAATTAAGAGCAGCTAAACTGTAGCTCATTGTTGAGTGGTTACCCCATAGGGTTACTGACTGCTGATTTTAGTTTTCGCACAGTTTTAGTATTTAAAATTTATGTTGTTTTAGAAAGAATTAAGATCCACTTCTATATTTCTTGCATCCTTATTAATGGATGTTTAATTATGGCTTATGCCTTTAAGAAAGTTTACTTAGTGTTCATTTGTTGTATTATTAACCTATTTTGTATTTAAATGAGCACCTGTATTGTACGGTCAGTTCTGATGAAGTCCTTACTTGCAAGGACTAAAGCGCATAACTCGTTTTTATGCTTTGTACTACTAAATTATTTTTGATTACTGAGCTCTCAAATGACTTCATCCCTGTTATTTGGTTATATGGCAAGTACATAGCTTTTTTTTTTGTCTTTCATCCATTCCTCAACTGAGGGGGCAGAATCCCTAGCTACACAAAACCCAGGGTGGTTCTCAAGGAAGGATAATGTGAAGCACAGTGCAGCCAAACACTGTCCTATTTCTAGAGAACATGCTCAATCTGTAGTGACCAATAAAGGGACAAGTGTTATACCAAGTAGCAGCGCCACAGATGTCATCTACAGAAACCTTAGATCAAAAGGCAGAAGACGTGGCCAACAATCTGGTGGAATGAGTCTTAGGAGGTCTGGGAAGTTTATACGACAAAAAATGGTCTGAAAGGACATATAACTTGGCTAAAGCCACCTTTGAGACACATTTTCCCATTTTGGCTTTGGAAAAGGAAATGCATAGCTGGTCTGATTTTCTGAAGTCTTTTGTTCTGTAGATATAGATATGAAGTTGCTTATGCATGCTTAAAAGGTCACTTACTCTCATTTACTGGAAAAATTTGGAAAGAAAATAGGAGGGTTGACCGATTAGTTCATAACCGTTTCTGAAACCACCTTAGGTACAAAAAGGAGGATTCATGCTGAGAAAGACCATGTCCTTATGAAAAATCAGCTATGATGGTTTAGATGAGAGGGCCTGTTCTGACAGTGTCCAGCTAAAGTGATTGCAACCAGAAAAACAACTCCCCATTAAAAAAAAAAAAAAAAATTAAATCTACCTTGGCCGTTTATTCGAAAGGGGGTTGAGTTGAGGCTTGTAGGAGAAAATCCCATGGTAGAGTAGGATCTTTGATGGGGAGAGGTGGGGGTTGGAGTAAGAAGGTACCTTTAAGAAAGGCTTTATACACTCTAGATGAGGCCAAAGAAGATTGGTTATGTCCTAAAAATTTGAGATAGCTGCAAGTTGAATCTTTACAGATAAATAACTAGCACTGTTGTTAAAAATGGAAACAAGGAAATCCAGAATAGCTGAAATGGATGCTGAAAAAGGATCTACTTTTCTCTGTGCAGCCCAAAGGGAGAACCTTTTCCATTTCCTCTTGTACATCTCTCACACAAAATCCTTCTGTGAAGATATAAGGATGTGTCTGACTGAGGATGAAAGCTTGGACTGTCCAGCCATCCCTAGAAGGGGAGAAACAATGCAGTACGACTGAGTGTCTAAATATGTGAATGATTTACTGCTGATTGGTGCAAGAGAAGATCCCGGGTCGGATCTAATAACCAAGGGGGGGGGGTACACACGATGAGGTCACAAAAAGGGGAACCATACTTGTCGAGGCCAGAAAGAAGCAATGAGGACTGTTTTGCATTTCTGGCACAATGCTTTCTGTAGGAATTTTGGGATCAGTAGAACAGGAGGGAAAGCGTACAGGAGTCTCAGAGGCCAATCATAAACTTCAGAGTCTCTCTCCGACTCCCATTTGGGGGAAGGAGGTCAGAATGAAGTACCTGCTGCACTTGGAGTTGAGTAAGGAAGCAAAGAGATCACAGCATGGTTAACCCTGCTGAAGGGGAATCGATTCCGCCACCATAGGATTGAGAGACCATTTGTAATGTAGTAATAGAGATCTGCGCAATTTGTCTGCTACAACGTTGGACTTCCCCAGAATGTGCACTGCCAGAAGAAAGCGGCCAGGAGGGCTTGCCCACTGCCAAACTTTCAACGCTTCTCGACATGGGGGAAGGACTTTGTTTCCACCTGTTTGTTGATGTACTAGACAACTTACATGTTATCTGTCTGAATGGCAATCATCCCCAGAGGGAAAGTGTCCTGAAAAGCCTGCAACACTAATAGGACTGCTCTCATTTCCAGGACACTGATGTGAGGATTTGAAGAGTGGACTGAGTGCCTTGGACTACCCTTTCCACGAAATGCACCCCCCACGTAAGTTGTGGCTGTGTGTGGTAGAAGGATAAAAGGGTAGCCTTGGGGAAACTTCTCTTGTGGTGATGCACCATGAAAAGTGCTTTTTACAAGTTCTAGTAATATGCACTGGAGCACAGAGGATGATGTCTGACAGACCATCGCATTGTCAACATCCAGTGAATTACCTTCATGTAATATCTTACTACTGGCATTAGAGTTATGGAAGTTGCTATAGACCCTAGAAGTTGCAAAATCAACCTTGCTGGTGGGGATGGATGAGAAGGCAACTGTTGGTCCCATAATGTATTCATCCTTGACTGAGGGAGAATTGCAATTTGTGTGACCAAGTTCAGATGAGCACTAATGAACTCCAAGATTTGAGTGGTGAGAAATGAGGTTTGCAGTAGTTCACTGTAATGCCCAGTTGAAGACATAGTTTGAACAAGTAGCCCCTGGCTTGAATTAAAAGATGTAGTACTCAACACAAAACAGCCACCCGAACCACTGTAGCTCTAACAGAAACCAAAGGAGTGACAACCTGATGCCAAAGTCTATAGTATAACACTATAGTACAAATCCACACCACGATCCAGGAAAACACAGGTTTATTGCAGCAAACATAAACCACACAGGTTGAGCGCTTTCATCCACACTACTGCAGATTTCCTCAGAACCAATTAGCACAGTTAGCTGGGTGTGTATATAAAGCTAATTTGGCGCCAAAAATCAGTTCACTTGCAGTATATCAGTCACTCACATTTCTCCAATAACATAGTAATATAGTAATTTACATATAATACTAACAATTTTACATAAAATAAAAATTGTACATAAATTAAAAATAGAGATAAAAATAGAGATAAAAATATTTGTAAACACTATGCAATTGTAACAATAAATGAAATATATACTTTAGTTAATGATCCATATGATACTATTAAAAACATATGAAAAACATATGAAAAAAGAAGAATATACGGACATAAAAATATATATATATTGTACAAATGTACTATATTGTCCTTAATATTATTTAATAATATTATAATATTATAATTTTATATTTTTATATTTTTATATTTTTATAATATTTTTATAATTTTATAATTTTATAATTTTTATAATTTTTATAATTTTATGTGATGCCACTTCGTGGCCAGGGTTGAACGAAAGTATCAGCATTAAACCTTATCTCCTCTTGGAGAGGGGTTAAAATTATAAAAAATTATAAAATTATAAAATTATAAAAATTATAAAATTATAAAATTATAAAAATTATAAAAATATAATTATAAAATTATAAAAATATAAAAATATAAAAATATAAAAATATATAAAAATATATAAAAATATAAAAATATAAAATTATAAAATTATAAAATTATAATATTATTATAATATTATTAAATAATATTAAGGACAATATAGTACATTTGTACAATATATATATATTTTTATGTCCGTATATTCTTCTTTTTTCATATGTTTTTCATATGTTTTTAATAGTATCATATGGATCATTAACTAAAGTATATATTTCATTTATTGTTACAATTGCATAGAGTGTTTACAAATATTTTTATCTCTATTTTTATTTTATGTACAATTTTTATTTTATGTAAAATTGTTAGTATTATATGTAAATTACTATATTACTATGTTATTGGAGAAATGTGAGTGACTGATATACTGCAAGTGAACTGATTTTTGGCGCCAAATTAGCTTTATATACACACCCAGCTAACTGTGCTAATTGGTTCTGAGGAAATCTGCAGTAGTGTGGATGAAAGCGCTCAACCTGTGTGGTTTATGTTTGCTGCAATAAACCTGTGTTTTCCTGGATCGTGGTGTGGATTTGTACTATAGTGTTATACTATAGACTTTGGCATCAGGTTGTCACTCCTTTGGTTTCTGTTCGAGCTACAGTGGTTCGGGTGGCTGTTTTGTGTTGAGTACTACATTTACTACAGTTATAAAATTGAATTAAAAGATACTTGAAGGAAGCAAAGGGAGCCAGTCACTGTGATATGGAAACACCTGAAATCCTAGCAGTACAAGTGAGCTGACCACTGCCATGAGACAAAAGGCAAGAGCTCTGAATTGACAATGACTGGCTCCAGATGGAAGCAAAGGAATCTCCTGGGCCATCATCCATTCCTCTGCCTTATTCAGTGCTGGACAGGACTTGTTGCCCATTGTTTCCATAGAAGTTCTGGTTTTTACAGGGTCGGGTTGCTAGCCCGGTGCCCAACCCACCTCCCATGTTTGCACATGGGGTCAGGCATACCACACACACACACACACACACACACACACACACACACACACACACACACACACACACACACACACACACACACACACACACACACAGCCTGTCATTTTGATGTGACAGTATGCACCCTGGACTTCTATTGAGCACATCCAAATCAACCTTGTGCAGAAGTGGCAGAATGGACTGAACCATGATCATTTGAAACTTTTAGAGTTTGACATATTGGTTTAAATTGCTGAGATCTGGGATGGGTCTCAGGTCCCCAAGTTTTCTTTGGCACAAAAAATAACTAACTTCCGAATCCTTGTTGGTCTAGCAGGACCACATGGAGGACATTTTCCAGCAGTTTTTGAATTTCTATGGCTGCTACTTTTCTCTGATTGAGTGGAACATCTGGGAAGTTTTGTAGAAGGGCTGGGAGGGGTCTTGTAGAGAAAAGGGTATGTAATGCCCTCTGGAAATGATCCTCTGCACCCAAGTGTCTTTGGTGGTGGCTGCCCAGGTTTGTGGATGTAAGGATAAGTGACCTAGACTGAAACTGTCAAACCCTAACAGAGCGCTGATAGGGTTTCTCATAAAATGGAGCTCTGAGACCCTGATTTTGTGAGCCTCCTCTGCCACAAGGGTGTCATCTATTAAGTTCCACCCTCTGCCACAAGGTGATCTGTCCCCAAAGGAGTTCTGGAAAGAGCCTTGCAACTTCCAGAACTGATGTTTCCTGCCAGTTCTGTGATTCTGGGGAAGAAAGCTTCTTTGAGGTGTAGAGAAACAGATCCCTATGGCAGATCAGCTCTTCCCATCTTGTTCACACCTAGATAGGGTTTCTTCGGCCTTGGGACCAAATAAGATAGTTTCATCAAAGCAGCACTGATGAAAGATGACTTCAAGGACTCTGCAAAGTCACAGAGGTGCATCCAGTCATGCCATCTCACAGCTATTCCTGAACCCACAGCTCTCCAAGCACCTTCTGAAGCATGTGAAATAAGCCTCATAGATGCATTAATAGGGACTGTAGGGTGGCTAGCTGAGTAGAAACGGTCTTCTTGTCCTTTGCAGACATGGGCGAAGACAGGGCATTGGAAAACCCTTCGATCAAGTCCTCTGAAACCTTGTGACATGTGCCAAATAATTAATGATGTAAGGGCAAAGGTCACTGAAGCATACAAGAACTTCCCAAACCTATCGAATGCCCAAGACTCTCTGTTGTTGATGGACAGTAGAACTTTGCTCCACAAGTTCTTTCTTTGTGGCTGCTACTACCACCATAGCATTGACTGGTGGCTGCTGCTACCACCATAGCATTGACTGGGGGACCCGTGTTACAGTGGGCCTGATCCTTTGGTGCAACTAAATATTTATCTGGTCATTTAAGGATTGGGTCTGTGACATCCAGAGCCTTCCAAGCCTGGTGAGAGATGATGTCTACCATCTCATCCACCAGGGAGACAACACAGGACATAGCTGAGCTGGTTCTGAAAGCCTCAAGAAACCCAGACTCCTCTTGGGAAGGGGGGAGGAGGTCAGAAGACTAACCATCTTTCTGTCTCAAAAGCTTAAGTATTCCACTGAATGAGACATCCTCAAGGGGTGGCCTGGGGGAACCTCCCCCCTCAAAGTCAATATCTTCTGTGAGGGATTCCTGTGGAGAATCTAAGTGCCTCCTCTTGCACATATACATCTGAGTGGGTTCTCCAGCGGGATGTTTCAGACAGGACTCAAAACTGTGAAGTAAACCCTGAATGAGGACTGTCTCAAGGCTTGAACAGGCCAGCTGACTTGAAGAGACAGGATTTATAGTCTCCAAGACCACAGTAAACAGTTGTGAAGTGGGTGAACCTGAGGGAGGCAACCATGTCTTATCCGAAGAGGTGAAGAAAACTCTCTCTACTACCTCAAAGGCTGAAGATGCAGGAAAGGCAAGAATCGCAGACAGCTGCCCTGGATGGCTCAAATCACTATTGCTCTGCCTCGAGGCAGAAGTCAGACCACAGCTGTCTAGTACTGAGGCTCTGAGAGAAAGAAACTGCTCCGTGGGCATTGGTGTTCACTCTAACCCTCCCAAATCCAGCAATAACGCTTTGACTCTGATCCCTCCAATCTGACAAGAACTGACTGGATCAGAGACATAGTCAGAGTTAAGAAGGCCAAGCCTTTGGATATAACTGAGACAAACTTTAGAATTCTTGGGTCTCATGACTCCAAAATCAAGGAACAGATTGAAGGAGTTAGTAACTGGGTAGGGGCCGGTGGTAGGCTCATGAGTACAATGGGAGACAGAAATGGTACAACTCCCAACTGATTCTGGGCCCAAAGAAATTTCATTATCCTGTCGACATCCGCTCTGGTTAGGCTCCTAGACAACCTGTAAGACTATGGGGTGGAGGGCTGCCTGAAACTTTTTCTCTCAGTTTCTTGGAGGAAGGGTGAGTGGATCCAAGAAGATAGGGGTCTATATTATCTAATCGAAGAGGCATTACAGCGAATAACTCTTTGACCCCTAAACAGCAAACCGCCAATGATGCGAACAGCCAAATCAGCGATTTTTTTTCCTAGGGAAAAAAAATCACTGATCTGGCCAGAAACTAATCACCACTAAAAACACCTCAAAGTGGGGGGCTTTGTCCCCCACACCCCCCCAAACTAAATATACCAACTCTGACATCGCACTACAGTGGGGAAAGGGGCAAATTCACACCAATGGCCAAGTAATTTTTTTTCCCTAGGAAAAAAAATTGCTGATTTGGCCATTTGCATAACTGCCACTTCGCTGTTTTTAAGGGGTGATGAAGAGGCATTTGCTGTAATGCCTCTTCGATTAGATAATAAATATCCGAAGATAGTGGCGCCGGGGTGAAGGAGAATTGAGGTGATCTGGTAGATTTAGATGTTGTCCGAGCTGATGGACCCAAGAAACTCGAAAGTTTTGAAATTTTTTCAGCAGGAGAAGCATTTGAAACAGCTGAACAAAACAATCACGGTATCATTTCCTTCCTTTCTTATTCTTGCTCGATAAATCCCCTTAGGAATGAAGAGGTAGAAGGCAAAAGACCCTTCAAAAACTTATTGCAGCATTCAACCAGGGCACTGCACTTCAAAACACAAATGTCACAGTCCATAATCCAAATGTTGAGAACCCAAACACACACGCCTGGTGGGCATCGAAGTTTCGTACTTCACGTTCACAAGAGGTGCATTTTTTTTTAAAGCCAGTCAGCTTGTCCGATATTGTATAAAAATTAAAAAAAAAATATGAAGGAAATCAAATTAGCAACAAAGGCAAAAAAAAAAAAAAAGAAAAATATTACCAGCAACAGTACCTGAACACAGGTATCAAATGGAAAGAAGTCCAGAAATGAAGGCATATTTTTTATTTTTTAAATATTAAGAAAAATTGGAAAAATGAAAATCTATATATTTAAGCTCTTTAGACTATAAAATAAAGAAATACTATATCTTAAAGTGAAGAAATATAAATGTCACTTATCTAATCTTCAAAATTATACCTGAGCTACAGAGGCCACATCCCTTCGCTGAAGTGCAAATGAGATGCAGTAATGCTGTTAGTGAGGAGGATTATGGATAAGGGGAGGAGCATAAGATATGGATCCAAGTTTTTAGAAGTGGCTGAAGTCAGATTTGTGGTCAGATTAGAGACCCATCAGTTGAAGAATGGACAAAAAAACAATATCAGGTTGTAGATTTTCTATATATGCTTTACTGCTTTGTGTACATTACTTTGTTTCTCACATATTATAGTTAGTCCTGCTAAATACTGATGTGTATTTACATTGTTTCTAGATAAGTGGTTTTCTAGATATCTGTTGCACTAATTTTTTTTTTACCATCAATCACGGTCATTATTTAGCTTGGAAGGTTTACTTCTGATTACGGATGGTGATTTTGTATACTTTTCCCACTAGATGTCACTATCTGGTCTGTAGTTAAATGTTTTGGCAAGCTCACCCATTTTTTGATGAATTATGAACTGAGCAACACAAACTGCATATCCTGAATAACTGTTAAGTGTATCTTTGTAGTATTTGTTTTCCAAACTGTATTTAAATAGGATGTTGCTCACACTATTCTTGTTGACAGGTAACCCCTATACAATCAAAAGGTGTTATTTAATCTCACCGATGAAGGCTGTTTTGCCAAAACTGTGACTAAGTTACTGATATACATGTTAGAATGTTTTTGCAGATGATGTTTTTGGGGGGCACTGGTTAATTTTAGAATAATAAACTGCGTATTCTTGGAATGTTTATTTTTTATTTTGTTGTTCTGGAGTGCTGAAATTTTTTGGTTCCAAGTCTTTTGGAAGTGAATTTCATAGGTTCATACTAGACTATCTGCCCTAGGGCATTTATAAGCCTAGCCAGAGTGTGTTTGGCTTTCGCCACCCATTTTAAATTAATTTTGCTATGCCCTTTTTCGAGGTTAGTATACTGTACCTCTGTCTAACAGTGACACAGAAGTGATACCCGGGGTAAACCTATGATCTCCCATCCACTCATCAAGATTCCTCTTGAAGAGAGTCAATGAGGGACTCTGCCTAACCTGGACTGGGGTTTTATTCCAGAGTGAAGGGAGCCTCTGGGTTATGAATCTGTCCCTCCAGCATGCCCTATTTATTTCAGTGCTGAGGTTCAAGTCTCTCGAGCGCGTAACTCGATGGGATTTGGATTTTCTGAGGTGCAGCATGTCCATTAATTCCGAGTTGGACATGGCTTTATACATCAGGCACAGATCGCCTCTGAGCAGGCGGTATGCTACTGAGTAGAGCTGGAGTTTCTTTAACCGGGCAGCATATGGCATCTGTTTGAGCCCTATGATCCTCTTGGTGAGGTACTTTTGGGGTCTTTCTAGTTGCTGCAGGTGTCTGGTAAGGTACATCCCGAAAGGGGCATTGTACTCAATTATGGGCCTGATGAGGGATGAGTAAAGAGGCACGATGACCTCCCCTGATCTAGATGTGAATCCCTTCATGATTACGTGGGCTATATAAAATGTTTTTCTAACCACTTTGGCCACTTGGTTGTCAAATGACAGAGTGCTATCAACTTGGGTCCCTAATTACTTCTTCTGTACTTATTGGATTACCACCTATGTGGTAATTTGTGGGCACTTTATTTTTGCCAAAGGGGATGACTATACACTTTTTGGCGTTTAGCTTGAGGCCATGGCTCTGGCACCAGTTGTCTGTTTCTATGAGGCCCTTTTGGAGGATGCTTGTGTCGGCTGAATTGTCAATTATGGCGCCCAGTTTGCAGTCATCTGCGAACTTAGTCAGCCACAGTCCTTCCATGTTGGCCTGTACCTCCTAGAAATATATACCGAACAAGAGAGGTCCCAGGACAGAGCCTTGTGGGATGCCACTTGTAACTGGTTTGGAGTCTGACATGGCTCCAGCAATTCTAACCATGTGAATTCTGTCCTTGAGCCAGTTTGCAACCCATCTAGTGACATAGGGGTTTATATTTAAGCTGGTGAGCTTATCTATAATGCCAGAGTGGGGTATTGTATCGAAGGTTTTTGCGAGGTCCAAGTAGGCTGTGTGGACCACCTTCCCCTCGTCAATGGCCTTGGTGACTGTTTCAAAGAAATCAACCAGGTTTAAAAGGCAGGATCTGCCCTTAAAGCCGAACTGGGTAGGATCCAGTGTCTGTAGGTCCCCAATATCTTCATTTATGAGGTCCATGACGATCCTTTCCATAGCTTTGCAGACCAAGCTAGTCAGTCTTATGGGGCGATAGTTTCCAGGATCCGCTGATGCACCACCTTTGTGGAGAGGGACCACTGTTGCTGTACGCCACTCTTTGGGTACATATCCTGTAGTAAGGCTGAGATTGAACAGTAGTTTTATGTTTGGGTTTAGCTCTTCTTGGAGTTCATGTAGGACGCAGCCCGGGACACCGTCTGGTCCCACTGATGCTGTGTTTTTCGCTTTGGAGAGGGCAGCTCTTACCTGAGCATCTGAGATGTCAGGGGGGCAGCACTCTGCTGGGATAAATATTTGCCCTTTTGGTGGGGGGTTTGCGCTGAACCTGTCAGCTAGGATGTTGGCAATGTCTGTGGGTTCGGTGTATTTTTTGTCATTTTGGACTAATTCTGAGCATATCTGGGAATTCCCACCCAGGTTTCTAACATAACTCAAGAAAGCCTTGTGATTATCCTTAGTGTCCTGTGCAATTCTTCTCTCGAAGCTGGCCTTAGACGATTGTATGAGTGCCCGTAGTTTTTTGCTAATACTGATCAGAGATGCCTTCCCTTTTTGGGATTTTGCTCTACCATGTAGTAGCTTCCTCCTTCTATTGTATAGTTTGTTTATGGCTGGGGTCCACCAGACAGGACGTCTGCCTTTGGAAGATTGGGTCTTGGTTTTATTTGGGATTGCATGATCCATGCATTCCTGAAGGTGTTCATAGAATGCGTTTATAAAGGATTCTGCGGTCTGGGCCGTATTTTCCACAGGCCCGGGGGCTTTGAAGGATTCCACCTCGGTTTTGAGGAGTGTGAAATTTGCTTTAGAGAAGTTTTTCACTGTGGTTTTCAGGGCAGGGGGTGGAGTCGGAATGTGAATATTCAGTGAGATTAGTTTATGGTCTGATCTTACCAGTAAGTGATACACTTCTGGTCTGGAGCATAGAGTCCCCATGTTGGTGATGATCAGGTCCAGTATGTTTTCCCCTCTTGTGGGAGTGGTAACAAGTTGTTCCATAGCATTTGAGTTTATAAATTCTAGGAACCTTTGGGCTAGGGTGTTGGAGCTAGAGTAATGCTCTCAGTCTATGTTTGGGTAGTTGAAGTCGCCCAATATAAATGGTGTTTGGAGAGACCTTCATATTTTCCAGCGTTCTCAGGAAGGCCGAGTGAGGTTCCTGGGTTTGGGAGGGTGATCTGTAGCAGGCTATAAACTGGAAGGCAGTTTTACCCACTGTTAGTTGCACATGGATAGTCTCTGATGCTTCGTGCTGTGCCACCAACCTGGAGGTGTGGGTATCTTTGACGAATATTGATACTCCCCCTCCTTTTGTGGTACGGTCCAAGTTTTGTGGCCGAAAAGCATGGTATGAGGTATAACCTGGTAGTGCCGGGGTGCTCTCGGGAGCCTTGACCCAGGTTTCTGTTACTGCACAGATATCGATGTTCTCCATGCTAAGGAGAGTTTCGAGTGCGTGCATCTTGAGGTTTAGACTTCTGGCATTGAGTAGCATTACTCTTAGTTTCTTATCCCTTGTGATACTTATGGAGGTGGGTTTGTCTTTTGAGCTTTGCTTAAAGGCACTAGAGTAGCAAGAGCCTTTGATAATATCCGAAAGCCCCTAACAGGTGCAAGCCGTCCCTAGTGAAGCATCGTGGCTTGTCGAGCATGTCATCCCAGGCTGACAGGCATTGGATCCCCTTTGAATGTCACCAATACTTAAGCCAATTGTTGAAATTGATCATCTTGTCTTCATATTGTGGCATCATTCTTGGTGAGGGTAAGATGCTACTCAAGGTCAGGGTCATACCGGCCTGGGCTACATGCTCAGAGAGCTCCTCTATGTCTCTTTTCATGTAGTCTGGGGAGGTACGTCTCAGGTCATTCACACCAGCATGGACAATGACCGAGTCATATTTGTACTTGCCTTGGAGTGACCCGAGTGCTTGTGTTATGTGGCGGATCCTAGCACCCGACAGGCAGCTCACCGTGACCTTCTCCTTGTTTAGCCTGGTGAGCGGGATGTCAGTGTGCCTGACGATAGAGTCACCTATTACAAGTGTATCAGGTGTGTTGTTTAGCCTTAAGGGCTGTGACTGTTCGGCACACTGGCTTTGTGAGCTATGTGTTGCACGTGTTTTGTTTTGGGGTAGCGGTTGCTTGGGTGTCTGCTTTGGAGGTCTCTGCTGCTTAGGCAGATTTTTATTTAGAGCCTAGAGCCTCCGAGTATGTTTTTGTGTGTTTATGTGTTTGGTTTGCTGTCGTGGTAGGTCTATGTGAGACTGGAATTGTAGTGAGTGTGGTTTCCTTCTCCTCCTGACTGGTTTCGCCAGTACTGAGTTGAGAGAGCTTAGCCTCCAGTATGGCTATATGTTTGCATTTCTCACATGTGTTGGAATTTGTTGGGAGGAGGAGGAGAGGGTTGTCTGTGTACATGAGGCAGTTGTAACATTGCCTCAAGATTCCCAGATTCACCAGCTGGACTGGAGAGGAGATTGACAACTGACCTTTGGACATTCTAGAATAGTATTGGGAATTCCATTATAACTGAAAAAAAAGGGCCAATGGGGAACAAGGTACTCAAGGGGAGTTTGTGAGGGTGTAGTGCTTTTAATATTTTAGTGCTGACTTATATAATTGCTTTAGTGAGCAAGTGCCAGGTAACTTAAATGTAAAAACGACAAACAGTAATTAGAAGTTATGTCCTTACCATAAAGTACAGTTTTGTACCTACCATAAATGTAGATGTTCGAGGATTCCCTTGCTGCAGTCCTGACAATTGGGTATAGTCCGCGTCCCAGTCGGCCCGAATACCAGAGTATAAGGCTGACGTCGGTCATGGCGCCTTAGACTGACGTCAGTACGTCAGGGTACTAATGCGCATGACCGACGCCATTTCCTCAGTCTTTTCTTGCCCCAGATGTCAGAAGACCCAAAAAGACAAGTCCCAAAAACAACCTGCACCAAAAAACATGTACAATATATACAGTAATATATACAAAAATATAAGCATGTAAACTCACCTACACAACCACCCTGAAACACAGAGGGAAGGAGGGAGGGTAATTGGACTGCAGCAAGGGAATCCTCGAACATCTACATTTATGGTAGGTACAAAACTGTACTATGTTCTTCGTCTTCCCTTGCTGCAGTCCTGACAATTGGGTAGAATCCCAAAGCAGAGGAAAGGGAGGCTGGCAAATTATAAAGTAGCAGGAGCTGACAACATGCCTTGTAAAACAGCTGTGGCAAAACCAGCCCTAGTCTTAGAGTATATAGGCAGGTGATAATGCCTAGAGAAAGTATGCACTGAACTCCAAGTAGCTGCTTCCAGAATATCCTTAGTTGCCACCCCCCTTAGAAATGCTGTTGAAGTGGCAGTAGCCCTAGTGGAATGAGGCCTAATCCCAGCTGGAACCTCTTTGCCATGATGGGAATAACACAATGCAATGCAAAAACCAATCCACCTAGAAATAGTTTGCTTTGACACAGGCTTGCCCTGTGAGCTTAAAGCAAAAGAAACAAGTAACTGTTGAGACTGCCTAAAATCTTTAGTCCTGCTCAAATAATAACGCAATTGCCTGTGTACATCTAAAGTGTGCAAAATCTTTTCCCCTTTATTTTGAGGATCTGCAAAAAACGTAGGCAAATGAATAGTTTGGTTTAAAGCCACACTAGAAACCACCTTAGGCATAAAGGAAGGATTAGTACGTAATGATACCCTGTCCTTATGGAAAATCAAAAAGGGCTCTACTGCCATAAGGGCCTGCAACTCAGACACCCTTCTTGCAGAAGTAATAGCCAACAGAAAAGCAGTCTTCCATGACAAATATTTCAATTCAGCAGTAGCTGCAGGCTCAAAAGGTTGTAGAGTAAGTTTTTCCAACACAAAATTGAGATCCCAAGCAGGAGTAGGAGCTCTACGTGGGGGTCTTATATTCTTTGCCCTCTAAGAAACTGCTTGAACAAAGGATGCGAAAACAAAGGTGGGTCACAATCATAGTGAGCTGAAATTGCTGCAGCATGAATCTTTATGGAAGAGAAAGACAAACCTTTGTCCAATAATTCAGTAAGATATTGAAGAGCCACACTCAAATTAGGCTCTGAAATCTCCAAATTCTTTGCTGTACTCCAAAATAAAAATCTCTTCCATTTTTCTGCGTACACTCTCCTAGTACTAGGCCTTCTAGCTTCCATAATCACATTTAAAACTTGTTGAGGAAGCTGAGACCTACCATGCTTCAACACAGAATATGCCAAGCCGTGAGATGAAGAGGTTGAAGCTTGACATTGAGCAGATGACCATCCTTCTGAGATAACAGATGAGGAATCAGAGGTAAAGGCCATGGAGGCTTCTTTACAAGACTCCTTAGAAGAGGGTACCAGTGTTGCCGAGGCCAATCTGGAGCTATCAAAATCATCCTTGGCCTGTCCTGTCTGACCTTTAGTAATACCTTTGGAAGAAGAGGTAGAGGTGGAAAGGCATAGACATGAAGGTTTTCCAACTGAAAGACAGAGCATCCACTTTCCAAGCTGTGTGATGAAACCCCTTTGTGCAATACTTTGGCAGCTGGTGGTTTAGTGGAGAAGCGAACAGATCTATGTCTGGAGTTCCCCATGACACTGTCAATTTCTGAAATACATGAAGATCCAGTTTCCACTGTGGGGATCCATGATTTGTCTGCTTAATACATCTGCTAGGGAGTTCTGTGCTCCTGGCAGAAACCTTGCCTGAAGAGTCAGTTGCAGGCTTAACGCAGTCTCCCATAAAATCATTGCTTGCCTGCATAGAGGATAAGAATGTGTTCCCCTTGCTTGTTGATGTACCACATGACAGTTGTGTTGTCTGTCAGAATCAACACCTGCCCTGGAAGAAGTAACTCCTTGAACGCCATCAATGCAAACTGGACTGCTAACATCTCCTTCATGTTGATATGTAGATGCTGTAGTCTGGCAGGCCACTTGTCTTGTATCCACTTTCCATTTAGATGAGCTCCCAAGCAGTGTCCGAGGCATCTGTCGTTAAAATCTGACTCGCCTCTGGCCGGGTCACAGAGAGTCCCTTGTTTAGGTGACATTCCTGAGCCCACCACAAGAATTCCTTTTGAAGGCAAGGTATTATTTGAATGACAGTGTCCAAATCTTGGCAGTGCTGTGTCCATACATTTTGAGATACCATTGCAGCTTCCTCATATGCAGTTTGGCATTGGGAAGCACCAGAATACAAGATGCCATGAACCCTAATGCTTGAAGGACTGTCCTTGCAGTCAGCACGGACTGATGAGATAGGTGATGGAAGTAAAGTGACAGACTCTTTTGTTTGTCCGGGGTTAAAACGGCCATCTGGGCTGCTGTATTCAGTCTCACACCCAGAAAGCACATGTCTTGAGAGGGTACTAGACTGGACTTTATTTCGTTCACAGAATACCCTAGGCATCTTAGCACTGCTATGACATATTCCAGATGCTGTAGAAGGTGTTCCTTTTCTTGAGCCAGAATCAGGCAGTCGTCCAAGTAAGGATAAATTTGAATGCCTTGAAGCCTGAAGTAAGCTATCACTGGAGCCAGAACCTTTGTGAATACTCTGGGCAGTAGATAAGCCAAAGGGCAATGCAGAGAACTGATAATGAAAATCTCCAGTTCGAAACCGCAGATACTTTCTGCAACTTAGCCTTATGGGCACCTGAAGGTAAGCTTCCTTGAGATCCAAAGTTACCATCCAGTGATCCTTGCCCAGCAGAGGTAACAGTTGTTGTAACGTCAACATCTTGAACTTGGGAATGTCCAGATAAGTGTTGAGGATAGATAAATCCAAAATTGGTCTCCACGTGTTCCCCTTCTTTGGTACTAGGAACAGGCGAGAATAAAATCAAGCCCCTTTCTGACACAGGGACTGGCTGAATAGCCCCTATCTGGAGTAACTGAGAAACTTGCTTGTGAGCCTCTTTTCTTTGTGGAGGAGGAACATCTGGCATGCCTTTGAAAGGGGCATTGTGTGGAAATAAAATCTGTACCGTGATGAATGATATCCAGCACCCATCTGTCTTGAGTGATTAAATCCCAATTTTCTTTGAAAAGAGACAATCTTCCTCCCAAAGGAGCTGCCAGGCGAGAGTCCACTGGCAGCTGAAAAGGCAGGTCATTGGTTCTGCTTACGAAAGGACTGACCCCTGCCCTCACCAGAAGTCTGAGCAGGTGAACTGTCTGATCTAGGCCTAAACGAACCTTGAGCCCTGCCCCTACCACGCCTAGACCTACCCCTAGACTGGGAACCATAAGCAGGATATGTCCACCCCTTAGCAGGCCAATTTCTACTAAACTTGGAGGCTGCACCTGCAAAAATCTTTAACAGTCTGCATAGACTTAGCTTTGTCCTCCATTTTCTTTAAAACTGCTTCCACAGGCGGTCCAAACAACACATCAGACTGTAAAGGAGCATCCAAAATCCTGGTCTTAACATGCTCAGCTAAATTCTGATCCTTCAACCATGCATGTCTGCGAAGAACAGAACTAGTAGCAGCCACCCTCGAGGAGGCCTGAACAGCATCAAAACCACACTGCAAAGAATGCTTACCCACTTGTTCAGACACATGAACCAAATCCAGCAATTCTTTACACTCAATACCTTCCGCCAAAGCATCCACCTTAGATTTCAATTGTGAAAGGAGATAATTCTGATATTTCAGCATATGAAATTGACAATTCAACGCCTCATGGCTAGAGTGGAAGAAGTATATACTTTCTTACCCCACCTATCCAAAGCCCTTGCCTCTTTATCAGAGGGTACAGGATTTTTAACCACAGAAGCTTTAACACCTTTAGGCCCCTGAGAAACAGTTTCTGGGTCCCCTGGGACTCTTAAACAAATACTTATGAGCTTCGCACCCTATAATACCTATCAGGCTTAACAGGAGCAGGAGGCAAGGAATCAGGGTTCAGAGAAGCCTCTGCAAAACATCCTCCACCACATTCAACACAGGAGGAATAGCTAAGGGCCTATGCTGTGGCAAAACAAGAATTCCCTAAGCCTTTTCTGGAGTCAGAGTAATCTTGGCCTTCCCATTTAAAGTGCTCCCTCATGGAGTGAAGAGTCTCTGAAAATGAAAAATCCTCAGGAGGAGAAGCTGAAGGAGTGGAATCATCCACATCAGAATCAGAATAAGTAGGAAACTCTTGCAAGTCTTCCACAGAAGACTCTGAAGCCTGTGAACACTGTTCAAAACTATCAAACTCCTGTTCCACCCTAGGCCTCTTATCAGGTGGGGCATAGAACCTCTAATCAGAGTAATCAAATCTTCTGCCATTTTAAGCATATGTTTCTTAGGCACAGAGCCCGAAATGCTAGGAGAAGCCCCTACAGAAGCTGAACTTGGCCTTCCTCTAAAAGAGGCTTTGGCAACAGAAGGAGAGGCCCTAACTACCTTGGGAAGAGAGGGAAGAACAGTTACCTGAGAAGCCCCCTCAGCCTGGCCTACCTCCTGAGAGGCACATCCTGTAACAGTAAAGTATCTGCCTGAGACTCCATAGAGACTCCTGGCAAAACCTCTGGCTCCCCTGAGCCTTCTAAAGGACCGACGTCCGGGACTGCCGGTTCTCACCCTAGACTTCACTGTTTTGTCCTTGCGCTTCTTAGATGAAGCAGGCGTCGGAGCATCCGGCGGCATAGTATAATTGCAACGCTTCCCAAACACTAACCTAGCACAATCAAGCCTCCTCTTAATAGTGCGCTTATTAAATCTAGCACAAGAGCGGCAACCAACAACGTCGTGCTCAGGCCCTAAACAAGGTATACACAATGTATGATAATCCCTATGCGGTATCTGCTTCCCACAAGAAATACAGTTATTCACTTTTTCTGACATCCGTTAAATACTGAGGCAAGAAAAACCAAAATGTTCTAACGGGTTACTTAGCCAACTCTGTATTCGGTCTGAAACTCCGGTTTCGGAAAATCTCAGAACGCCAACCTGCACTCGCAAAATTGCTTCTGCATCGGACCATGCGGCAAAAAAGACTGAGGAAATGGCGTCGGTCATGCGCATTAGTACCCTGACGTACTGACGTCAGTCTAAGGCGCCATGACCGACGACAGCCTTATACTCTGGTATTCGGGCCGACTGGGACGCGGACTATACCCAATTGTCAGGACTGCAGCAAGGGAAGACGAAGAACATCGTTCCATGTGGAGTGTTCATCTCGCCTTTGTTCTTACACCTGGGTTCGGAGCCGATCCTCGGCTCCGTGTCGGCCGCTTGCAAGCTCTGCATCGAGAAGAAGCTCGAGACTAACCTAACACCCACAATCCCCCTCTGCCTTTACCTCAGATCTAGTTTGCAAGCAAACCAGAAGTCAGAGAGAGAGCATAATCATGCAAAAAACAAACAACAACATAACTGTACAAGCACTTATCCATATATATATATATATATATACAAGATATACATATATATACAACCACTGCAAAAGCAGAAGCCAAATAATCCAGACCAGGCACCAAACTGTACGTTCTTCCTGAGGGTGGGAATGTAAGAACAAAGGCAAGATGAACACTCCACATGGAACGTTATGGTAAGGACATAACTTCTAAATGTGAGAGTGTTCGATCTCATTGTTCTTACACCTGGGTAGCGCCCTAGCTCCATGTTCCTGAGGAACTCACGGGAGAACGTTCTTGAGCACAGTGGAACTAAAGGTTGCCCTGTCCCTAGAAACCCTGTCTACCTTGTAATGAGAAATGAATGTATGTGGTTTAGACCAAGTGGCAGCTGCACAAATAGTGTCTAATGATAGGCGAGCTGCATGAGCCAGGGATGTAGAAACTGATCTTGTAGAGTGCCCCTTGGGTTTGACAGGTAAAGTTTGTTCTGAAGAATCATAGACGAATATAATGCAATCAGTTAGCCATTTGGAAAGGGTTCGTTTAGTAACTGCTATACCTTTCCTGCTATCAGCGAAAGCTACAAAAAGTTGATCAGATTTCCTGTGATCCTTTGTTCTATCCAAGTAAAATCTAAGTTGTCTATGAACATCCAACTTGTGTAACATATACTCCAACTTATTGGAGTGATTTTTGAAAAAGGTAGGCAGTTCAATGGATTGATTAATATTATTAATAGAGCAGACTTTGGGGAGAAAGGATGGATTAGTGCGAAGAGATACTCTGTCAGAGTGAAAGATCAGATAAGGGTGTTTAATGGAAAGAGCCTGAAGCTCAGACACTCGCCTAGCGGATGTAATGGCTACCAAAAAGAGGGTCTTCCACGACAAATACTTCAATGAACAAGAGGAGGCTGGCTCAAATGGAGGTAACATCAATTTAGATAAGAGATTTAGATTCCACGGAGATGTAGGAGTTCTAACTGGTGGCTAATATGGAAAGATCCTTTTAAAAAGGCCTTACAAAGCCTGTGAGCCATAACAGGTGCCCCACATTCTTCCACATGAAAGTTGGAAATGGCAGCCAATTGCACCCTTAAAGTGTCTGGAGAAGCTCCTTGGTGGAACAATTCTGTTAAAAACTCCAAGATTTTGTTTAAAGGAGCTATAAAGTACAGTTTTGTACCTACCATAAATGTAGATGTCCGAACTGGATAGCATCTGCAGTCATAACAGCTGGGTTGTCCTGTCGTCAGGCAGCCCGTCAGTCGGCCGGATTCCAAAGTCCGGGTCCGGCTTCGGCTGATGTCGCTCTTCATCCGACGTCATCTCTGTTGGACTTCGGGTATAAAGGCATCAGCCGACGCCATCTTCCTCAGTGTTTCTTGCCCCAGATGCCAGAAGCCCTCCTGAAGGCTAAAAATTTTGGATAGATGCCAATGTTTCCAAAAGGATAGAGGTAACCACAAAAATAAGCATGTATGTACATATATACAAACAAATACACCATAAAAGACTCCCCATCAGCTAGCTATTAGGAGGGTAAACACCCTAGGAGTACCTCAGAGGGAAGGAGGAGGTAATCCTGACTGCAGATGCTATCCAGTTCGGACATCTACATTTATGGTAGGTACAAAACTGTACTATGTCCTTCATGGATGCATCTGCAGTCATAACAGCTGGGTAGAATACCATAGCCAACTAGGGGGAGGAGGATAAAGATAGATTATGGTGTGTTTAGGATCCCTTGCAGTACAGCAGTGGCAAACCCTGCTCGGGATCTGGAATATAGAGGCAAATTGTAATGCTTGGCAAATGTATGCACGGAGGTCCAAGTAGCCGCCTCAATAATGTCTTTGGTAGCCACTCCGTAAGAAGGCTGTGGTAGTGGCTGTTGCCCTTGTAGAATGAGGTCTTATGTTCTGTGGAATTGGTTTTCCATGGAAGGAGTAACAGAATCGTATGCAATTTCCTATCCATTTGGAGATTGTCTGTTTGGAAATAGCTTTTCCCTCTCTTCCTGTTGCATAGGCCACAAAAAGTTGGTCAGTCTTTCTGCTGCTTTTGGTTCTGTCCAAGTAGTAGCGTAGCTGTCTATGTACATCCAAGGTATGCAGTATTCTTTCCCTCTGTTTTGTGGGTTGGGAAAGAAGGTAGGTAGGTGGATTGCCTGGTTTAAAGACACTCTGGATACCACCTTAGGCATAAATGTTGGATTAGTCCTCATGGATACTCTATCTTGGTGGAAGATTAGGAAGGGTTGCACTGCCATTAGGGCCTGTAGTTCTGAAACCCTCCTTGCTGAGGTAATTGCCAGTAGGAAAGCAGTTTTCCATGACAGGTGTTGTAAGTCTGCTGTTGCTGCTGGCTCAAAGGGTGATAGTGTCAACTTTTCTAGTCACGAAGTTTAAGTCCCAAGCTGGTAATGGTGGTTTTCTTGGAGGTTTTACATTCTTGATTCCTCTGAGAAATTGTCTGAGCAGAGGGTGTGAAAAACAGGTGGATCAAAGCTGTATTCTGCTGAAATAGCTGATGCATGTATCTTGATGGAGGAGTAGGACAGGCCTGAATGGAGAAGTTCGCCAGAAACTCCAGGATGTTAGGTATATCTATGTTTGACACATCTTTTCCTCTTTCAGAACTCCAACTGGCAAACCTTTTCCATTTTCCAGCGTAGTTTCTTCTTGTTGAAGGTCTGCGTGCTTCAAGAATAATGTCTTTAACTCTTTGGGAAAGTTCCTGATTAGCTGCTGCTATGTGATGTTCCATGCAGTCAGTTGTAAGGTTTTCAGGTTTGGATGTATGGTGCTGTAGTTGTTCTGAGTTAGCATCAAAGGCATCAGGGTATTGGCCACATATTGTTCGAGACAAGCTCCTTAGTAGTGGATACCAGTGTTGTCTTGGCCAGTTTGGAGCTATCAGGATTATCCTTGGATGTTCTTCCTTGATTTTTAGGAGTACTTTGTGTATCAAGGGAGAGGTGGGAATGCATAAACTGTTAGGCCCTTCCAGCTGAAGGAGAGCGAATCCACTTTCCATGCTAGTGGGTGGAATGTCCTTGTGCAGAATTTTTGAGTTGGTGATTGTGAGGAGATGCAAATAGATCTATCTGAGGCATTCCCCACTTCTTTGTAATGGTCCTGAAGATGTCCGGGTGCAGGTGCCATTCGTGAGCATCTGATGTGGTCCTGCTTAAAATGTCCGCTAGAGTATTTTCTTTTCCTGGTACAAATCTTGCTTGCAGCTGGATGTTGTAGCTGAGTGCCAGGGTCCACAGTTCCAAAGTCATTCTGCATAGGGGGTATGAATGAGTGCCTCCCTGTTTGTTGATGTACCACATGACTGTGGTGTTGTCTGTCCTTATCAACAGCTGGCCCTCTTTGAGAAATGGTCTGAACTTTTGGATAGCCAGTTTTACAGCCAGTATTTCTTTTAGGTTGATGTGCAGGTGAAGTTGATCCTGAGTCCACAATCCTTGCACGCATTTGTCCAGCATGTGGACCCCCCCATCCTAGGTCTGAAGCATCTGTTGTAATGCTCTGGCTTGCTTGACATCTGTGAAAGGGAAGGCCTGGGTTGGATCGGCATGCCTGGGCCCACCATAGGAACTCCTGTTTTAAGCATGGAATTAGTGGGATTTCTGTTTCGAGGCTGTGTCTGTGTTGGGACCATAAATTCCGTAGGTACCACTGTAGTTTTCTCATATGTAGCCTGGCAAATGGAACCAAAATTATGCATGATGCCATGAAGCCCAAGGCCTGCAGAACTTTTCTTGCTGTTAATTTGTTCAGCTTTGTTAGCGACAAGAAGTAAAGAGGGAGTTCTTTTTGTTTTTCTGTAGTTAGGAATGCCATCTGTCTGACTGTGTCCAATTCCGCTCCCAAGAATGTTCTTGTTTGGGATGGTATCAGTCTTGACTTTTGTAGATTGACTGTGTATCCCAATGCTTGTAGCAAGTAAATGACCCTTTGCAAATCTGTTGTCAACTTGCTTTTGATGTCCCCTTGTAGCAGGCAGTCGTCCAGGTATGGGTAAATATGAATTCCCTGCAGTCTGCAGTATGCGATTACTGATGCCAGGCATTTTGTGAATACTCTGGGCAGTAGATAAGCCAAAAGGCAATGCTGAGAATTGATAGTGCTCTGATCCTGCAAGAAATCTGAGGTATCTTCTGCAGATTGGTCGAATAGGGACGTGCAGGTATGCCTCCTTGAGATCTAGAGTTACCAGCCAACACTCCTTGCCCAGCATGGGAAGAAGTTGCTGTAGGGTCAGCATTTTGAATTTTGGGACAATGATGTATGTATTCAAGGTGGACAGGTCGAGAATTGGTCTCCAACTTTTTTCCTTTCTTGGAACTAGGAACAGTCTGGAGTAGAACCCTTTCCTTTCTCTGCAGGTACTTTTTCCACAGCTCTCATGTTTGCTAACTCCATTATCTGTTGTAAAGCTTCTGTTTTTTGATTTGGAGGTAGATTTGGCATTCCTCTTTTGACTGGTATAGTGTGGAAGTGGAATCGGTAACCTTGATGTATAATTTGCAGAATCCACTTGTCTTTTGTTATGTGGTGCCAGTTCTTTGCAAATAAAGTTAACCTTCCGCCTAGTGGAGCTGCTATTTGCTCCCTGGTAGGCGGTTTTAGGAGTAAGTCACTGTGGCTGTGTTGAAGTAGTGGCAGTGGCTGTGTCTGTGCCTCTGTTGTTACCTTGCCACTGTCGCCCTCTGTAGGCACTTCCTCTGGTTTGGTTTCTGCCTCTGGAACGTCTATTCCTGCCCCTTTGAAATCTTGTGGAGTCAGGAAAGGACCAATTCTTGGCAGGCCAGTTCCTGCTAAACCTTGGGGTTGAACCTGCAGGAAATCTTTAACAGTTTGAACTGATTTTGCCTTTTCTTCCATTTTCTTCATAACCTGCTGGGCAGGTGCACCAAACAAACTTGTCTTATCCATAGGAGCATCTAACAATTTAGCTTTAACATGATCTGGTAGAGCTTGCTCCTTTAGCCATGCATGCCTTCTTATCACTGTGCCAGTCATGGCTGATCTAAATGAAGCCTCCAGTGCATCATAGCCACATTTTAAGGAATGGTTACTAACCTGTTGTATGTTATTTACCATTTCTAATACATATTTCTTGTCAAGAGCTTCATCAGTGGTTAATTTTTAGTTAACTGATCAAGCATAAACTCTTGGTATTGTATCATGTGAAACTGGCAGTTTAAAGCTCTAGCTGAGAGAGTAGCTGAAGTGTATACTTTTACCCCATCTGTCTAATGACCTTGCTTCCCTTTCAGAAGGAGTAGGGTTTTTAGCTATGGTCGCGGCAACTGCCTTGGGACCCTGGGATATAGTTTCTGGGTCTGCAAGGGGGCCTTGTAAAGGTGGTGATGAGTGTCAGGCACCCTGTAAAATCTGTCTGGTTTGGCAGGGCTGGGGGAACTGAGTCTGGAGCAGAGCAGACATCATTAAAAGCGCCATCTACCACAGAAAGAACAGGAGGTATAGCTAAGGGCCTGTGCTGTGGAAGGTGCAGAAAGGTTCTAAGTCTTTTCGGAATCTGAGAATTCTTGTTGCTGCCATTGGAACTGCTCTCGCATGGCATGCAAGGTTTCCCCAAAGGAGAATTCTTCAGGGGAAGCAGCTGGAATGGATTCTTCAGCATCAGAATCCTCAAAATTAGAAAAAGGAGCCTCTGGCTGGTCAGTAATGTCTGATTCATCTGCAGAATCATCAGAGGACACTGGCTCAGGGGGCTCTGCCCTAGGTCTCTTATCTGGGGCTGAGAGGCCCTGTCTGGGTGAGGTTGAGATCCTCTAATTAAAGAAATCAAATCTTCTGCCAAGGTGAGCATTTGAGAACTGGAAGTGGGCCTGGTTGAGGGTGGTTTAACAGGCACTGATTTGGTAGACTTGGCTGCTTTAGCCCTGGCGAAGGCCTTAATGGACATGGCAGCTGGAGGCCTAGCAGCACCACGTGCTGGGGTAGAGACATCCAGGGAATGGTGTCTGATAAGTCAGTGGGTAAAGTTTCAGAGGCCGATTCAATATTTGTAGCAGGGGCCTCAAGTGTAGAGATAGATTCGGCTGTACCTATATCAGTTTTCTCGGTTTCGAAAACCGAGACACTCGTTTGCTTAAGCGTGGTTTCAGCCGAAACCACGGACCGCGAGTGTCGGTCTTTTTCTTTGCGTTTTTGGCAGAAAGTGTAGTCGGAGGTTCCGACGACATAATGTAAGCAAAGTCAGAACCGAAAAACTGTTCTGCAAACTCCGACCGACGCCTAAGCGTTGTCGGTTGAAGGAAGCACAGGCCGAACAGGCTGCTACGTCGTGGGCTGGGCCTAAACAAGGCAGACAGTAAGAATGGAAATCTTTATGAGGTATTTGTTTCCCACAGGTTAAACAATTATTAACTTTTTCTGACATCGGCTGAGGCAAGAAAGAGTCCCAACGGGTACTTAGCTTTAGAAGTCTTCGAAGTAGTATTCGGTAGAAAAAATCTCTGGATCCGACCGACCGGCACTTGCGAACAGCTTCTGCTTCGGGCGCCACGCGGCAAGAAAGACTGAGGAAGATGGCGTCGGCTGATGCCTTTATACCCGAAGTCCAACAGAGATGACGTCGGATGAAGAGCGACATCAGCCGAAGCCGGACCCGGACTTTGGAATCCGGCCGACTGACGGGCTGCCTGACGACAGGACAACCCAGCTGTTATGACTGCAGATGCATCCATGAAGGACATCAGGGTCCAAATGCTGTGTATTCGCCCAGAACACAAAACGCTTCCATTTACTAGTGTAGGTCTTTGTAGTGGAAGCTTTATGAGAAGCTACTAGTATATTCTGAACTGCAGGTGAGAGAAGATCAGACCTGGCTAAGTAGGGAAGCGGAGCAGCCAAGCTGCTAGGTGGAGTGACAAGAGCGAGGGTGGGAGCCCTGACGAGTGAGTCAGTAGATCTGGTTCCGGGTCCAGCATCCAGGGTCCCCAAATGCGATGTGCCAGAAGAAAGGGGAACCAAATTTGACGAGGCCAGAATGGGGCAATGAGGATAATCGTCCTTTGCAGGTTGTTGGCTTTCTGCAGAAACTTTGCAATCAGGGGAAAAGGAGGAAAAGCACAGGAGACCCGGGGCCAATCGTGAACCAGCGTCCCTGGGAACTTCCCCTGGAGGGGGTAATAGGGCAAAGTAGCTCCTGCATTTGGCGTTCATTGGAGATGCAAAAAGATCGCAGGAAGGCTGGCCCCACTTGCGAAAAATTCTCTTCGCAACTGACTGTTTGAGGGACCACTCGTGAGGCAACAGGATTGCTCTGCTCAGCCTGTCGGCTATGACGTTGGATGACCCCGGGATATGCGTTGCGATCAGAAAGTGACCCGTGGACTCCGCCCATTGCCAGATTCTCATGGCCTCTCTGCATAGCTGATAAGACTTGGTTCCCCCTTGCTTGTTTATGTACCAGACTACGGACATGTTGTCCGTCTGAACTGCAATAGTCCCTAGAGGAAGAAGGGGAGCAAAAAGTGTTGCAACGCTAGAAACACTGCCCTCGACTCTAGAACATTGATGTGCAGATTGTACTCTAAATCGGTCCATTCGCATTGGACTGTCTGTCCCTGAAAGATGCCCCCCCACCCTATCAGGGAAGCGTCCGTGGTCACCGTAGCTGTCGGCGTGGGTAGCACAAATGGTCTTCCGCTGGAAAGGTTGCAAGTTTGAAGCCACCAGGCTAGGTGTGATTTGCATGTGTTCGTGATCAGAATTTCATGTCAGAGGTAGTTGTTGGAATGACCATTGTGCAAACAGTAGCCATTGCAGAACTCTCATGTGCAGTCTTCCCAATGGTATCGCAATGAGGGAAGCTGCCATGAGACCCAAAACCTTCAGAACCAGTTTTGCTGGGGATTTTCTGGATGACAGAAGAAGAGATATGTGGCTTTGTAGTGAGGCTATCCTTTCTGGAGGAAGCCTTAGAATTAAATGATGCGTATCCAATTCTGCTCCTATGAATAAGATATGCTGTGATGGCTGTAGTGAAGACTTTTCGAAATTTACGGAAATTCCGAGGTGAACACAAAGGTGTAGTGTGTAATCCCTGGCCTGAATCAGTTGACGCTGGGTGGTGGCAGATAGGAGCCAGTCGTCCAGATACGGAAACACCTGGAATCCCAGGCGTCTCAGGTGAGACGCCACCACTGCCATGCATTTGGTGAAAACCCTGGGGGCTGAGGTCAGACCAAAGGGCAGGGCTCGAAACTGAAAGTGGCTGGCTCCCAGCCGGAAGCGCAAGTGATCCCTGGACGCTCTGGCCATTTTGATGTGGTAGTAAGCGTCCTTCAGATCTATTGAGCACATCCAGTCGTCCTTCTGCAAAAATGGAAGGATTGATTGAAGCCTGACCATTCGGAACTTTTCTTTCTTGACGAAGGTATTGAGGTTGCTTAGGTCCAGAATTGGCCTCCAGTACCCTGTCTTCTTTGGAACTAAAAAGAACCTTGAGTAAGTTCCGAATCCTCTTTGGTCCGCTGGGACTGGTTGGATGACTCTTTTTTCTAGCAGCTTTGAAATTTCTATAGCTGCAGGATCTCGCAGATGGGGCGGCACATCTGGGAGTCTTCTCATTGGAATGGGGGGCAGTAGGAAGGGTATTCTGTAGCCTCTGGTAACAACGCTTTTTACCCAGTTGTCTGATGTAAGATTTTGCCAGGCCTGAGGGTATAAAGCTAAGCGACCCCTGACTGCCTCCAGAGCAGGACAGTCGGGCCTCCTCTCAGGAGTGCTGGAAAGGTTTTCCAGGGGGTGTATCCCTGTCACCTTGGTTTTGCGGACCCCCTCTGCCGCCGGGGTGGCGTCTTCCACCTCTGCCCCCTCCTCTGCCTCTAGAAGGGGCATCACCCTGTGTGCCTGGGAAAGATCCTTGGGGTTTTCGAAACCACATTTTTCCACCGCGTTGCCCTTTGGGGTACGGTCTGGATGGGGTGGAAAAACGGACACCGACAGCAGAGTCTTTCCCTCCTGTTCACACCGGGTAAGGGTCTCCTTTACTTTGGGGCCAAAGAGAGTGGCACCGTCAAATGGGGCGTTAGTAAAGGAAGACTTGAAGGCTTCAAAATGAACATAAGCGCATCCAGGATTGTTCGCGAAGAGCAATCGCTGAAGCTGCTGCCCTACTCGATCCTTCGCCGCGTATGAGATCAGCCTCATGGACGAGTTTACAATGGATGTAAGGGTATTGAGATGTGCTGTAACTTTCTCTGAAACAGCAGCATCTGTAGTACCCTGGAGGGTATCTCCCAACTCTTTGATTAGATCCCTCTGTAGTCGTGTAAAGTGGGTCAAATAGTTCAGGGATCGCATAGAAAAAGCCGCTGAACTAAAAATGCTTCCGCATCTGTCCATAGTCCTAGAATCTTTGTTAGGCGGATGGACAGATGAGGAAGATTCCGACATCTCCTTTTTCGTGGCCGCTGCCACCACCATAGCGTCCACTGGAACTCCCTTTGTGAGATAAGCCTTGTTTTGGGGTGCAGTAATGTACTTATTAGGCTTTCTAGGGACTGGTTCCACCGTGTCAGGTGTCTCCCACGCCCTTCGAGCAATTGGCTCCATTAACTCATCGAAGGGCGGAGTGACCCAGGAGGAGGAAGGGCGAGCACCAAATGCCTTCAGCAAGACTGAATCATCCTCAGAAGGGGGGAGGGATTGCCAATCACCTCTCTGCTTTAGGATCTCCAAGATGTCAGAAAAAGAGACATCCTCTGAAGGTGACTTTGGGGACCCTTCTGACTCATCCAAGTCAGTGTCCGATGTCAATGATTCTTGTGGAGAATCTAAGTGTCTCCTCTTACACAATCTTTTCCTAGGGACTTCCTCGGGGGGAACATCCGAAGAAGCCTCCGAGGAAGAGGGGGCACCCTCCAGGGGTGGCTGAGACACAGATGCTCGATGCTTAGATGTAGCCGTGGGTGCAGAGGAGGATAACGGTCCTTTATGGGGAGGAGAGGATGCTTCTGCTAATGTGGTTGTCTGGGTAGACAACACCTTCCTCATGAGGTCGAAGGCCCCCGGGTCCCAAGTCGAGGTATCTCCCGGTTCCGAAGAAATGGGAAGAATCCCCGAAACAGGCACCGAAGGCATCGACCCCGAGGACGGAACACGAGTCGATCCGAGCAGAGGCCCCGAGAGGGAGCGTCGGAACCGAAACATCGGTCCGACTCTCGGTCCCGGAACCAAGGATGGATCTTCGCCCGAGACTCGAACCGGATCCGACGGAGTCGAGGTGAACGGAGCCGACGAAGAGAAGGACGGTCCTGGCACTGAGGGCTCCACAATCAGCAGATCAGCCTCTTCCGCCAAGACTGGACAGGTCTCGGAGGAGGAACAGATGGAGATAAGGGAAGGCCTTCAAGTCTCGACATCAATTGAGAGGAGACCGAGATGAGTTTGGATAAGGCCGTATTCTCCATTAACTTCTGCACCACGCGGTCTACATCGGTGTCGGAGAGAGGTCTGGAAGAGCGCGTCGAAGGAATCGAAGACGGAGCCGACCTCAACAGTGTCGGGGGAGGGAGCTCCGTTACCGGTTCCAAGACTCAAGGCTCGGAAACTGACAACAGTTGAACACTCGGTCCCGAAGTCTGTGGAACCGGTGATCGAACTTTAACTGAAGAGCTCGGAGCCGATGACTTGGGCTCCGACGTCTTCGATTCCTTCGAGGATTTGGATGCCTGGTCTGAAGCATCCAGAGCCTCTTGAAAAGTAGGTTTTAAAAGACCCCTATCCATGAGTTGCCTGCGCCTATCTGTCATGACCCTTCCACTGAAAGAATGACAAATTGAACAGTCTTCTTGCAGATGGAGAGGGCCAAGACAGTAGACGCAGGAACTATGGTTGTCAGTAACTGACATCTTTTGCCCACATTGGCAACGTTTGAACCCAGATTTAGCTTTCTCAGACATCTTAAGTAAAGCTAACAAAGAGGAGTAAAAGTCAAGTCCAGTAGGTATTTCCAATCCGGTAATTTTGTCAAATCCAGTAAAAAAAGTGTCTATCCGGCAGTAAATCCAGTAAGGGTGGGGATAGGCCCAGAGGGAAACTCTAATAAAGTTTAAAATTACTTTAAACGGAACAGAGAATTCCTCGAAACAGTATCACACACACACACAGTCACTAAATAACTTTTTGAAAACAATAATTCTCAAGAAATACAAGAAAAAGATATTTAAATATTAGCTTTAGGTGATCGAGCTCGATCAAGAGATGCGAACGCTGCAGCGGCAAACTAGATCTGAGGTAAAGGCAGAGGGGGATTGTGGGAGTTAGGTTAGTCTCGAGCTTCTTCTCGATGCAGAGCTTGCAAGCGGACGACACGGAGCCGAGGATCGGCTCCGAACCCAGGTGTAAGAACAAACGGCGAGATCGAACACTCTCACATCTTTCTTTCAAGTGAAGCAAGGAAATAAGTACAGTAAGCAATGCAGATATCACTAGGGATCCACAGAAGCGCTGAAATCTGTGTTTTAGGTGGAATTAGCGTTTCAGGGAAATAAGCAAACAAACAAGCAGCATACAAATAAAGCTAGATTCAGCAGGCCTGGATCTAGTCTATGCTACAGCAAACAAGGTGTACCAATTTCAGTAAGAAACAGTTAAAATACGCAGGCACTATAAGCCCTTTAACCAGAAATTCCCAGCTCAGAAGGGCAGAGTCCAGCCTCTCCTCCCACAAGAGTGCAGACCACGAACCCTTTTAATGTAAAATAACTGGCCTGAAGCCCAAGTGCTTAAACCAGAATTAATACACTTTTAGAATAACAGACACTGAGCCCTCAATCAGCAGTTCCCAACTTAGAAGGATGCAAGCTACCTGTCCTGCCACCACAGTGCAGGCCACAAACCTTCCTAATGTAAAACAACTGGTCTGACGCCCAAGTGCTTAATCCAAAAGACTTAGAATGATAGCTACACTTTAATCAAGTTACTACCAAGCAGTAATAAATACAATTGAATACTTTAAAGAATGCCTGGATTAGTGCTCAGGTTATACAAACAAAGCTAGATTCAGCAGGCCTGGATCTAGTCTATGCTACAGCAAACAAGGTGTACCAATTTCAGTAAGAAGCAGTTCAGATATGCAGGCACTATAAGGCTTTAACCAGAAATTCCCAGCTAGAAGGGCAGAGTCCAGCCTCTCCTCCCACAAGAGTGCAGACCATGAACCATTTTAATGTAAAATAACTGGCCTGAAGCCCAAGTGCTTAAAACAGAATTAATACACTTTTAGAATAACAGACACTGAGCGCCCAATCAGCAGTTCCCAACTTAGAAGGATGTAAGCTACTTGTCCTGCCACCACAGTGCAGACCACAAACCTTCCTAATGTAAAACAACTGGTCCGAAGCCCAAGTGCTTAAACTAAAAGGCTTAGAATGAGTTACACCAAGCAGTAATAAATACAATTGAGTACTTTTAAGATGATGCAAAAGCAAAAAAAAGTAGGAAAAAACACAAATACAGTAAAAGCAGATTTTTTTTTTTTTTTTTGAGTGAGCTAATTAGATGGGCCCAGGAGTTACAGGACAGAAACAAGTGCAAATGCAGGCCTTCAAATCAGAAAGTTAAGAGAGATGGAAGACTCAAACGCCAATAACTACAAATTCTGGGCCAGAACCACTCCTTATGTGGTAGACAGGTTACCTAGTGCTTACCACTCCCACTGATAAGCTAGAAGGCTTCCCTCCAACACAGAAAGGCTTGGGGGCTCAGAAGCTTACAAATAGTCCTAGATACAGCAAATCTGTATCTGGAACACTAATTAAAGGAAAGGTAGGAAACAGGCTTACAATTTTTTTTTTTTTCAGAAAAGTAGCAAAAAAGTACAGTTTTGTACCTACCATAAATGTAGATGTTCGAAGATCCACATTGCTGCAGTCCTTACACTTGGAGTAGTCCGCTGTCCTCGGTCGGCCCGAATATCAAAGTATAAGGCTGACGTCGGTCAAGGCGCATTAGACTGACATCAGGACGTCAGGGTACAAATGCGCATGACCGACGTCATATCCTCAGTCTTTTCTTGCCCCAGATGTCAGAAGACCCTAAAAAGAAAGGTCAAAACCAAAAGACAGCAAACAACCAACCAACCACCCTTGCACTAATAATATGTACAATATATACAATATACACAATATTTACAACCCAACCCACACAACCGCCTCTAACTACAGAGGGAAGGAGGGAGGGTAATGACTGCAGCAATGTGGATCTTGAACATCTACATTTATGGTAGGTACAAAACTGTACTATGTTCTTCATCTCACATTGCTGCAGTCCTTACACTTGGGTAGAATCCCAAAGCAGAGGTAAGGGAGGATGGCAAAACTATAAAGCAGCAGGGGCTGCCAAAATGCCCTGTAAAACAGCAGTGGCAAATCCAGCCCTAGATTTAGAGTAAAGTGGAAGGTGATAATGCTTAGAGAAAGTATGCACTGAACTCCAAGTAGCTGCCTCCAAAATATCTTTAGTTGCCACCCCTTAAAAAGCTGTCGAAGTGGCAGTAGCCCTAGTGGAATGAGGCCTAATCCCAGCTGGAATCTCCTTACCATGATGGGAATAACAGAAAGCAATGCAAAACCCAATCCACTTAGAAATAGTTTGTTTTGACACAGGCTTGCCCTGAGAACTCAAAGCAAAAGAAACAAATAACTGCTGAGACTGCCTGAACCCTTTAGTTCTGCTCAAATAATATCGCAACTGCCTGTGAACATCTAAAGTGTGCAAAATCTTTTCCCCTTTATTTTGGGGATTTGCATAAAAAGTAGGCAAATGAATAGTTTGGTTTAAAGCCACACTAGAAACCACTTTAGGCATAAAGGAAGGATTAGTACACAAAGATACCCTATCCTTATGGAAAATCAAGAAAGGCTCAACCGCCATAAGGGCCTGTAATTCAGAAACCCTTCTTGCAGAGGTAATGGCCAACAAAAAAGCAGTCTTCCATGATAAATATTTCAACTCGGTAGTAGCTGCAGGCTCAAAAGGTTGTAGAGTGAGTTTCTCCAACACAAAATTGAGATCCCAAGCAGGAGTAGGAGCTCTACGTGGGGGTCTTATATTCTTTGCCCTCTAAGAAATTGCTTGAACAAAGGATGAGAAAACAATGGTGGGTCACAGTCATAGTGAGCAGAAATTGCTGCAGCATGAACCTTAATAGAAGAGAAGGACAAACCTTTGTCCAGTAACTCAGTAAGATATTGAAGAGCCACACTTAAATTAGGCTCAGAAACATCAAATTCCTTTGCTGCACTCCAAAATAAAAATCTCTTCCATTTATCTGCGTACACTTTCCTTGTACTAGGCCTTCTGGCTTCCAAAATAACATTCAAAACTTGCTGTGGAAGTTGAGACCCTCTATGGTTCAAAACAGAATATGCCAGGCTGTTAGGTGAAGAGAGTGAAGTTTGACATTGAGTAAATGACTGTTCTCCTGAGACAGCAGGTGTGGAATCGAAGGCAAAGGCCATGGAGGCTCCCGTACCAGACTTCTCAGCAATGGGTACCAGTGCTGTCGAGGCCAATCTGGAGCTATTAAAATCATCTTTGGCTTGTCCTGTCTGACCTTTAGGAGTACCTTTGGGAGGAGAGGCAGAGGTGGAAAGGCATACACATGAAGATTGCTCCAATTGAAAGAAAGAGCATCCACTTTCCAGGCTGTGGGATGAAACCGTTTTGTGCAAAACTTTGGCAGCTGGTAGTTTAGTGGAGAAGCGAACAGATCTATGTCTGGAGTTCCCCATGACACTGTCAATTTTTGAAATACATGAGGATCCAATTTCTACTCGTGGGGATCCATAATTCATCTGCTCAACACATCTGCTAAGGAGTTCTGTGCTCCCGGCAGAAACCTTGCCTGAAGATTTAGCTGTAAACTGAGAGCAGTCTCCCACAAAATCATTGCTTGCCTGCATAGAGGATAAGAATGTGTTCCCCCTTGCTTGTTGATGTACCACATGACAGTTGTGTTGTATGTTAGAATCAACACCTGCCCTGGAAGAAGTAAATCCTTGAAAGCTATTAATGCAAACTGGACTGCTAACATCTCCTTCAAGTTGATATGTAGATGTTGTAGTCTGGCAGGCCACGTGTCTTGTATCCACTTTCCATTTAGATGAGCTCCCCAAGCTTTGTCTGAGGCATCTGTCGTTAGAATCTGACTCGCCTCTGGCCGGGTCACAGAGAGTCCCTTGTTTAGGTGACATTCCTGAGCCCACCACAACAATTCCTTTTGAATGCAAGGTATTATCTGAATGACAGTGTCCATATCCTGGCAGTGCTGTGTCCATACATTTTTGAGATACCATTGTAACTTCCTCATATGCAGTTTGGCATTGGGAAGCACCAGAATACAAGATGCCATGAACCCCAAGGCTTGAAGGACTGTCCTTGCAGTCAGCCTGGACTGATGAGACAACTGATGGAAGTAAAGGGAAAGATTCTTTTGTTTGTCCGGGGTCAAAAAGGCCATCTGGGATGCTGTATTCAGTCTTACACCCAGAAAGCACATGTCCTGAGAGGGTACTAGACTGGACTTTATTTCGTTCACAGAATACCCCAGGCATCTTAGCACTGCTATCACATATGGCAAATGATGAAGAAGTTCGTCCTTTCCTTGAGCCAGAATCAGGCAATCGTCCAAATAAGGATAAATCTGTATTCCTTTTAGCCTTAAGAAAGCTATCACTGGAGCCAGAACTTTCGTGAACACTCTGGGCAGTAGATAAGCCAAAGGGCAATGCAGAGAACTGATAATGAGAAGTCCCAGCCGAAACGCAGATACTTCCTGCAACTCAGTCTGATAGGAACATGAAGGTAAGCCTCCTTGAGATCCAGAGTTACCATCCAGTGATCTTTGCCCAGCAGAGGTAAAAGCTGTTGTAATGTCAACATTTTGAACTTGGGAATGTCCAGATAAGTGTTGAGGATAGATAAATCCAAAATTGGTCTCCACGTGTTCCCCTTCTTTGGTACTAGGAACAGGCGAGAATAAAATCCTAGGCCCACTTCTGGCAGAGGGACCGGCTGTATGGCCCCTATTTGAAGTAGCAGAGAAATTTGTTTGTGAGCCTCTATTCTTTGCTGAGGAGGAACGTCTGGCATGTCTTTGAAAGGAGGCAAGGTATGGAAATAAAACCTGTAACCTTGGTGTATGATATCCAATACCCATCTGTCTTGGGTAATTAAACTCCAATTTTCCTTGAAAAGAGCCAACCTTCCTCCCAAAGGTGCTGCCAGACGAGAAGGCTCTGGCAGCTGAAAAGGTAGGTCATTGGGTCTGTTTACGAAAGGACTGACCCCTGCCCTCACCCGAAGACTGTGCAGGAGAACTCCCTGTTCTAGGCCTGAAAGAGCCATGAGCTCTGCCCCTACCACGTCTAGATCTACCCCTAGACTGGGAATCATAAGAAGGATACGTCCACCCCTTGGTAGGCCAATTCCTACTAAACTTCGGAGGCTGAACCTGCAAAAAATCTTTAACAGTCTGCATAGACTTAGCCTTGTCTTCCATTTTCTTTAAGACTGCCTCCACAGGTGAACCAAAAGTACAGTTTTGTACCTACCATAAATGTAGATGTTCGAAGATCCACATTGCTGCAGTCCTTACACTTGGGTAGTCCGCTGTCCTCGGTCGGCCCGAATATCAAAGTATAAGGCTGACGTCGGTCAAGGCGCATTTGACTGACATCAGGACGTCAGGGTACAAATGCGCATGACCGACGTCATATCCTCAGTCTTTTCTTGCCCCAGATGTCAGAAGACCCTAAAAATAAAGGTCAAAACCAAAAGACAGCAAACAAACAACCAACCATCCTAGCACTAAAAATATGTACAATATATACAATATACACCCTATTGACAACCCAATCCACACAACCGCCTCTAACTACAGAGGGTAAGGAGGGAGGAATTGGACTGCAGCAATGTGGATCTTGAACATCTACATTTATGGTAGGTACAAAACTGTACTATGTTCTTCATCTCACATTGCTGCAGTCCTTACACTTGGGTAGAATCCCAAAGCAGAGGTAAGGGAGGATGGCCAAACTATAAGGAAGCAGGAGCTGCCAAAATGCCCTGCAAAACAGCAGTGGCAAAACCAGCCCTCGATTTAGAGTAAAGTGGTAGGTGATAATGCCTAGAGAAAGTATGCACTGAACTCCAAGTAGCTGCCTCCAAAATATCCTTAGTTGCCACCCCCTCAAAAAGCTGTCAAGTGGCAGTAGCCCTAGTGGAATGAGGCCTAATCCCAGCTGGAATCTCCTTGCCATGATGGGAATAACAGAAAGCAATGCAAAACCCAATCCACTTAGAAATAGTTTGTTTTGACACAGGCTTTCCCTGAGAACTCAAAGCAAAAGAAACAAATAACTGCTGAGACTGCCTGAACCCTTTAGTTCTGTCCAAATAATATCGCAACTGCCTGTGTACATCTAAAGTGTGCAAAATCTTTTCCCCTTTATTTTGGGGATTTGCATAAAAAGTAGGCAAATGAATAGTTTGGTTTAAAGCCACACTAGAAACCACTTTAGGCATAAAGGAAGGATTAGTACGTAAAGATACCCTATCCTTATGGAAAATTAAGAAAGGCTCAACCGCCATAAGGGCCTGCAACTCAGAAACCCTTCTTGCAGAGGTAATAGCCAACAAAAAGCAGTCTTCCATGATAAAACTTTAATTCAGTAGTAGCTGCAGGCTCAAAAGGTTGTAGAGTGAGTTTCTCCAACACAAAATTGAGATCCCAAGCAGGAGTAGGAGCTCTTCGTGGGGTCTTATATTCTTTGCCCCTCTAAGAAATTGCTTGAACAAAGGATGAGAAAACAATGGTGGGTCACAATCATAGTGAGCCGAAATTGCTGCAGCATGAACCTTAATAGAAGAGAAGGACAAACCTTTGTCCAGTAACTCAGTAAGATATTGAAGAGCCACACTTAAATTAGGCTCAGAAACATCAAAATCCTTTGCTGCACTCCAAAATAAAAATCTCTTCCATTTATCTCGTACACTTTCCTTGTACTAGGCCTTCTAGCTTCCAAAATAACATTCAAAACTTGCTGTGGAAGTGGAGGCCCACTATGGTTCAAAACAGAATATGCCAGGCTGTTAGGTGCAGAGAGTGAAGCTTGACATTGAGCAAATGACTGTCCTCCTGAGACAACAGGTGTGGAATCGAAGGCAAAGGCCATGGAGGCTTCCGTACCAGGCTTCTCAGTAATGGGTACCAATGCTGTCGAGGCCAATCTGGAGCTATCAGAATCATCCTTGGCTTGTCTTGTCTGGCCTTTAGAAGTACCTTTGGGAGGAGAGGCAGAGGCGGAAAGGCATACACATGAAGATTGCTCCAATTGAAAGAAAGAGCATCCACTTTCCAAGCTGTGGGATGAAACCTTTTTGTGCAAAACTTTGGCAGCTGGTGGTTTAGTGGAGAAGCGAACAGATCTATGTCTGGAGTTCCCCATGACACTGTCAATTTCTGAAATACATGAGGATCCAATTTCCACTGTGGGGATCCATAATTTGTCTGCTCAACACATCTGCTAAGGAGTTCTGTGCTCCGGCAGAAACCTTGCCTGAAGATTTAGCTGTAAACTGAGAGCAGTCTCCCACAAAATCATTGCTTGCCTGCATAGAGGATAAGAATGTGTTCCGCCTTGCTTGTTGATGTACCACATGACAGTTGTGTTGTCTGTTAGAATCAACACCTGCCCTGGAAGAAGTAAATCCTTGAAAGCTATTAATGCAAACTGGACTGCTAACATCTTTCAAGTTGATATGTAGATGTTGTAGTCTGGCAGGCCACTTGTCTTGTATCCACTTTCCATTCAGATGAGCTCCCCAAGCTTTGTCTGAGGCATCTGTCGTTAGAATCTGACTCGCCTCTGGCCGGGTCACAGAGAGTCCCTTGTTTAGGTGACATTCCTGAGCCCACCACAACAATTCCTTTTGAATGCAAGGTATTATTTGAATGACAGTGTCCAAATCCTGGCAGTGCTGTGTCCATACATTTTGAGATACCATTGTAGCTTCCTCATATGCAGTTTGGCATTGGGAAGCACCAGAATACAAGATGCCATGAACCCAAGGCTTGAAGGACTGTCCTTGCAGTCAGCCTGGACTGATGAGACAACTGATGAAAGTAAAGGGAAAGATTCTTTTGTTTGTCCGGGGTCAAAAGGCCATCTGGGATGCTGTATTCAGTCTCACACCCAGAAAGCACATGTCCTGAGAGGGTACTAGACTGGACTTTATTTCGTTCACAGAATACCCCAGGCATCTTAGCACTGCTATCACATAATCCAAATGATGAAGAAGCTCGTCCCTTCCTTGAGCCAGAATCAGACAATCGTCCAAATAAGGATAGATCTGTATTCCTTTTAACCTGAGGAAAGCTATCACTGGAGCCAGAACTTTCGTGAACACTCTGGGCAGTAGATAAGCCAAAGGGCAATGCAGAGAACTGATAATGAGAAGTCCCAGCTCGAAAACGCAGATACTTCCTGCAACTCAGTCTGATAGGAACATGAAGATAAGCCTCCTTGAGATCCAAAGTTACCATCCAATGATCTTTGCCCAGCAGAGGTAAAAGCTGCTGTAACGTCAACATTTTGAACTTGGGAATGTCCAGATAAGTGTTGAGGATAGATAAGTCCAAAATTGGTCTCCACGTGTTCCCTTTCTTTGGTACTAGGAACAGGCGAGAATAAAATCCTAGGCCCACTTCTGGCATAGGGACCGGCTGAATGGCCCCTATTTGGAGTAACAGAGAAATTTGCTTGTGAGCCTCTATTCTTTGTTGAGGAGGAACGTCTGGCATGCCTTTGAAAGGAGGCAAGGTATGGAAATAAAACCTGTAACCGTGGTGTATGATATCCAATACCCATCTGTCTTGGGTAATTAAACTCCAATTTTCTTTGAAAAGTACCAACCTTCCTCCCAAAGGTGCTGCCAGACGAGAAGGCTCTGGCAGCTGAAAAGGTAGGTCATTGGGTCTGTTTACGAAAGGACTGACCCCTGCCCTCACCAAGACTGTGCAGGAGAACTCCCTGTTCTAGGCCTGAAAGAGCCCTGAGCTCTGCCCCTACCACGCCTAGATCTACCCCTAGACTGGGAATCATAAGAAGGATACGTCCACCCCTTAGTAGGCCAATTTCTACTAAACTTTGGAGGCTGAACCTGCAAAAAATCTTTAACAGTCTGCATAGACTTAGCCTTGTCTTCCATTTTCTTTAAAACTGCCTCAACAGGAGAACCAAACAACACATCAGATTGTAAAGGAGCATCTAAAATCCTTGTTTTAACATGGTCAGATAAATTCTGATCCCTCAGCCAGGCGTGCCTGCGAAGAACTGACCCAGTGGCAGCCACCCTAGACGAGGCCTGTACAGCATCAAAACCACATTGCAAAGAATGCTTACCCACCTGTTCAGAAACATGTACTAAATCTTGTAACTCTTTACAATCAATACCTTCCGCCAGAGCATCAACCTTAGACTTCAATTGTGAAAGCAGATAGTTTTGGTATTTCAACATGTGGAACTGGCAATTCAAAGCCCTCATAGCTAGTGTGGAAGAAGTATAAACTTTCTTTCCCCATCTATCCAAAGCCCTGGCCTCTTTGTCTGTAGGAACCGGATTCTTGACAACAGAAGCCTTAACACCTTTAGGCCCCTGACTAACAGTTTCTGGGTCTGCCCTGGGACTCTTAAAAAGATACTTATGAGCTTCAGGCACCCTGTAATACCTATCCGGTTTAACAGGAGCAGGAGGCAAAGAATCAGGATTAAGAGAAGCCTCTGTAAAAACATCTTCCACCACATCCAAAACAGGAGGTATAGCCAAAGGCCTATGCTGGGGTAAAACAAAATTCCCTAAGCCTTTTCCTGGAATCAGAGAAGTCCTGACCTTCCCACTTAAAATGCTCCCTCATGGAATGAAGAGTCTCTGAAAAAGAAAAATCCTCAGGAGGAGAAGCAGAAGGAGTAGAATCATCCACATCAGAATAAGGAGAATACTCCTGCAAGTCTTCAGCCGAAGACTCTGAAACATCCGAAGCCTGCTCAAAACTCCCTAGCTCAGGCTCCACCCTAGGTCTCTTATCAGGAGGGGGCAAAGAACCCCTAATCAAAGTAATCAAATCTTCTGCCATTTTAAGCATATGCTTCTTGGGCACAGTTCCTGAAGAACTAGGGGTGACACCAACTGAAGCTAAACCTGGCCTGCCTCTGGGAGAAGCCTTGGAAACAGAAGGAGAGGGCCTAACCACCCTAGGAAGGGAGGGAGTATAGTAACCTGAGAAGCCCCTTCAGCCTGACCTGCCTCCTGAGAGGCCACATCCTGCAATAACAAAGTCTCCCTGGGATCCCAAAGAAACCTCCGTGGAACCACCGCTCCACCGACACCTTTAACGAACCGGCGTCCGACGGACGGTTCTTCTAGCCTAGGCTTAACTGCTTTGTCCTTGCGCTTCTTCGAAGAAGCGGCGCCGGAGCATCCGACGGCATTTTATAATTGCACCGCTTCAAGACTAACCTGGCACAATCTAACCTTCTCTTTATAGTGCGCTTATTGAATCTAGCACAAGAGCGACACCCAACAACGCGTGGTCAGGCCCTAAACAAGGAATACACAAAGTATGATAGTCTCTATGCGGTATCCGTTTCCCACAAGAAATACAATTATTCACTTTTTCTGACATCCGGTAAACCACTGAGGCAAGAAAAAACTAAAATATTCCCCAACGGGGTACTTAGCCAACTTTGACTCGGTCTGAAACTCCGAAATCGAAAAATTTCAGAACGCCAACCGGCACTTGCAATGCTGCTTCTGCATCGGACCATGCGGCAAAAAAGACTGAGGATATGACGTCGGTCATGCGCATTTGTACCCTGACGTCCTGATGTCAGTCAAATGCGCCTTGACCGACGTCAGCCTTATACTTTGATATTCGGGCCGACCGAGGACAGCGGACTACCCAAGTGTAAGGACTGCAGCAATGTGAGATGAAGAACATCAACACATCAGACTGTAAAGGAGCATCTAAAATCCTTGTCTTAACATGGTCAGATAAATTCTGATCCCTCAGCCAGGCGTGCCTGCGAAGAACTGACCCAGTGGCAGCCACCCTAGACGAGGCCTGTACAGCATCAAAACCACATTGCAAAGAATGCTTACCCACCTGTTCAGAAACATGTACCAAATCTTGTAATTCCTTACACTCAATACCTTCCGCCAGAGCATCTACCTTAGACTTCAATTAAGAAAGCAGATAGTTTTGGTATTTCAACATGTGAAACTGGCAATTCAAAGCCCTCATAGCTAGGGTGGAAGAAGTATAGACTTTCTTTCCCCATCTATCCAAAGCCCTGGCCTCTTTATCCGGAGGAACCGGATTTTTTACAACAGAAGCCTTAACACCCTTAGGCCCTTGACTGACAGTTTCTGGGTCCGCCCTAGGACTCTTAAAAAGATACTTATGAGCTTCAGGCACCCTGTAATACCTATCCGGTTTAACAGGAGCAGGAGGCAAAGAATCAGGATTAAGAGAAGCCTCTGCAAATACATCTTCCACAACATCCAGAACAGGAGGTATAGCCAAAGGCCTATGCTGGGGTAAAAACAAAAATTCCCTAAGCCTTTTCCTGGAATCAGAGAAGTCCTGACCTTCCCACTTAAAATGTTCCCTCATGGAATGAAGAGTCTCTGAAAAGAAAAATCCTCAGGAGGAGAAGCAGAAGGAGTAGAATCATCCACATCAGAATCAGAATAAGGAGAATACTCCTGCAAGTCTTCAGCCAAGACTCTGAAACATCCAAGCCTGCTCTAAACTCCCCAACTCAGGTTCCACCCTAGGTCTCTTATCAGGAGGGCAAAGAACCTCTAATCAAAGTAATCAAATCTTCTGCCATTTTAAGCATGTGCTTCTTGGGCACAGATCCTGAAGAACTAGGAGTGACACCAACAGAAGCTAAACCTGGCCTGCCTCTGGGAGAAGCCTTGGAAACAGAAGGAGAGGGCCTGACCACCCTAGGAAGGGAGGGGAGTACAGTAACCTGAGAAGCCCCTTCAGCCTGACCTGCCTCCTGAGAGGCCACATCCTGCAATAACAAAGTCTCCCCCTGGGACTCCAGAGAAACCTCCGGCGGAACCACCGGTTCCACCGACACCTCTAAAGAACCGGCGTCCGGTACGGACGACTCTTCTTGCCTGGGCTTAGCTGCTTTGTCTTTGCGCTTCTTCGAAGAAGCGCCGGAGCATCCGATGGCATATTATAATTGCACCGCTTCCCGAAGACTAACCTGGCACAATCTAACCTTCGCTTAATAGTGCGCTTATTGAACCTAGCACAAAAGCGACACCCAACAACGTCGTGCTCAGGCCCTAAACAAGGAATACACAAAGTATGATAATCTCTATGCGGTATCTGTTTCCCACAAGAAACACAGTTATTCACTTTTTCTGACATCCGGTAAACCACTGAGGCAAGAAAAAACTAAAATATTCCCCAACGGGGTACTTAGCCAACTATGACTCGGTCTGAAACTCCGAATTCTAAAAATTTCAGAACGCCAAACGGCACTTGCAACGCTGCTTCTGCATCGGACCATGCGGCAAAAAAGACTGAGGATATGACGTCGGTCATGCGCATTTGTACCCTGACGTCCTGATGTCAGTCTAATGCGCCTTGACCGACGTCAGCCTTATACTTTGATATTCGGGCCGACCGAGGACAGCGGACTACCCCAAGTGTAAGGACTGCAGCAATGTGAGATGAAGAACATCAGTAGTAAAAGCAATTCACATGTAGTGCAAGCTGGCACACTTGAGTATGTAGCAATATTAGTCCACACACAGTTTGAAAAAATGTAATTGAATTAAAAAGGACTAAAAGCAAGTGCAGAAAGGGTTTATTAGGTAGAATGCGGTAAAGAGATGGGACTGGGGGAGTGTCCTAGATCAAATCTACAGTGGGGCAGGCACTGCAAAAGCCACCAAATTTCAACAGAGATGTGAGGAATCAGAGTGCAAATTATAAAACCCAAAAAATATATACTGACCTCTGTATATTTGCAGAACACTAAGACAACAGATATCTAAGCAACAATTTAGCTCTATAATACAGAATACAGAAAAATATACTCAGCTCTATATATTTGCAGAAAGTCTTGTAAGGCTGTTCCACTTTAAATGCTGACTGCTGCTATTAACAGTTCAAATTAAGGGAACATTGAGATAACAACACACAAGCAATAGAAACCACAATGAGGGGGGGGGAAGAAAGTTTCAACAGAGATGTGAGGAATCAGAGTGCAAATTATAAAACCCAAAAAATATATACTGATCTCTGTATATTTGCAGAGCACTAAAACAACAGATATCTAAGCAACAATTTAGCTCTATAATACAGAATAATACAGAAAAATATACTCAGCTCTATATATTTGCAGATAGTCTTGTAAGGCTGTTCCACTTTAAAATGCATCCAGAACAGCCTTGGCGTTACTTGAGTCAGTCTTTGTCTTCCAGTTCTGGACAATAGTTAAGACTGCAACCACTGCATCGATGTGTTCACCCTCACTGGGGCCTGGTGAGTACAATTAGGGAAGGAAAGACTGACGGACGCTCAGGGAGGGAACTTGTTCTTCATAAAGAAGTGGGCAGGGATGAAGCTGAAGGGGCATGGGGTATCATAAAGACCATTAAAAGCAGACCTTACCAGAACAGCCTGTAAGAGTTCATCCATAAAGAAAAGGTGAGCCATACCATCCTGTGCATATACATTTTTAACTTACCTATAGAATTACATCAGTTAAAACTACAGCATGCTAGACACACATGGAATCCTACTGTAGAGCTCATGGAAAGGGTATTAAACGAGGCTGTTCTTGATCCCAGACCTGCCAATTTTTCTAGTGCCAGATCCATGCCTATTAGGTAAAGTTGGCATCTACACAAGAAAGATGAAATAAACAGACCTTAATATCTCAATGTGGCAGAAAAAACACTTTCTGGCCAGCCCAGTCAAAACCCTCGACTCCTTCCATAGTGGTAAGGTGAAAGTGTGTACAGTCTGCAGGATTTGTGCAGGACTGGACTAGAGAGATCACAAAGATGTTTCCAATAGGACACTAGGTCAGGATGTCACTCCATTCTAATTTGAGTCTTTGGAGGAGATAAGGGAGCAGAACATGGACAGGTCCGGGTTGTGTAGACAGAATCCTTGAAGGAGATACGGGAGCAGAACATGGACAGATCCAGGTTGTGTAGACAGAATCCTTGAGGACAAGGTCTATCAGAGGGGGTGACTCAGGAATCATCCCCCTTGTCCAGATACTGATGAAAACATTTCTGCAAGAAGACAAAGGAATTGCAGACTAAACCATACAGAACTTGATCAACCCAACAGCCTTCCCAAAGAAGGAGCTAACTGGGATCAAATCTACATGGGAAGGAGACTTCCTAACCTTATCTGTCTGAGATGAGGCTTTCTTGTTCTTCCAAATCCTCTTCTCAGAACACTAGGTATTAGAGAAAACTCTCTCAACCCTACTGCAGAGTGGAGGAGCCAGTACCAGCCAGACATGTGAAAGATCAAGTATGTAATGGCTGAATGACAAGACCTAGGTGTTAGGGTCCCACCACCTAAAGAAGTGCAAACCACTGACTACATTAGGTCTATGGAGGACAACACACAAATCCTAGTCTTACTCTCAGCTCACATCCTCCACAATTCCTACACCCCACAATGACAGACCCCATCAAATGTTAACATCAACTGTGTGGGTCTTATCCTTGAAGCCCACAAGCACAAAATGACTTAAATAAGCCTACTCAAGCCTGACCAGTTACTACTATAAGACTATGGGGGGGGGGGGGTAAAGCCTGGTGAAAAGGCTTCTTGCTCAAAAAATTCAGCCACTAAGACCAGACAGGGCTGTGCCATGGGAGAAAACTGGGAGTGAGAAAGCCTGGGACACTCAAGCCTTGAAGATGGCCTATATACCACGAAAGCTACACCCTAAAGGGATGCCAAGGATGCACCCCTCTCTCAACTGACAGGCGTGAATTCAAACCCTCTCTGATCGAACAGCAAATGATGTTTTTTTGAATTTTTTTTTGTGTGCAAGATCAATACCTAGCCTTAGGCTCTCTCCAGTCTCTTCACACTGTTTTTGCACTGACCTGGAATCTTGCACAGCTCTCTTCTGCCAGTCCCCACAAATTCAAAATCTGCCATCTTAAAAGTACTGAGCCAAGACTGCTTCACTTTTCTTCACCAGACGGCCATGGTGAAATGTTGGCATTTATAACACTGACACAAGCCACGCTTCTTGTGAGGATATTGGATATTGTTATCTGTGCTAGCATGACTGGCTGAACTTTTGTAAATAATTGTAAATTAAGGGTTCATCATACTTCTCAAGCAGTAGAGTGTGTGCCAGTGTTGGGCATTGTCTCCTGGTCTGATAACTGTATAAACACATGAAAAGGTTCAACTTCTACCATAACAAAAATGGAAAATTATTCATAGACTTCCCATACATGTCAAGCAGAGCACCTCACTGGCCCTCTTCAACAGAATCTTGATGAGTGGATGGGAAATAGAAAGTTCACCCTGGGGATCACTCCAGTGGCGCTAATTGATAGAGGCATTGGGAACTATTGTCGGGCGGCATGATGCCAGGGCACTTCTATGGGCTACATTTGTAAACATTCAAGGGCCATTAGCCTAGTACACACCTATGAACCTTTGATGGGAGTTAGGACCGAGACCTAAATTGTTTGAAAGGTTAAATAAAAAGAAACAAGTGCTACCGGAGGCAACACACACTTTCCTAGTCTGATGCAAATCAGCAGGGCATTCAACAAAATGAAGAAAGCACCCCCAAGGATAGGAATAAAGATAATTTTGTTAAGCTGTAGACAAAAGAAAAGGAAATCAGCAGACACCCAAATGCAGAAGGCTTCTAAAGTCAGATTGTTTAATTTCTGTTTTAATACCATCAGTCATGAATAATTATTCAAAAATTAATAAAAACACCAGTTTACCAATTATGTTTATATCTCACTGGGCTTTGAAGCTAGTGGATAAAGAAAAATCGCAACTCTACAGCTTTAAAATTATTTTACAGACAAATGAGCGTGTGTGTACATGTATTTGCTTACATAAAATCATTAACAGTCGTGTTTTTTATGAGTTTATTTTAACTTTTGTTTTTGAGGAATATCTAGCACTGAATTAGGAGTTAATAGCACTTTAAGAAAAAGAACCAAAGAACAGTTTTGCATGTTACTACTGTCATCTGGTGAATTTATTAAGTATTCCTTCTTCTACAGTGATCACTTGTAGAAATACGACATAATTAAAAACGTATCAGCCCTTAATATGGTTGACTTTTGTTATTGTAGACAGCCGTTTTGTCAACACACTTTGGTCGACAACTGAGCAAGACTGCAATAACAGGGTTGGGATACATGTCCTTTCCCTGTTACTGTGCAATTTCAGAGTTGGCAATTTAATTAGTAGCGGGTTGCGGGGTCAGAGTTCCCCCATATGGGGGGCAAGGGATGCAGTGGGGGCTTGCCCCCCTGCAAAAAAAATAAGCTTTTTCTGTTTGCAAGCTCAGAAGGAGCATGCACAGTTTGCTGGTGATATTTTGCATTAGATTGTGTTTTGTCGATGTGATGTTTCAATGTTAATAAGTACATATATGCTACACATATCAGTTAAAAGTTCACTTTATCAAAGTAAAGTATCTGTGATCAACAATCCGCTGATCCCTTCAACAGTGTGAGCTTGTGATATAGAATGGATCAGTGAATTTGCTCTTCCCCCACTGTAATGTGATCTCAGAGTTGGTGTGTGCGTGTGTGCGTGTGTGTGTGTGTGTACATTTTATCACTTGTTAACCAGGAAAGTCCGACTTGGAACAAAGCCAATTTTCAGTGGAGGCCCAGGAAGAAACAGTCTAGATGCATATTTTTGTAACATGGGAGGAAACCGGAGCACCCGAAGGAAACTCACATAAATACAGGGAGGGCAAGCAGACACCGCACAGAAGGCACTCCAGCTGAGAATCGAACCAGAGAACCTCTTGCTCTGAGGTGACAATGCTACCTCTGCACCACTACATAAATAAAAGGTGCTGTAGTGGTGTGTGTGGCAAGTGTTGCAAAACATTTTTAAAGTTTCAATATTCCCACAAACAGCATCCAACAGCACAGCCAATGTTTCAGAAAGATGTAAATCACAGTCTAGTCTATAAAAATCACACAAAAAACTTTATTCCAACAGGTAAGTGCTTTCATGGTGTTGCCAACCACTTCTTCAGATCATTATACTGTTAACAATCACTTTGTGCCAAATATAATAAAATGCTGAGATCAGCAACCAATCAGAATCACATCATGGTTAAAATAAACCCTGTCACACCCATATACCAATTAAGAACTTGCAACTTCTTATCTTAAGACAATATACATATTTTCAGTGTATAATAAAATATATACAAATATAAAAAATGTGTATTGTACTTCATTTAAAAAGTTTCCTATTTTTCAGCACAGGCTTTAAAGGAACCCTGTCATTTAATCTTCTCCAACTATCAGTCCTCAATCTAATTATCCATCATGTCTCTGATGTTTGTTTGGTTACTTAAGTCCCCCCCCCCCCCATTGTCCCAGGTTTTCTCAATAGCTAGAAATCTAAATGTATGTGTTTGCCCCTTTAGTTTCACATGCTTCGTCAGTGCATTTGTCATGGTACCCTTTCTGATGTTCATCAGATGCTCTCTTATTCTAAACCTAAATTTCCTGTTGGTTTTGCCAACATAATATGCTGAGCAGTCATTGCATATAAATAAATTATGTTGTTGGTATTACAATCTGAATTAAGTTATCACACCTGTATCTGGATGTCTAAAACTATTAGTGCTATCTAGAAATTGGCATTGATTAAATTTATTGCATAGGGTGGTACCTTTGGCATCTAAATCTCGGTTTATGCTATCTTTGGGGTAGCAAAGTATTCTTTTGAGTGATTTCCTGCTCTTAAACAAAAAAATAGTTATGTACTCACCATAACGTTCCATCTGAGTAGTTGTACTTCATTTGTCTTCAACCTGTGGGAATACGGATCCGTATTGGATCCGAGCCGGCAAATATTACTAGCATCAGCTCCGAGCTCCAGACTCCTCCCCTTACCCATAATAAACCTCCACTGCCTTCCATCCTCAGATCGACTTTGCTGAACTTATACTTAGAACCCGATCTGATAATATACTTGTGACCTATACTGCAGTCCATAGGTTGATCATGCGCCAAGGTCCGGGGGAAGGAGGGAGGGATGTTTGAAGACAAATGAAGTACAACTATTCAGATGGAACATTATGGTGAGTACATAACTTCTTTATATGAAGTAGTTTCCTTCATTTGGTCTTCAACCTGTGGGACAGAGTCCCCAGCTAATAAAACTCTTGGGAGGCCCTCATGGAAGGATATTCTGGAGCACCGCGGAACCAAAGGATGCTCGCCTTCTTGAAATCAAATTCAGTTTATAATGAGAAATAAATGTAGGAGATTAGGACCAAGTAGCTGCAAAGTAAATGTCATCCAAAGGCACTCTAGACCAGAAAGCCGCAGATGTAGCCATGTGGAATGAGCTTTAACCTGACCTGGAGGAGACGCGCCTCTGTCCTTTTAGACCTGCAGGATGCAAGACTAAATCCATCTAGCTACAGTGACCTTGGAGATAGGAAAGGAAAAACAATTGATCAGATTTACGGAAATTGTTTGTCCTGTGTAAACAGAATCGTAACTGTCTATGAACATCCAACATGTGTAGTTTGTATTCCATTTTGTTCGTAAAATTGGGAAAGAACACAGACAAATTTATAGTCCGACTGACATTGACTGGTGAAGCCACCTTAGGAAGAAAAGATGGAATGGTCCGAAGGGAAACTTTATCTTTATGAAAAATCATGTACGGAAGTTTGATGGACAAGGCCTGTAATTCTGAAACCCTTCTAGCAGAGGTGATCACTGTCAGAAAGGCTGTTTTCCACGACAAAAATTTTAGATCTGTAGTTGCGGCAGCCTCGAAAGGCGGAGCGACCAGAGCTTGGAGAACCATAGTAAGGTCCCACGGGAGAATAGGATCTTTGACCAGAGGGCGTAGCAAAAAAGTGTTTTGATAAAGGCTTTACACAGTCTGGAAGATGCTAAGGATGCAGAATTGTTGCCCACATGAAAATTGGAAATGGCAGCCAACTGAACTGAAGAATTAGTGGAAATAGGAGCCATAAAAAGGATCTAAACTCCTCTGAGAGGCCAGAAAGAAAAAAGTTTCCACTTGCTGCGATAAACCTTTCTGGTTGAAGACTTATGAGTAGCTACCAAAATAGATCTAACTGAAGAAGATAGTCCAGGTGCCCTAGCAATTACGGGAACTGGAACAGCCAAGCCGTGGGCTTCAGGCTGTCCAGACTCGGATGAGGCACCCCCCCCCCCGAGGGGTGCGAAATCAAATCCTGAATGGGATCTAGGATCCAAGGTTTAGCCAGAAGGCGAGACCAAAGGAAGGGAACCCATACCTGGCAAGGCCAGAATGGGGCAATGAGGATCACCTTGCTCCCCAGTCGACAAGCTTTCTGCAAAAACCTTGGAATGAGAGGTACTGGTGGGTAAGCACACAGGAGACAGAGAGGCCAAGCATAAACTAGAGCGTCTCTGGGGGACTCCCCCAGCTGAGGGTTCAGAGCAATAAACCTGCTGCACTTCGTGTTGGAAGGAGATGCGAAGAGATTGCAGAAGGTTGACCCCACTCGCTGAAGATCTGTTCCACTACTGACAAGATTCAGAGACCACTCGTAAGGCATCAGAATGGTCCGACAGCCTGTCTGCTAGGATGTTGGACCGTCCCTGAATGTGCGTTGTGATGAGAAAGCGACTAGTGGAGATTGCCCATTCTCACACACTCATGGCCTCGCAACAAAGGGGGTAAGATGTGGTCCCTCCCTGTTTGTTGATATACCAGGCTACTGACATGCTGTCTGACTAAATAGCAATTGTCCCCAGAGGAAGAAAGGCATGAAGGGCCTGCAACGCTAGAAGGACCGCCTTCATCTCTAGGACACTGATATGCAAGCTGGTCTCTATGGGGGACCACAGGCCTTGGACTGTCCTGCCCGAACAATGCCCCCCCACCAGAGTTGGGAGGCATCCATGGTCACTGTGGCTTGGGCCAGGGTTGGAACAAAGCACCATCCCTCCAAAATGTCCTGAGAGCTCATCCACCATATGAGGGATGACTGACACACTCGACTTAGGTGTATAGGATGAGTCAATGGCAGTTCCAACAGGGACCACTGAACTGCTAGAGTACACTAAAGAATCCACGCATGTGTAGCAGAGCACACGGAAGAAGAGTTATGGTCACCGCCATCGAACCTATGGCCCTCAACACGGACTCTGACATTGGGAGGTGGGAACAGCAGATCAGGGAGACATGCATCATGAGATTCTGAACTCTCTCCGAGGTCAGGAATATTTTGCACTGAAGAGCATCTATCCAGGCCCCAATATAGTCCATCACCTGTACAGGATCTAGGAGAAATTTGGATGTGTTGATTGTGATGCCCAAACACAGGGCAAGTGTCAGAAAGTAATCCCTGGTTTGGGAAAGTAGACGCCTGGTGGGAGCAGTGAGGAGCCAATCGTCCAGGTATGGATAGACCTGAATCCCCTGAAGCCTCAGGTGAGCTGCTACAACCTCCATCACTTTGGTAAACACCCTGGGGGCTATGATGAGATCAAAGGGTAGGGCTCGAAATTGATAATGACTGGCTCCTAGCAGGAAGCGGAGGAACATCCTGGAGCTACTGTGCATTTTTATGTGATAGTAAGCATCTTGGAGGTCTAACGAGCACATCGTCGCTCTCTTGCAGGTACGGCATGATGGACTGTAGCGTGACCATCCGGTACTTCTCTTTGGCAACATACAGGCTCAGGTTAGAGAGGTCCAGAATGGGCCTTAAGTCTCCTGTTTTCTTTGGCACCAAAAAGAACCTGGAGTAGAAGCCCGATCCGGACTGATCTGGGGGGACGGTTTTGATGGCTCGTTTTACTAGCAGCTTGGAATTTCCTGCGCTGCTGCCTCCCTTTGCGTGGGTGGAACGTCCGGGAGGTGTCTGGGAGATATAGGGTAAGCCACAAAGGGGACAGAACATCCTCTGGATATGATTTGAAGCACCTAGTGGTCCGTTATGGACTCCCATAATGCTGGGTGCAAGGACAATCATCCCCCGACTGCCTCCAGAGTAGATCAGCTGGGCAAACCCTCAGGGTTGCTGCCAGATTCTGTACAAGAACAGTTCTAGAAACCCGAAGTTCCGCGGACCCCCTATGCCTCTGGGCCGGCGTCCATTCTGTCCCCCTCTGCCTCTAGGGGAAGAAGAGCCCCGAGTGTCCTGGGAATACGGAGACTTCCAGACCCACATCTTCTTTTGCCCTCTCTGGTTCCAGGAAAGAGGGTTACAGAAGTGGATTCCAATGGCAGACAGCGTCTTCCCATCCTTCTCACTCTGGACTAGTGTCTCCTTGACAGTCTTACCAAAAAGTGTACAGCCATCATAAGGGGCACAACCTGAGCCAGGCGTTAAGCCTCATGGACACACCAGACCCAGCCGCCCTAGCTGCTCCTTCCGTAGCATGTGAGAGAAGTCGCATGGACGTATTAGATACTCCTTTTAAAGTGGCCATCCTCGCGGAGAATGAAGCCTTGTCCTCCTGCGACATGGACTTGGGGGGTGGGGGGAAGACTCCTCCAGCTCCTTTACCAGGTCGCGTTGGAGTCTGGTGACATGGGCCAGGTAGTTCAGTGCCCTAATGGAAAACCTAGTTGAAGCATACACCCGCTTCCCTAGGCGGGCCATCATCATCAACATTTTTAGGAATGTAGTTAAGGGGCAAGCATTGAGGGCATCAAGGTTAAGAGCTGATGACAGAGAATTTGAATATGAATTACGTGATCTGAGAGAGAGACTACAAGAGAGATTATGTAAATCGGGAAACAGAGGAGATCTTAAGGAATGTCAAGAGCTGGAGAGAAGATATACAGAAGCCATATTTTTCATTGAGCACAATTAAAAGTAAAAAAGGACCACAATGTGTGAATAAATATGTACGGGTCCCCACATAATTTTCAGCAATAAAAATGTTATAACAGACATTAAAAAGCACTGGCCAATTTTAATTTCAAATGCTGAAATGAAAAATATATACTTTGCTACCCCAAAGATCGCATAAACAGAGATTTAGATGCCAAAGGTACCACCCCATGCAATAAATGTAATCAATGCCAATATCTAGATAGCACTTACAGTTTTAGACATCCAGATACTGGTGTGATAACTTCATTCAATGTAATAGCAGATTGTAATACCAACAACATAGTTTAACTATATGCAATGCCTGCTCAGCATATGTTGGCAAAACCAACAGGAAATTTAAGTTTAGAATAAGAGAACATCTGATGAACATCAGAAAGGGTACCTTGCCAAATGCACTGACAAAGCATGTCAAACTAAAGGGGCAAACATATACATTTAGATTTCTAGCTATTGAGAAAACTTGGGACAATGGGAGGGGGGGACTTAAGTAACCAAACAGAAATATCAGAGACAAGATGGATAACTAGATCGAGGACTGACAGGGGGAGAGGATTAAATGACAAGGTTCCTTTAAAGCCCAAGCTGAAAAATAGGAATCTTTTTAAATGAAGTACAATACACATGTTTTTTATATTTGTATATATTTAATTATACACTGAAAATATGTATATTATCTTAAGATGAGAAGTTGCAAGTTCTTAATTGGTATATGGGTGTGACATGGTTTATTTTAACCATGATGCGATTCTGATTGCTTGCTGATCTCAACATTTTAGTATATTTGGAAAGAAGTGATTGTTAACAGTATACTGGTCTGAAGAAGTGGTGGCAACACCATGAAAGTGCTTACCTGTTCGAATAATTTTTTTTTGTGTGATTTTATAGACTGGACTGTGATTTACATCTTCCTGAACCATTGGCTGTGCTGTTGGATGCTGTTTGTAGGAATATTGATTTTCTTTGTGACACCAACAGTACATTTATCCTAGCTGCGACCTGGTTTGTATTTTTAAAGTTTATTTAACTTGGCTTTAGTTGCATGGTTGAGCAGTTGTACTTGACTAGCTAGCGCTTAATATATTGCTTACTTAACCCAGACATATACACATAAGCAAACACACACAAACACACACACACAAACACGTGTATTTGTATGGAATAGTCTGTATCTGTATGTCATCTACATTTTCATAATCATACACACATACATGGAATGCCTTGTAAAGAAATGTGAGATACAAGTAACAACCATGGAATAAGTGATGCATAATAAATTCACCAGGAGACAATAATTCTGTAAGAACTGTTCTCTGGCTCCTTTTTATAAGCCCATTTAACTCTTAAGGGTACAGAGGTATCTATTCTTCAAAAACATATCACCAAACTAACCTCATACAACACAAAATTTGTAATCTATGTTTATGGTATTTTTATTTAAGTAAGAAAACACATGCAATATCGTCTCTCCCTCAGGATGAGTCACTTTCACTAAAATTGAACAGAGTACATATCACAAAGCCAAACAGCATGGCTAACACTACCTTCATGACTCAACAAATCTAACTAGCAACAATGAGGAGGCCAACTTTGTGCCACATGGTCAAACCCAAAGTAATGACATCTGAGGAACTACATATATCCAGCTTCCACTCTGGAGTAAATCCTAAAATTCTAACGGTTTTTGGACTTTCAAGTGTTTTATTTATTTACTCATTTCTTAACTGGGTAAGCCCATTGGACACACATGCTCCTTTCAAGGGTAACCCAGGAGCAATGTCTACTTAGGTGGTGGAAAGAACCAAAACCTGTACCCTGCACTACAAGAAGAGGCATATTAACCTTAATGCCAGTTTATGCCACTCTGAGGTATTTTAAGGGTTTTTGAAACATGTCCAGTGGGATGCCTAGATCGCTCACTGGGCTTATGAAGACAAAAACAATAAAATACTGTGTTCTGGAGATATAACCACCTCAGGATGATTCATACAATAATAAGAAAGGGCAGTGCAACAACCAACATGATGATGGGATGCACAGTTATGAAAGTGCACTCAAAGTTAATGTAATCCTGACACTGTAGAAGGCACAGGTAAGGTCAAACGATGGGCACCAATGCCAGTTCTGTCAGCTTGAAAAGGAGACTAAGACTGGAGGATACACAACATGCAGCCTGGAGAGAGTAAAAAGTAGAGGATGTGGATGAATTATACCATAAGGTGTTGATAGGCAAGGAGATGCTAAATAAATCATTCCATAACTGTGAAATGGGACAGGGTGAATGAAGGGCTGAAACAAATACTGTTTCATACAAAATGCCGAGATCCTAGCCTGCAGCTAAAGAACAAAGTACAACGCGAATCAATAAAAGAGATCAATAATGCTGAGAAAAATGGAAGGAGAAACTGGGTAAGGGATTTGAAAGGTTACAGGGTTTTTTCTGTGAAGTCTGAAGATCTATTTTGGATTCAATTTCTTTACATAAAAAATGGTGTTCCGGGTTAAAGGTGAGACTAATGTATGTGACAAACATCATGTAATACCTGCCCAGTCTGCAAAATCTATAAATGTGTCATCTCATACAAAATGAACTTTGAGACAAGCTAACCTACCTGCTTTCATCAGACATGTAATCCACCTCCATTCCTTCAAAATCGCCATCATCACTGTCTTCAAAAGCTTCATCGTCTGAACCTTTCTTTTTTTTCTTCTTTTTATCATTAACTTTTTTCTTTTTGTTTTTCTCTTGCCTCTCTTCTCTTGCTCCAGCTATGACAGAAACAAAAATCAGCATATGATGAACACATATCACAACACAAAGAAATTAATTTGGAAAAATTAGAAGGCTACATGACAGAAGACAGTACTTAGGGGAAACAGAGACTTGAGAGAGCTTTTCATGGATCAGTGAAGGAACTGCACAACCAGCTGGGCTGTATGCACCTGACCAAATTCTGAATAAAGTAAGAGAAGGCACTTAACCTTGTGTACAAGACAAGACAATTGATTTACACACTAATGCCATGCTTTCATGCACTAAAGGCAACGTCAGACCTCTGTATAATTTGACATCTGGTTAATACACTGCCATAGTGGTGCAAAAGGTACACTATGCACAATATCACTTAAGTGCATCAAGAGCTAATAGGGTTACGTTTAATGAAAACTCATAGTTTAACAGTAACTTGTTTCACTACTGTTCATCTGTCAGCTCTAAGTCATTCAAGTTACAAACAGCTGCAACTCTCCCTCTTACACAACATGCCTGACAGCAAGTCTTCTCCTTTTGGCAGGCTTATGTTCCCACATATTGCAGCTCTTCTGACATTTGCTTTTTATACTGTCTCCCTTTACAAGCTTATTTTTACTAGTCTAAAGTAGTTAGACTTATTTAGAAGGCTGCTAGCTTGCAAGTGAAAAAAGTCTGCAGTAACAACAAGGTTATAATATTTTTTATGTCTTCCTTTATAATCAACATTTGCTGAGAATCATTATTATTATTACAATCGTATTTCAACTTACGGCCACTTCTGGTAATCAACAACTTACTACAAATTTGACAGTTTACTGGAAAATGTTCAGTCAAATAGCAGAATACACAAGGCTTGACTATGTATGCATGTATCAGATATGTGAATATTTGGGCCTGTGTCATCACATAACACATACTGATGAATGTCAAAACACTGAAACCAAATACTTGAACAGTGAACTGGTTTCTTAAGGAGAGCACTGCATAGAAGAGAAGCTGGCCTCTTAACAGCTATGCAAGAAAATAAAGGGATGCTTGTCTCTTAAGGAAAGCTGTACACAGAAGTAAGGGGGCACTGGTCTAGTAAGAATAGCTGTAAATGGAAGATGACTGTGCATGCAAAGATGAGAATGCTGATCTGTTAGAGAGTGTGAGTAGAAGGAGGGTAGCCCCCTTAACAGGTTGTGCATGGATGGATGGGACGGACCTGAAATAAAACAAAGGTCTGCAAAGATCTAAATTAATTAATTATCATCAGCAGCAGAAGCTGCAGAGTATGACTATACAGGACTTTAAGGTGCAGTGTCACGTCAGCAGTAGACTGCAAGTGACCCTACCAGGAGAGTCACATAAGCTAGCTGCATGTGACCACGGCGGCTGTGAAACCGCATCAGTTGGGTACATGAGAGCGCAGCAGTTGTTCAACGGCATTAGCTGGCTGAATGAGACCACAGCAGCTGTGCAATGGCCCCCCTCAAAAACC
>NC_056749.1:33840439-33869326 GCF_019279795.1 Protopterus annectens
CCCGATTCACCATTTTAAGGGTGGGCGTTCGAAAGACATGCGTTGAATGGGCGTGCCTTCGTTGAAGGTTGGGCGTCGGGTTGGCAACTCGACACCATAAAAAACAACTGCCAATCATTAGCGGACTGGAGTTCCACTGTGGCAACCCCTAACTGGGAAAAGCCGAAAGACAACAACTTTAAACAGTTAATGCAATATCATCTGCATAATTATACATTATTGGTAGCTGTACTTCCTTCATTTTGTATCCACCACTACTTGACATTTTATTAATTTCTTTCATTATTACATTCATAGCTAATGAGAAAATTACAGTACTAGATGGGTAACCCTGCTTTATTTCACATTCTATTTTTATTTCTTCCCCAATCCAGCTACTTACATGTAGTTTCACATAGTTCTTTTCATAAACAGATTTTATTACTTGTAACTTTTTTACTTGCATTATATGCGTACAATATTCCCCATAATGATTTAGACTGAATATCACCATGGAATTTACTTATATCCACTATAATAACCATCGCTTCTACATTTTTATTTATGATATCAATTATTCCTCTTATTATGCATAACAACTCTTGACTTCCTTTTCTTCTGAATACAAACTCAAGCCTCCTTTCTCTCTGCCGAATCTTGGCTCACTAACCACCAGCTAATATTGAACTCAAACAAAACACAGCTTATCTTCCAACCCACGCAACATACCATTCCTGACCTCTCATTCAACATCATACCCAATAACACTATCATATCTCCTGAATTGCTGAATTTCAGAAAGTACTGGTCCGGTGCACATTTCTTCAGCTTGAGGTTTGGGAGTTACAGCACTGGGGGTTTTACAGCCGGCTTGCTTTCTTCATTAGACTTGCAGCCGCCTTGCTTTCTTCATTAGACTTGCAGCCTTTGCTTTCATTAGACTTGCAGCCTTTGCTTTCTTCATTAGACTTGCAGCCTTGCTTTCTTCATTAGACTTGCAGCCGCCTTGCTTTCTTCATTAGACTTGCAGCCGCCTTGCTTTCTTCATTAGACTTGCAGCCGCCTTGCTTTCTTCATTAGACTTGCAGCCGCCTTGCTTTCTTCATTAGACTTGCAGCCGTCTTGCTTTCTTCATTAAACTTGCAGCCGCCTTGCTTTCTTCATTAGACTTGCAGCCGCCTTGCTTTCTTCATTAGACTTGCAGCCGCCTTGCTTTCTTCATTAGACTTGCAGCCTTGCTTTCTTCATTAGACTTGCAGCCGCCTTGCTTTCTTCATTAGACTTGCAGCCGCCTTGCTTTCTTCATTAGACTTGCAGCCGGCTTGCTTTCATTAGACTTGCAGCCGGCTTGCTTTCATTAGACTTACAGCCTGCTTTCATTACATTTACAGCCGGCTTTCATTACATTTACAGCCGGCTTTCATTACATTTACAGCCGGCTTTCATTACATTTACAGCCGGCTTTCATTACATTTACAGCCAGCTTTCATTACATTTACAGTCAGCTTTCATTACATTTACAGCCAGCTTTCATTATATCGGTCTCGACTGTCCTGGTTACTAGTTTAAAGGTCAGTGAAGTAACTGGCACTTTGCAAAAGACAAGAAAAATGATGCATGCTGTGCAGGCTGACTACCAACAGTAGACACACGTCACAGCAAGCCCAGGTTAGGGGAGTATTTAAACATATGAGGACTGTTTCAACATGCTGTGCAGGCAATCAGACTACCACCAGCATATACAAGTCACAGCAAGCCGAAGTTTGGGGAATACTTAAACATATGAGGGGTGTTTCAAAAAGACTGGTGCTCTCAGAAAATAATTAAAAGGAGGATGCTTTCCTAAATTAGAGTCAGCCAAGTTGAAGTTACATGATGCAGCAACTTTAATGGCTAGGTTAACAAAGGAAACAGAACTGGTGAGGAGGAATCACATAAGAGAAAGATGCAAAGTCCACATGAAATCTCAATGAAAATCTGTCAGATGGGGGACAGTGTCCAACAGAAGTACTCTAAGCTTTTAGATACAGATACTGAGCTTGGATAAATACCACCAAAGAAAGAAAGGATCTTATGTCTACATGCTCATACAGGCCCATTTCTATTTTAAAGTAATATAATAAGATCCTTACGGCAATCCAGGTGATAAGACTACAGAGGCATATGACATTTCTGGTGTACCCTGATCAAAGAGGGTTTATCACTGTTAACTGAAGAAACAAACAAGAGTAGTCTATGCTATGAAGCAGCTTAGATGTGAAAAAGTTTTCAGTCAGTGTGAACTGGAGTCATCTATCTAGGATATTACACCACTCTGCATTATCTGTGGAATTCAGTCAGCTGCTACCAAGGATATAAGGGGGGGGGTCTGTGCCTAGAGTTAAAGTGAATACGGAATTGTCAGACAGTATGGGATTAGCTTGAGGTAACAAACAGGGTTGTCTGCCTTCCCTCATTCTTTTTATTGTACACTTAGAACCCTTAACCTGATGCTCTTCACTGGATATAGTCTGGGACCGGCAAGAGATGCTAGAAGAGACTGCCAACTCTCCATACCCCCATGTGTTTGCATTACGCTTCAGACACCTCTGCTGAGGCACTTTATTCCTGGATTTAAGGGACACTGAAATAAGGGGAGAGGAATTTAAAATGTCACTCCATGCAGATTTGTGGACCCATATCTATACAGGAAGAATGCAGAGATCCTGTAATCACAACTACACAGGTAAAAGCAGCACTCTCTAAAGCCAAAAACACAGCATCCATGGGACTGGACAACATCCCAGGTTGCATTTTAAACAAACTTCAGAACGAACTGGCTCCCCACCTGAGCACCATATTCAATCATAGCCTCAAGTCAGGCTTTGTGCCTACTGAATAGCGTACAGCAACAGTTATCCACTCCACAAAGGAGGAGCTACCACTGATCCTCAGAACTAGCGACCTATTAGCCTGACGAGCCTGGTCTGCAAGGTCATGGAACGTATCATCATGGAAGACATTGGTAACCTCCAGACTCTGGACCCCACCCAGTTCGGGTTTGTGAAAGGCAGATCATACCTCCTGAACCTGGTCAACTTCTTTGAGGCAGTCACCAAAGCCGTAGACGAGGGTAAGGTGGTTCACACAGCCTATCTTGACCTCGCCAAGGCTTTCGACACCACCTCCCATTCTGGAATTATAGCTAAACTCACTAAACTAGATATAAATCCCTATGTCACAAGATGGGTTGCCAACTGGCTCACTGACAGAACCCACACTGTAAAAGTTGCAGACTCCAAATCTGGCTTCAAACCAGTGACAAGTGGAGTACCACAGGGTTCAGTCCTGGGACTTCTCCTGTTTGGTATCTACCTCTCTGAAGTACAGGCCACCACAGAAGGCCTCTGGCTAACGAAGTTCACAGATGACTGCAAACTAGGAGATACAGTTGAGTCCCCAAATGATGTGGACATCCTACAGAAGGGCCTCACTGAGACAGATGCCTGGTGTCAGAGCCATGGCCTCAAGCACAATGCCAAAAAGTGCATTGTTATCCCCTTTGGTAAAAATTCTGTACCCATATAGTGGCAGTCTTCTTAACGCCGTATGTGTGATAAGAGACCTTGGGACCCAGGTGGACAGTAGTCTCTCCTTTGATAATCACATTGCCACAGTAGTCCGGAAATCCTTCTACGTGGCACACATCACAAAAGGATTCTCATCCAGGAAAAAAAGATGTCATTGTTCCCATCTACACGACACTCATTAGACCCATTATAGAGTACAACGCCCCTTTTGGAATGTACCTCACAAGACATCTGCAGCAGCTGGAAAGGCCGCAGAAATACCTCACAAAGAGGATTACTGGCCTCAAACAGATGCTTTATACTGACGGTCTCAAAAAACTCCAGCTTTAGTCTGTAGCATATCGCCTACTCCGAGGTGATGTTTGCCTAACATATAAAGCTATGTCAAACCCAGAGCTGTTGAACATGCTACACCTAAAGAAATCCCTCCGACCTACACGCTCTAGGGACCTAAACCATGTCACCACAATAAACCGGATATGCTGGAGGGATAGATTCCTGTCCCAGAGACTTCCCATACTCTGGAACATGCTACCCAGGTATGTCAAGAAAAGTTCCTCATTAACACTCCAAGAAAAATCTTGAGTGGATGGGAAATAGGAAATACAACCCAGGGATCACTTCTGTGGCTCTGCTCGACAGGGGCACAGGAAATTAACTTTCTTGGGTTGGCGTAAGCCAGGGAACTTTGTTGGCTAGGCTTACTTAGGCTTTAGGGCCAATCACCTAGTACCTACCTATGAACCTATGAATATATAAGCCTTGACATGACCAGAAATGTTGCTTGGCAAGTTAAATCATTTTAGGCAATTGACAAAGTACAAGTTATTAGTAATGAAGCCAAAGACACTGTCACTTAACATTATTTCATTAAGGACATTTCTTTTTTGGAAGGTTGGTGGTTTTAGGTATTTGGATATTCAGCTGAATTTCACAATCCTTATACAGTTATCAACCACATATGAAATGCTGCTTGCTAAGTGCAAAGTTTTGTTCCAAAAATGGCAAGTACTGGATATGAATTTTGCAAAATGGGTGACCTCGTTACAAACGATGTTGTTTACCCAAGATCTGTATTAATTTTAAATCACTCCGTTATCCCTGGGAAAGCTTTTCTTTTCAGAAGTAAACAATACTGTTTTGTAGAACAATGGTAAGCTGGAGTGGCACAAGAAAATGTAATTTTTCTAACGGATCAGAGTGAATTAGGAGTACCAAATTTGAAAACTATTGGAAAACCAGTCAGATGAGAGTGTTTGCCATCTGGAATATGAAGTGAAAAGACAGCCTAGGTCAATTTACTAAATCAAATATGTGTAGAAGAAGAAAACAAAACACTATGCCAAATGTTTTGGTCTGCAGAACTGTGTCATGGCAACAGGGTCACATAGGCAATATCAGCTCAGCTAGACTTGTAAATGAAATTAAAGGGAGTAGGAGAGTCTAGGGGCATATTGGCACCAACAGTACTATGTATAAGAGCAAACAGAATACTCCCATAAACATACAACAGAGTAGCCAGGCAAGGAAATTACTACACTGGGAGCAGTTAGGACAGAAAGAACTGTAAGCAAGGTCCCAACGCAAGGACAAAAAGAACTGTAAGCAAAGAGAACAGTTAACTTATAGGGTATTGGTGAAAACGTTTAAGTGGACTGTGAGCAACACATAACTTTCTAGTGGGTTACTTTATTCTGCATGAACAGTGGTGTGGAATGGGACAGTTCTCTCATGTAATAAAGTTTACTATACACTATTCTGTAGTATCCAGTTCAAAGTCACGGTATGCTAACGGGTGGTATCCAGTTCAGTGTCACAGTATGCTAATGGGTGGTATCCAGTTCAGTGTCACGGTATGCTAATGGGAGGTATCCAGTTCAACATCACAGTATGTTAATGGGTGGTATCCAGTTCAGCATCACAGTATGCTAATAGGTGGTATTCAGTTCATCATCATGATATGCTAATAAATCCTGCCATTTGTTAGACTTAAGTCTTGGTGATGCATCTCGTTTTGATATGCTCTTTTATAAGCTGATGACTAGTAAGATTTGTTAAAACAAACAAAAAAAAAAGGCATCTGATATGATGCAACAAAATAATCTAACCATTAAAAACACAGAAAACCAAAACAAAAATGAAATATATTAACTCTAATCGCACGACTACATAAAAAGGGTATACACTATTCTGAGGGAAATGGGGGAAGAGTGAAAAGGCAAGGTTAACTATATGAGGAGGGGAACACCAGAAGAAATGGGAAGAGGTCTGGGATGTACATAGAGAGGCTATTGAATCAAAACATTCTGAATATCTGTGTGGAAATACCAGCATGAGTACTTCCACACTTGAGAAGATCAAGTCTCTTACTTCCAGGGGCACCAAACACTTGCTGAAGGTGTTCTGCTGGAGCAATTGAGAATGGGAGGCACATTAGGCACATTTTTGACAGTGTCTTTTCCTGGAACAATTCAAATTACAAAAGGAATTGCTAGAAATATTATGGTTGGGGAAAAATATCATTAAGTCACACTTTATTAACATCACAACTACACGGTAAATGGACCAAGTCAGGAAGACCTCTGTATTCCTTGATATTATTAGCAAAAACAAATCTGGTACCAAGAAGTGAAAACAGGACTTACCACAGAAGTGTACAAATCACTGTAACAAATAAATGACAGATAAAGTATCGGGGCTTAGAAGAACAAAGTAGAAATAAAAATGTTAACACGTGGATTCTGTGTCTCACAGCCTTTAGCAATAAGTATGCAGTTTGAGAGACTGAGGGGGGAAGTAATGCTCAGTCAGGAATGCAGGTAAATTACCGATATTCAAATGTAGCAGAAACTGCTGCTTTGCAATATTTAAGCTCTTTTTCTTCTGGACCCCTTCAGTTTCAATAAAAAAAAAAAAAATGAATGTGGTCAATGACTTTCCAAATTAGCATAAGTAAAAATATGCTCTCCATGTATTATACGATGCTCCTATTGTTGCTAATGGGTGGTATCCAGTTCAGTGTCACTGTATGCTAATATTGGTATCCAGTTCAGCGTCATGTTACGCTAATGGGTGGTATCCAGTTCAGAGTCACGGTACGCTAACGGGTGGTAACCAGTTCAGCGTCACGGAACGCTAACGGGTGGTTTCCAGTTCAGCGTCACGGTATGCTAACGGGTGGTTTCCAGTTCAGCGTCACGGTATGCTAACGGGTGGTTTCCAGTTCAGCGTCACGGTATGCTAACGGGTGGTTTCCAGTTCAGCGTCACGGTTTGCTAACGAGTGGTATCCAGTTCAGTGTCACGGTATGCTAACGGGTGGAATCCAGTTCAGCGTCACGGTATGCTAATGGGTGGTATCCAGTTCAGTGTCACAGTATGCTAATGGGTGGTATCCAGTTCAGTGTCACGGTATGCTAATGGGAGGTATCCAGTTCAACATCACAGTATGTTAATGGGTGGTATCCAGTTCAGCATCACAGTATGCTAATAGGTGGTATCCAGTTCAGCATCACAGTATGCTAATAGGTGATATCCAGTTCAGCATCATGGTATGCTAATGGGTGGTATTCAGTTCATCATCATGATATGCTAATAAATCCTGCCATTTGTTAGACTTAAGTCTTGGTGATGCATCTCGTTTTGATATGCTCTTTTATAAGCTGATGACTAGTAAGATTTGTTAAAACAAACAAAAAAAAAAAAGGCATCTGATATGATGCAACAAAATAATCTAACCATTAAAAACACAGAAAACCAAAACAAAAATGAAATATATTAACTCTAATCGCACGACTACATAAAAAGGGTAAACGTGACAAATGAAAAATTGTTCTGCTTCCCATGTGAAGCATTCCAGAGCTGAAGGTCAAATAGCATCCATATGAAACTTTTCTACTGCACCACAATTAAACCTTTCAAACTTTTACGCACTAAAAAAAAAAAAAAGGTTAGTACTACAAAGTACTAAACAACACAACTCATGGTGCCTAATACATACATTTATGGAAATAACCATTCCATTTTTAACTTAACCCAGAGTCAATGAAGCTTACCTAAAGTGCATTTTACTGCCTATGGTACAAGTCACAGGTTTTTAGGCCTACAGCCCACTGAGCAATGACCTAACCTGCCATGACATCACAGCCCAACTCCTTTCCAAAACATTCTAATGCAGTTACCAGACAAACTTCTTGCTTCACAGCTGTCCATGTACAGTGTGGGGCCTACATACTTCAATTGGGGACAGACCCGCTGCAATCCAAAATTAAATGAACATTGCTTCTGCATAAAGCCTCTAACACTACTAAGAGAATGGGCTCCCACAGCTATAAGCACAACTCCTTCAGTGTACATTAACTTTAAATGATGTGCACCACCAAAATGCCCAAATATACAGTGAATATAAAAAGTGTACAGACCCCTGTTAAAATGCCAGGTTTTTGTGATATAAAAAATGAGACCACAATAAATCATTTCGAAACTTTTCCCACCTTTAATGTGACCCACAACCTGCAATATTCAATTGAAAAACAAACAAATACGTTAGGGGGAAAAATATAAAAAATAAAAAACGTACAATAAGCTAAGTGTGCATACCCTTAAACTAATACTTTGTTGAAGCACCTTATCTACAGACATAGATTCATAGCTTTGTACTAGGCCAGCTGCCTTTGTGGACCATTTTAAGCCTACCTAATTTTCTTTTGTATGAATCAAACCCTTTACTTCTTTGTCTGGGAAGTAAACACCTAACCATTATGCCAACTCCCAACCCCCTGCCAAACCCTAGTGGGAGAAAATCTGAGCTTTCTCGACTCCCAGCCTATCCAAGGACACATACTCCATGCAGACCACTTTCAGTACGATACATGCATGCAGCTGGGATACATGCATGCAGCTGGTAGTCATGAGCCTTAATAGGAATAAATACAACATGCTAGTCCACTCTCTGTATCATCAATATAAAGACTTCCTTAATAAAAACAACATGCTGGTACACACTCTGTATTATCAATATAAAGACTTCCTGAACAGGAATAAAAAAAAACATTGCTGGTCCACTCTCTGTATTATCAATATAAAAGACTTCCTTAACAGGAATAAATACAACATGCTGGTCCAGTCTCTGTATTATCAATATAAAGACTTCCTTAACAGGAATAAATACAACATGCTGGTCCACTCTCTGTATTATCAATATAAAGACTTCCTTAACAGGAATAAATACAACATGCTGGTCCACTCTCTGCATCAATATAAAGACTTCCTTAATAAAAACAACATGCTGGTCCACTCTCTGTATTATCAATATAAAGACTTCCTTAACAGGAATAAATACAACATGCTGGTCCACTCTCTGTATTATCAATATAAAGACTTCCTTAACAGGAATAAATACAACATGCTGGTCCACTCTCTGTATTATCAATATAATGACTTCCTTAACAGGAATAAATACAACATGCTGGTCCACTCTCTGCATCAATATAAAGACTTCCTTAATAAAAACAACATGCTGGTCCACTCTCTGTATTATCAATATAAAGACTTCCTTAACAGGAATAAATACAACAAGCTAGTCCACTCTCTGTATTATCAATATAAAGACTTCCTTAACAGGAATAAATACAACATGCTGGTCCACTCTCTGTATTATCAATATAAAGACTTCCTTAACAGGAATAAATACAACATGCTGGTCCACTCTCTGTATTATCAATATAAAGACTTCCTTAACAGGAACAAATATGACATGCTGGTCGTGCTGTACATTAACAGTACACAGACATGAGAAGGACAAACACATTGTCTCAGCATGCAAGCCTTAGATGTACAGGGAATATATATCATGCATCAATGACCCTTAAAATTACAAAAAAAACACACATCCATCAACATCAGTCCTAACAGGGATGAATACACTTTCTCAGTCATTCAGTGCTTTACCAGGCACAGATGCTGTGAGCCACAATTATCCTCATCAGGAATAAATGTACATATCCATCATCCTCATCCTTCCCAGATAAAGAACAGCAAACTGTTGGCCTAGGAATGACACTGAGTGTTAGTACCCATCTTGTTACTAGAGAGCCGTAAAATGCGAAAATGCTAAAAAGTTACCAGGACGTTTAAAGACAAAAAAAAAAAAAGACTCAAGGTTGGTGCACAGCTGGAATAAAGCAGACCTTCCCCATGCTTTTCTTTCTTCTTCTTTTTGTCAGCCTGAGGAGCCGCCTTTTTCTCTTCATCTTCCTCCTCTTTCTCCTCATTTGGTTTCTCCTCCTCACTCTCTTCACTGCTCTCATTGTCCTCATCAATTCCTATTTTAAAGCAAACCACATCAGTCAGCAACACAGCTCCGCGCAACATACGTAACCAATGAGCAGCTTATTACTAATAAACGTAACCAATGAGCAGCTTATTACAAAGACATGTAACCAAACCAACGAGCAGCTTATTACAGACACATGTAACCAACGAGCAGCTTATTACTAATAAACGTAACCAATGAGCAGCTTATTACAAAGACATGTAACCAAACCAACGAGCAGCTTATTACAGACACATGTAACCAACGAGCAGCTTATTACTAATAAACATAACCAATGAGCAGCTTATTACAAAGACATGTAACCAAACCAACGAGCAGCTTATTACAGGCACATGTAACCAACGAGCAGCTTATTACTAATAAACGTAACCAATGAGCAGCTTATTACAAAGACATGTAACCAAACCAACGAGCAGCTTATTACAGACACATGTAACCAACAAGCAGCTTATTACTAATAAACGTAACCAATGAGCAGCTTATTACAAAGACACATGTAACCAAACCAACGAGAAGCTTATTACAAACCAATGTAACCAACGAGCAGCTTATTACAGACACATGTAACCAACGAGCAGCTTATTACAAAGACACACGTAACCAAACCAATGAGCAGCTTATTACAAACCAATGTAACCAACAAGCAGCTTATTACAAACACACATGTAACCAATGAGTAGCTTATTACAGGCACATGTAACCAACGAGCAGCTTATTACTAATAAACGTAACCAATGAGGAGCTTATTACAAAGACACATGTAACCAAACCAACGAGCAGATTACAAACCAATGTAACCAACGAGCAGCTTATTACAGACACATGTAACCAATGAGCAGCTTATTACTAATAAAGTAACCAATGAGGAGCTTATTACAAAGACATGTAACCAAACCAACGAGCAGCTTATTCCAAACCAATGTAACCAACGAGCAGCTTATTACAAACGAGCAGCTTATTACAAACACACATGTAACCGAGCAGCTTATTACAGACACATGTAACCAACGAGCAGCTTATTACTAATAAACGTAACCAATGAGCAGCTTATTACAAAGACACATGTAACAAAACCAACGAGCAGCTTATTACAAGCCAATGTAACCAACGAGCAGCTTATTACAAACAAACATGTAACCAATGAGCAGCTTATTACAGACACATGTAACAAGCAGCTCACTAACTTTTGAGAACATACCTTGTGGAACCTCTTCCTTGTTCACTGTCTTTAATTTTGGTTCTTCTTCTTCGGAGCTGAAAAAAACGGTTTATGAAAAGTTAGTATCACAGACAAATAAATGGAATACGAGAGAGACACGTATCTAGGTTCTTTAAGACACAGTTATGGTTCAAACATGCTGCTGTACACAACCTAAAAAACACACAAGTCAACTTCTACTTAACTAGGTTTTGTTGCGTTTTACTGGTAAGGCACTACAACTTCACAAAGTTATGGTTCTGAATGTGCAGTACTTCAGTCTCACTCACGGTCTCTCCCAGTGAATATAAAAAGACTGCAAAGGGAATGGGATCAAGGAATAAAGTGAGCTATGGCTTTGCATTAATATTTTATGCAACTAAGAAACTAAAAGTCCACTTACAAAGGGCAGCAAGGCATATACCCCTCCTTTTAAATGCTCCACATGGCATTCACATATCCCCACCCCCAAACACGCTCCCTACACTGCCACACTTTCTCTCTTGTATGCCGAATCACTTGTAAAGATTAAACAGCTTTCTCAGGAGAAAGCAAAGGGGGATGGGGTAAAAAGTACCTGCCATGGACTGTGCCCTCAAGGTGAAAAACCTCTTCCCCTCTTTCACTGGCCTACAGTCTTCAATGCAATGCTGTCATCAGAACAGCATAGGCGTCTAGCCTCCAAAGAGGTCAGAGCATGCATTATACTGCTGTTGTGAGCTAGAAAGTACAGTTGTGTACACTTACCATAAATGTAGATGTTAGAGTGTATTCACTGTTGCAGTCATTACATTTGGGTAATCCTGCTGGTAGGTTGCCCTCAGTCGGCCTGAATTCCAAAGTCTTGGGTCCTGCGTCGGCTGTTATCGCCCCTTCCCTGACGTCAGGTTGTCAGGGGTATAAAAGAAGCAGCCGATGCCATTTTCTTTAGTTTTTCTTGCCCCAGATGTCAGGTGCCCCCTAAAAGGCTAGCCAAAGTTTATATAAAATTACATGCAGCAATATAAACTTTACCTTCATCCACAAGCAAATACTTTATAGGTTGCACAAATCCGAGAAGGAAAGACAGGTTCCATCAGAAAAAAATGGGGGGATGGCGGGTGGGTAACTTGGACTGCAACAGTGAATACACTCTAACATCTACATTTATGGTAAGCATACACAACTGCACTATGTTCTTCATGTTTCACTGTTGCAGTCATTACATTTGGGTAGATTCCCAAAGCTATGGTTGGGAGGCTGGAGCTAAACCACATTAGGAGCAGCTATGAGACCCTGCAGAACTGCAGTGGCAAAGCCTGCCCTGGATTTAGAGAAGAGTGGCAGATGATAGTGCTTTGTAAAGGTGTGCACTGAACTCCAAGTAGCTGCCTCTAAAATGTCTTTGGTTGGTACTCCCCTGAGAAAGGCTGCTGAAGTGGCTGCAGCTCTGGTGGAATGTGGCCTAATGCCCTTAGGCACTGGCTTGCCATGGTATAAGTAGCAGAAACGAATTCAGTGGCCTATCCACTTTGACACAGTCTGCTTTGAGATGGCCTTTCCTTGTGATCCTGCAGCATATACCACTAGTAATTGCTCTGTCTTTCTGAAAACTTTGGTTCTGTAAAGTAGAATCTAAGCTGTCTGTGTACATCCAAAGAATGCAGAATTCTTTATCCCTTGTTCTGTGGATTTGGATAAAAAGTTGGCAGATGAATGGTTTGGTTAAGAGCCACACTGGACACTTCAGGCATAAATGTTGGGTTTGTCCTCAGGGAGACTCTGTCCGGATAAAAAACGATGAAAGGTTCCACAGCCATGAGTGCCTGTAGCTCTGAAACTCGTCTTGCAGACGTTATTGCTAGGAGCAGAGCGGTTTTCCAAGATAAAAACTTTATATCAGCAGTAGTAGCTGGCTCAAAAGGAGGCAGGGTGAGTTTTCCCAAGACATAGTTGAGGTCCCAAGCAGGCATTGCTGATCTCCTTGGAGGCCTTAAATTTTTGGCTCCTCTGAGGTACTGTTTTAATAAGGGATGAGAAAAGATTGGTGGCTCTATATTGTAATGAGCCGAAATGGCAGAGGCATGAATTTTAATAGATGAGAAGGCTAGGCTTTTGTCCAGCTCCTCAGTTAAGTATTGTAAAATCTGAGGAATATTTGGCATAGCTGTATCTGGTCCTTGTGCCTGGTTCCAAGAACAGAATCTCTTCCATTTTCCAGCATAAGATTTTCTAGTACTAGGCCTTCTGGCTTCCAAAATGGCATCCACCACAGCTTTGCTGAGAGGTGTGTTTTGTATGACTACATTATCCACCATGCTGCCAGGTTTAAAGTCCTGAGTTGGCTGTGCAGGATCTGATTGTTTTGCTGGGACAGTAGATGCGGTACGTGAGGTAAGGTCCAAGCTGGGCATGGAGACAAGCTCCTTAATATTGGGTACCAGTGCTGGTGGGGGCCAGTCTGGTGCAATCAGTATCATCTTTGGCTTCTCTGGTCTGACCTTTAGGAGTACCTTGGGGAGGAGAGGCAGTGGGGGAAAGGAACATACTGATAGGTTTTTCCAGCTGAAGGATAGGGCGTCCACTTTCCATGCTTGACTGTGAAAAATCCTTATGCAGAATCTCTATTTGGTAGTTGTGAGGGGAGGCAAATAGATCCATGTCCAGGCATCCCCACTTCCTTGTTATCATGCTGAAGACTTGTGGATCCAGCTGCCACTCGTGGGGATCCATGAGGTTTCTGCTTAGTTCATCTGCCAGAGTATTTTTCCTTCCTGGCAGGAATTGTGCCTGCAGATGTACTTGTTAAGTCAATGCTGTGTCCCACAAAGTCATGGCTAATCTGCAAAGGGGGTAAGAATGTGTGCCCCCCTGCTTGTTTATATACCACATGACCGTGGTGTTGTCTGTCCTTATCAGTAGTTGTCCTGGATGAAGTAGGTCCTTGAAGGCTGTCAGGGCATTTTGAACAGATAGCATCTCATTTTGATTGATATGTAGATGCATTTGGTTTGAGGGCCATGTTCCCTGAATGCATCTTCCTGCCATGTGGGCCCCCCAGGCATAATCTGATGCATCCCTTGTTAGTGTCTGCCGGACTGGGGGTAATGTGTGAATGGCTGTCCCTTGTTTTGGTGACAAGCCTTCGCCCACCATCGAAAATCCTGTTACAGGCAGGGAATGAGAGTAGTTATAGTTTACAGGCTGTGGCAATGTTGAGTCCAAACACTTTTTAGGTACCATTGAGGTTTCCTCATATGCAGTCTTGCATATGGAAGGAGTAGGATGCAGGATGCCATGAAGCCCAAAGCCTGCAGAATTTTTCTTGCAGATAACTGGGCCTTTGTAGCTAACATTTTGAAATAGGTAGTCAATTGCCTTTGTTTGTCTGGCATGAGATAAGTCATCTGGGCAGTTGTATTTAAGCTTGCACCCAGGATTATCATCTCGAGAGGGTACTAGTTTTGATTTCTTTTCATTGACTGTGTACCCTAGGCATGTTAGAAGCTTTTTTCACAAAACACCAGATGCTGTAGAAAGATGTCCTTGTTCTCTGCTTGAATGAGACAGTCGTCCATGTAAGGATATATTTGTATTCCTCTTAGTCTGCAGTAAGCAATTACTGGTGCCAGGCACTTTGTAAAGACCCTGGGCGCAGTAGATAAGCCAAAGGGCAGTGCAGAGAATTGGTAATGCATTGAGCCAGCCTTGACTCTGAGAGGTCTTCTGCATATTTGTCTGATTGGGATATGCAGGTATGCCTCTTTTATGTCTAAAGTTACAAGCCAGGCGTTCTTGCCCAGCATAAGCAGAAGCTGCTGCAAAGTCAACATTTTGAATTTTGGTATATCTAGGAATGTGTTCAAAATCGATAGGTCCAGTATTGACCTCCAGGCCTTGTCCTTTCTGGGTACCAAGAACAGTCTTGAGTAAAATCCTTGTCCCCGCTCTTGCTCTGGCACTTGTTGAATGGCCCTCATGTCCATGAGGGATGAGACTTGTTTTTGTGCCTCTGCCCATTGATTTTTTGGCAGATCTGGCCAGCCGTCTGAATTTGGCAGGGTATGGAAATGGAACTTGTACCCTTGTGGCACGATATTTAGAACCCACTTGTCCTGGGTTATAATGCACCAATTTTGAGAAAAAAATGCTAATTTTCCCCCTAAGGGTGCAGCCAGGAAATAAGTGCTTGGTGCAGACAGGGGGAAGTCATCGGGACTGTTTCCTGTAAGGTTGTGATTTGTCTTCTCCACTTTTGGAGGTTTTCCTGCACATTTAGAGTTTAACAACATTTTCTGTTTAAGCAATGCCATGACATGTTGCTGAAATTTGAATATATGAAACTGACAGTTTAAGGCCCTTATAGCAAAGGTAGCAGATGTGTAAACCTTTTTTCCCCATCTATCCAGTGCCCTAGAATCCCTGTCAGAAGGGTTAGGGTTTTTTGCAGTGGAAGCCTTAACTCCCTTGGAACCTTGAGAAATAGTTTCTGGGTCTGCAGCAGGGTTTTTAAAAATGAATTTATGCGAGTCAGGAACCCTGTAATATCTGTCAGGCTTAACAGGAGCTGGAGGCAAGGAGTCAGGGGTAAGGCTAGACTCCGAAAACACATCTACAATGTCCAACACAGGAGGGATGGCTAGTGGTTTGTGCTGAAGTAGTAACAAGAAAACCCTGAGCCTCTTTTTAGATTCTGAAAAATCTTGGCTCTCCCAGTGGAAATGCTCCCTTCATGGTATGTAAGGTTTCCCCAAAAAAATAGTCCTCAGGAGGAAAAGCTGAAGGTATAGAGTCTTTAGCATCAGAATCCTCATAGGGGGGAAAAAAATATTCCTGATCAGAAGAGGAATCAGAAGAAATGGAAACTTGATCTGAAGATTCATAGTCAGTCTCTTGCCTAGGCCGCTTATCAGGAGGGGGATGGGAACCCCTGATCAAGGTAATCAAGTCTTCGGCCATTCTGAGCATCTGTTTTTTGGGCATGGAGGCCTGTCCACGTGGCTCTTGAGTTTGCTTCTTTGCCTTTGAAGTCGGTTTAATGTATAGATGTTTGGGTCTGAATACACCCTCAGAAGCCAGTGCCTGCTCAGCAGCTCCGGACTCATCTGAAGGATTAGCGTCCGAGGCTCCAATACCTTTCCAGCGGCATGACCGACTCCATGTGGGAGTCGGTAGCAGCCTGCGACTCTAAAGTAGAGGTCATCAGGGGCTGCGAAAGTGCCTCACTGAGAACCAGTGAACCGGCAACTGGCTTAAGAGAAGCTTCGTCGTCTGTTTTGGGCCTCGACTGTCTTTCTTTTTCTTTGCGTTTTTTGTGAACTCCGGTAGTCGGATGACTTTCCGACGACATTTCTGGATAATTAAGCCTGCGTCCAAAGTAGTTTAAAGCAAAATCATACTGACGCTTAATAGTGCGTTGGTTAAATCTAGCACAAAACCGACAACCCAGAAAGTTATGATCAGGGCCTAGGCAAGGAATACAGTAAGAATGAAAGTCCTTATGAGGTATTTGCTTCCCACAAGAAATACAATTATTAACTTTTTCTGACATTGGTTCTGGAGCAAGAAAAAAAACAAGTTTCCCCAATGGGGTACTTGGCTTTATAGAAGACTTCAGATCTGAAATTCGAACTTGAAAATCTCAGGAGTCGGCCGAATGGCACTTGCGAACTGCTTCTGCTTCGGGCACCGCACGACAAGAAAGACTAAAGAAAATGGCGTTGGCTGATTCTTTTATACCCCTGACGACCTGACGTCAGGGAAGGGGCGACAGCCGATGCAGGAACCAAGACTTTGGAATTCAGGCAGACTGAGGGCATCCTGCCAGCAGGATTACCCAAATGTAATGACTGCAACAGTGAAACACGAAGAACATCTTAAGCCCTAAAGGACAGAAGTACTTTGGAAGTTCAATCCTTCTACAACCAGCTGACTTGAGCTCAGTCCTGAAACTTTGGAAATCTGGCCAGTTAGTGACCCAGGACTTCACATCTGGTTGGGAAGACAACAACTGGCTCAGACAGATGCCGCAGATGACCATCTTTATTCTGGTGCTCAGACTTCTAAACACAAAAGTATACAACATGTGGGAGCTGCTTAGAACGATTATGAAAGGGATTACTTAACGCACCCATGTCAAAGAAAAGCAGCAAGTACACCCAGTACATACAATCATCAGCAAAAAGCTCACAATGGGCTGAACAAAGCAATTTAAAACACAATATGTACAGCCACAGCATTTGTAAAACATGCTACAGAGAAAGCAATGGGCCATCACCCATCAGTGCATTGTTACAGTCTGAATTTAGGACTCTACTCAGTTATTACAGCTACCACAAGACATACGACTGAAACCCACTGGTATCTTTGCACTCTAGATATCCAGTCTTTATAAACCAGCACAGTACCTTGAGCTGGGTGGGACTACAAGCCCATCATCACTGGCTTATAGTTAAACCTTTACAATTGTAAGTTTCATGAATTTTTGTTACAACAGACTGAATATGCGTTAACTGTGAATGTTTGTTTTTTATTTTGCTAGCCAGTGCCATTTACAACATCAAGAGACAGCTACTGTTTTTTCCTTTGCAACTGTATATGTTGACCTCTTTATGGGCTACCTAAAAGACTATTTATTTATTTAACATTTGTTAACTGGGAAAGTCCAACTTGGAACAAAGCCAATTTTCAGTGGAGGCCCAGAGAGAAAGTCTTTAGATGCATGTCTTTGTAATGTGGGAGGAAACCGGAGCACCCGGAGGAAACTCCCACGAATGGAGGGAGGACATGCAGACTCTGCACAGAAGGCACTCCAGCAGAGAATCGAACCAGAGAACCTCTTTCAATGAGGTGACAACACTACGGCTGCACCACTGCGCCATCCACTATCTATATGTCCAATATCTATGATTCCAGTCACAATTTAATTTTATATGCCATGGATAAGTAGTTGAAACATCTGGACAATCACGGATTGATTTGGACATAGGAAATCTTAGACTTCAAAAAAATTCAGAGCATAATTGAATGACAATAAATGGAGTATTCAGTTTGCAGTCTGCTAACATAAGGAATGCATAACTTTGGTTGACGTTCTGGGCACCAAAAAAAATGGCAGATTGCTCATTACAAACAATGAAATACAGGAAACCACTAACTAAAACTTCACTTTTGGATGTTTCCAGCTGTCATCTAAGACATATGCCCAAGTCTCAAAAAAAAAATTCACAGTATATCTGAATGACAATAAATGGAGTATTAAGTTTGCAGTCTGGTAACATAAGGAATGCATAACTTTGGTTGACATTCTGGGCAGCAGAACAGGCAAATCGCTCATTACAAACAATGAAATACAGGAAACCACACCAACTAAAACTTCACTTTTGGATGTTTCCAGCTGTCATCCAAGACATATGCCCATGTCTCAAATTTTAAGAATTAGACGGATTTGTCTAAATTAAAAGGATTATAACAGGTGCACTTTGGTATTCACCCACAGATTTTTTTTTTTAACATAAGGGCTCTTTTGATTTGCCCTTTTTAACCACTTTGGAAACCATATAAACAATGTTCATACTTGTAAAATATTATGGCACATAACGACAGATGAAGACCAGCTAGGGCCTCTTTTACATGACATATATGATTATGTCTTTCACAGAAGAAAATGAGTAGGTCAATACTTTGGACACTATAAAAAGTTTCATTTACATGAAAACATACAAATGACACTGCAGGCCAGGAAAATTATGAGTTCTTCATGTGGTAGTAAAAGTCCAAAACATTCTCTTCTGGTAATGCAAGGAAGACTTGAGGTAAAATGTTTTAATAAAGTGTCATAGTGAATGGGTTATCGGAGTGCTTGTAGGCAAAACCAAATGGTCATTAAAAAAGGGTTGGAACATCTGAGTGACACCAGGTGTAAAAGGAGCACCAACTATATTTTTAAACACAGTTTAATACATGAAAATGCCAAATTGTTGTTCATGGGTATTGACCATTTGTCAAAACGGGGCCCTAATACATTGAGATAGCAGGAAGCACTTTCTTTGCTCCACTAAGAACAAAGAATGATGACCAATTTGGGTGCACTCTTCATGCCTGGAATAACTGGCTTTTTATAAATGTTTATAAACATTTTAGGTTGGTAATTTTAAGGTGTTCATGTAAATACACAAGTTATGTTCTCACCACACCTACGGAATTTTAGAGTACTCCAGTTTATTTTACTGAATGTACCGTTGAAGTTTGTTGGGTTGACTTTAGCTAACTTTCTGGTAGGTCTGTACTAGTAATGGTTTAAGGTAGTGGAGGTGTAGCGTGTTATGTAGGCAGACTGACTGTCACTAATATTGCAGGGGAGAGTTCCTGCTGAAGAACTTTTTTTAGGGTCTGAAACTAAAATCCAGTCTAGAATGGAGCCACTATTGTTGTTGTTTCTAGGTTGGGTTATGCTAGTGATACGTTGAGTAAAGTTACAGAGATTTATGGCTAAATTGGGAGAGGTAGTTCACAGGTTCATAGGTTTATACTAGGCTATCTGCCCTAAGGCATTTATAAGCCTAGCCCAAATTTTTGTGGCTTACGCCACCCCTTATATGAAAAAATACTGTGCCCATTAGTTTGTTGTGCCTCTGTCCAGCAGTGACACAGAGATGATTCCCGGGGTAAACCTACGATCTCCCATCCACAGGTCAAGATTTCTCTTGAACACAGCCAGCGAGGTGCTCTGCCTCACATGGACCGGGACTCTATTCCACAGCATAGGGAGTCTCTGAGTGATAAATCTATCCCTCCAGCACGTCCTATTTATATCCGTGCTAAGGTTTAAGTCGCTTGCTCTAGTGGTTTTGGTGGATTTGGATCTTTTGAGGTGGAGCATGTCCATTAATTCCGGGTTGGACATGGCCTTGTATGTCAGGCACATGTCACCTCTGAGCAGACGGTATGCGACTGAATAGAGCTGGAGTTTCTTCAATCTGGCAGCATATGACAGATTTTGGAGTCCCTTTATCCTTTTGGTGAGGAACTTTTGGGGTCTCTCCAATTGCTGCAGATGTCGGGCGAGATACATCCCGAATGGGGCATTGTACTCGATCATTGGTCTGATAAGTGAAGAGTACAGGGGAACAATGATCTCACTAGATCTGGATGTGAATCCCTTCATGATCAGGTGGGCAATGTAGAAGGTCTTTCTAACCACTTTAGCAGCGTGAGTGTCAAAAGAAAGGCCACTGTCAACCTGGGTCCCCAGGTCCCTGATAACCTCTTCTGTGCTTAGTGGATTGCCACCTATATGGTAGCTTGGGGTTACCTTGTTTTTCCCAAAGGGTATGACTATACATTTTTTGGCGTTTAACTTCAGGCCATGGCTCTGGCACCAGCTATCTGTTTCCGTGAGTCCCTTCTGAAGGATATCCGTGTCCGATGCACTTTCCACTATGGCGCCCAGTTTGCAGTCGTCAGCAAACTTTGTCAGCCAAAGTCATCCCATGTTGGCCTGTACTTCTGAGAAGTAGATGCCGAACAATAGGGGGCCAAGGACCTGTGGGACACCACTTGTGACCGGCTTGGAGTCTGACATAGCGCCAGCAACTCTAACCCTGTGGGTTCTGTCCTTAAGCCAGTTTGCAACCCATCTTGTGACATATGGGTTTACATTTAAGCTGGTAAGTTTTTCTACAATACCCGAGTGGGGTATTGTGTCGAAAGCCTTTGCAAGGTCAAGGTAGGCTGTATGGACTGCCTTTCCCTCATCAATGGCCTTGGTGACTGTTTCGAAGAAGTCGACCAAGTTCAAAAGGCATGATCTTCCCTTAACGAAGCCAAACTGGGTCGGGTCCAATGTCTGCAAGTCCCCTAAATCTTTGTTTATGAGCTCCATTATGATCCTCTCCATAGCTTTGCAGACTAGACTTGTTAAGCTTATGGGGCAGTAATTACCAGGGTCCGTAAAGGCACCGCCTTTGTGGAGTGGGACCACAGTTGCCTTATGTGCGGGTTTAATTCCTCATTTAGCTCGTGTAGCACACAGCCGGGGACACCATCCGGTCCCATTGATGCTGTGTTTTTAGCTTTAGAGAGAGCAGCTTTCACCTGCGCATTTGAGATGTCTGGGAGGCTACAATCCGCTGGGATAGTTATCTCTCCTTTAGGGGGGGAGAGGGGGGTGAAGTCTGCACTGAACCTGTCTGCCAGTATGTTGGCAATGTCTGTGGGTTCAGTGATTTTTGTATCATTTTGGACTAATTCTGAGCATATCTGGGAGTTTCCACCCAGGTTCCTAACATAGCTGAAAAAGGCCTTATGATTGTCCTTTGAATCCATGGCAATTTTTCTCTCAAAATTGGCCTTAGTTGATTTTATGAGTGCTAGTATTTTTTTTACTAATAATGATCAGGGGTGACTTCCCTTTTATGGATTTTGTCTTTTATGGATTTTGTTCCATCATGTAATAGCTTTCTCCTCTTATTGTAAAGTTTGTTAATGGCTGGGGTCCACCAGACTGGACGTTTGCCCTTTGTGGAAAGAGTCTTGGTTTTATTTGGGCTTGCCTGATCCATGCAGTCCTGGAGGTGTTCATAGAAGGCATTTGTAAGGGCTTCCGCAGCTTGGGTTGTGGTTTCCACTGGCTCGGGGGCCTTGAAGGATACCACACCAGTCTTGAGTAGTGTGAAGTTTGCTTTAGAGAAGTTCTTCACTGTGGTCTTTTTTGTTTGGGGTGGGGGGATGTGGATTTCCAGTGAGATTAGTTTATGATCAGATCTCACCAATGAGTGATATACTTCCGGTGTGGAGCATTTTGTCCCCATGTTTGTGATAATGAGATCTAGTATATTTTCTCCTCTCGTGGGAACAGTGACTAGCTGTTCCATGGCATTTGAATTTATGAACTCCAGGAACCATTGGGCTAGAAAGTTAGGGCTTGAGTAATGTTCCCAGTCTATATTCTGGTAGTTGAAGTCACCCAATATGATGGTGTTTGGAGATACATTTATACCCTCCAGTGTCTTCAGGAAGGCTGTGTGGGGTTCCTGAGTTTGAGAGGGTGGCCTGTAGCATGCTACAATTTGTAGAGCAGTTTTGCCTATGGTTAGTTGCACCTGGATGGTTTCCAAAGTTTCGTGCGTTGCCACCAACCTGGAGGTGTGGGCATCCTTTATGAATATGGATACACCCCCTCCTTTTGTGGTGTGGTCCGGGTTTTGGGGCCGGAACGCATGATATTAGGTAAAAACCTAATAGTGCCGGGGTGCTCTCAGGAGCCTTGAACCAGGTTTCAGTTACAGCACAGACATCGATGTTCTCCATACTGAGAAGGGCCTCGAGTGCGTGCATTTTGAGATTTAGACTTCTGGCATTGAGCAGCATTACCCTCAATTTCTTCCCATTTTTGTTTTCTAGGGTGGTAGGTTTAGAATTTGAGCCTTGCCTAAAAAAGGCACCATGGGGGTGGCAAGAGCTTTAGCCAATATCCGGAATCCCAGGGGTGACAGGTGCAAGCCGTCCCTTGCGAAGCGTGGCTTGTCAAGCATGTCATCCCAGGCAGACAGACACTGGATCCCCTTTGAATGACACCAGACATTAAGCCAATTGTTAAAGCTGATCATCTTGTCTCTATATTGTGGCATCATTCTTGGTGAAGGAAGGATACTGCTCAGGGTTAGGGTCATACCTGCCTGGGCTACATAATCAGAGTGCTCCTCTATGTCTCTTTTCATGTAGTCCAGGGAGGTACGTCTCAGGTTGTTCACACCAGCATGGACAATGACTGTGTCATATTTGCACTTGCCGTTGAGTGACCCGAGTGCTTGTGTTATGTGGCGGATTCTAGCGCCCGATAGGCAGCTTACTGTGACCCTCTCCTTGTTCAGCCTGGTGAGTGGGACGTCAGTGTGTCTGACTATGGAGTCACCTATGACAAGTATGTTTGGTCTTGTATTTGGCCTTAAGGGCTGTGACTGCTTTGCACACTGCTTTTGTGGTTTATGTGTTGCTTGTGGGGTGTCTTGAGGTAGCAGTTGTTTGGGTGTCTGCTTTGGAGGCCTCTGCTGTTTAGGTAAATTTTTACTCAGAGCCTCCGAGTATGTCTTTGTGTGTTTATGTGTTTGATTCAGTGGTGTGGTAGCATTATGTGAGGCTGGTTTTGTGGTGTGTGTAGTTGCCTTCTCCTCCTGTCTGGTCTTGCCAGTCCTGAGTTGAGAGAGCTCAGCCTCCAGTTTGGCTAAATAGTTGCATCTCTCGCAAGTATTTGTGTTATGTAGGAGGAGGAGAGGGTTGTCTGTGTACATGAGGCAGTTATAACATTGCCTCAAGATTCCCAGATTCACCAGCTGGACCAGAGAGGAGATTGACAACTGATCTTTGGACATGCTACAATATTGGGAATTCCTTAATAATTGAAAACAAGGGCCAGTGGGGAGTGAGGGTGTAGTGCTTTTAATTTTTAGTGCTGACTTATATAATTGCTTTAGTGAGCAAGTGCCAGGTAACTTGAGTGCAATGTGTTACAAGTAACTAAATGCAAAAATGACAAACAGTAACTTTCTTTCAAGTGAAACAAGGAAATAAGTACAGTAAGCAATGCAGATATCACTAGTGATCCACAGAAGCGCTGAGAAGCCGCGTATTAGGTGGAATTAGCTTCCAGGGAAATAACAAGCAAACAAACAACAAGCATATAAACAAAGCTAGATTCAGCAGGCCTGGATCTAGTCTATGCTAGAGCAAACAAGGTGTACCAATTTCAGTAAGATACAGTTCAAATATTCAGGCACTATAAACCTTTAACCAGAAATTCCCAGCTCAGAAGGGCAGAGTCCAGCCTCTTCTCCCACAAGAGTGCAGACCACGAACCTTCTTAATGTAAAATAACTGGCCTGAAGCCCAAGTGCCTAAACCAGAACTAATACACTTGGACACTGGGCTCTCAATCAGCAGTTCCCAACTTAGAAGGATGAAAGCTACCTGTCCTGCCACCACAGTGCTTGTCACAAACCTTCCTAATGTAAAACAACTGGTCTGAAGCCCAAGTGCTTAATCCAAAAGACTTAGAATGATAGCTACACTTTAATCAAGTTACAACCAAGCAGTAATAAATACAATTGAATACTTTAGAGAATGTCTGGATTAGTGCTCAAGTTACACAAACAAAGCTAGATCCAGCAGGCCCGAATCCAGTCTATGCCACAGCAAATAAGGCACACCAACTTCAGTAAGAAGCAGTTCAGATATGCATGCACTATAAGCCTTTAACCAGAAATTCCCAGCTCAGAAGGGCAGAGTACAGCCTCTCCTCCCACAAGAGTGCAGACCACAAACCCTCTTAATGTAAAATAACTGGCCTGAAAGCCCAAGTGCTTAAACCAGAATTAATACACTTTTAGAATAACAGACACTGAGACCTCCAATCAGCAGTTCCCAACCTATAAGGATGTAAGCTACCTGTTCTGCCACAACAGTGCAGACCACAAACCCTCTCAGTGCAAAACAACTGGTCCGAAGCCCAAGTGTTTAAACCAAAAGGCTTAGAATGAGTTACACCAAGCAGTAATAAATACAATTGAGTATTTTTAAGGACGCAAAAGTAAAATGAAGTAGGTAGAAACACAAGTACAGTAAAAGCAGATGAAATTTTTTTTTTTTTTTAATCTGAACAAGTGCTGAGATCAAAGAAACAGATTTGAGTGCTGAAACTAGAAAACTGGCTAGTTATAAGAAAAAAAAACAAGCTAGAAGGTTTCCCTCAAACACAGAAGGGCTTGGGGGCTCAGAAGCCTACAAATAGTCTATACCACTTAACAGGAAAGGCAGGAAATAAGCTTAAATTTTTTTTGTCTGTTTCCCAGATGCTCTCTTTGTACACAGTAGGAGTGCCTGAAATCAGAATATGATCTCACTGCACTCAGTTGAGTGAGCAAATAAGATGAGCCCAGAGGCAGGCTGATGGGCGGGCAGTTTCAAGGCCAGTAAGATTAACACCAAAACAAAAACAGGGAGGGTGGGTGGGATCTTAACATCACTTATTGTTTGAGGTCCAGGCTAAGATTTCTAATACAGGAATATTATTACCTGGTGAGATATATTTCACTACCAGGCAGAGACTTTTGAATTCATTTAATTGTAGATGTGCTATGATGAGTTCTGCTATGGAGAATTGTGGAACAGAGTTTGAGTGGGGAATGATGGTAAAGGAGTTAGGGTATAGAAGTGCAACTCCTCCCCCTTTCTTGTGAGGTCTGTCTGATCTTAGAAAGGAAAAACCTGGAGGGAGAAATTCTGTCTCTTATGTATGGCTTAGCCATGTCTCAGTTACAGCAACTACATCTGGTCTGGAATTGGATATCCATGCATGGAATTCTGGGATTTTGTTTCTAATACTTTGTATGTTAATGGTGGTGAGATGTAATGATTTGTGAGGTTTGGGAGGGGAAGAGGCAAATGGAGTAGGTCCGGGGCTGGTGTGGGGTGGATGCCCCACACTGGGATAGGCTAGTGGTACTATGAGTATAATGCTGATAGTAGTTTGCGCTGTACCATGTTGTAAGGAGTGTTGTGTACCGTGTTGTAAGTAGGGTGTTGTGCGAGTATGAAAGGATTTTGGGTTTGAGAAATAGCAATGTATTAGTGGAGTGGAGACTAGAAGATATGTTGGAGTAAGATTTGTGGTTGGGGGATCGGGCATAAGTGGTGGAGGTAGGCAAGATCTGTGTGTGACTGGGATGAAGTGTTGCAAGATAAAGAAGAAATGAGAGAGATAGAGACAGAGAAGTAGTATGGTCATAGTTAGTAGTTTCATAGTTATGAGATGAATGCAGAGGTCCCAGAGGGGGACTCTGGGGAGGGGGGAGCAGTAGCTAAAATAGAAAGTAGGAGTAGGTAGTAAATAATGATGGTACAGTGGTTGATTAGAGGGTTGGTTAGTTAGATATATTGGGTGGGTGGAGCTGGGTGTAGATTGTTTGACTGGATGATGGGTGGGGTATGGCTAACTATAAATGTAATTGCTATGGGGGAGGGTGAGAATGGGGGTAGGAAGAGGAGTAGAGTGAGCCCAAGCGAAGCGAAAGGCAAACTGAGTGGGCAAGTACTTTCCAGTTAGGCTTTGAAGAAAAGAAAAACAATCCGCAAAGTACGGAGAGGATAGGAATTATGGAGGAAACAGTGCAGCAAAGAAGCTAAGGGTGGGGGAAATCAAGCTAAAAAAGCCAACAGAAGAAAATGAAGTGGGTGAAAAATGGGAAAGAGAAAAAATTTAAGTAGTTATTTCAGAGGGTGTACAAGAAGTAGTGGAGAGTAGGCAGTGATAGAACCACTGATGGGGAGAGAGGGAGAAGAGTGCTGGAGGAGGGGGAGAGAGAGAATAAGTTTAGGAGAATGCCAGAAGAAAGCAAAGGAGGGTAGATAAGGCAATGTAGACCAAATAAAACTGGGAAGACAAGTGACAGAGAAGTGCAAGGTGATGTACTAGAGCACCACAACACAGCAGCACAACACCATAACAATGAGATGGATAAAGTTACAGTTGGGTGGGAGGTAAGTTCCCAGACACATACATAAAATATTCCCTCCTGCTCACACTGTTAAGGTATGTTTATCTCTCTCTTTTTTTTTTTTTTTATATATATTCAAACTTCCAAATATCAACCATATGGTATTCGCCATTTTGGAAGTTCGAATATTTAACAAAGACCCTATTAAAATCCAGAGGAAAACCAGCCTGCGACTATAATGACCATAAAAGTAAAATCTATACATACATATATGATACGCACTAGGTAGCCTACCTACCACAACAGGAGTGGTTTCTGGCCCAGAAATTGTAGTTTATAGGCCGTTTTGGCATTTTGTTCCATCTCTTTCAACTTTCTGGTTTCAAAGCCCATGTTTGCGTTCGTTTCCCACCTTTCCTGCAACTAGCCTAGTCCAGATACAGATTTGCTGTATCCAGGACTGTTTGCAAGCTCCTGAGCTGTGTCAAAGTTTGCTGTATCCAGGACTGTTTGCAAGCTTCTGAGCTGTGCCAAAGTTTGCTCTTCAATTTTTCCCTTAGCTCTGCTAGTTCTCTCCTCTCTTGCACTTTTACTAGCTTATTAGTCTAGCACTTTACCAGACTTCTTGTAGCAATTACTGTAGCACACAAAAGTGCTACCAGCACTAAACATTCTACAAGGAAACTGCTCCAGTACTTATTATTAATGCCCACCCCTCCACGCATGACTAAAGGTTAGTTCCCTGTGCTTTCTCCTATTAACCTGGTGAACTTGGGCATCCTGAGGCAATGTAGCAACTGTCTCATATACACTGACAACCCTCTCCTCTTTCCTCCCAACACTCAGACTTGCGAGATATGGACTTGTATATCCAAACTGGAAGCCACGCACTCTCCAGCCAAGACTGAAATAGCTGGTCAACACTTGCACCACACCACATGGAACACATAGCACTCCAGAACACACACCAGCACTGCCTTCAAATAAAAACACAAACCACGCACCCACCTTCATGGAGGCTCTCAAAAAAATCTACCCAAACAGCAGAGACCTCCAAGGCAGAAACGCACTCCACCACCACAACACAACACTAAGCACGAGACACATAACTCTCCTAAACAGTGTGCCACTCAGCCAAAGCCCCTAAGGCAAAACAGCATGCCCAACAAACTAGTCATAGGTGACTCGATAGTAAGGCACACTGATGTCCCACTCACTAGGTTGGATAAGGAGAACACAGTCAGCTGCCTGTCAGGTGCCAGGATAAGTCACATAACGCACGCACTCAGGTCCCTCAACAACAGGCACAAATATGACTCTGTCATTGTACATGTGAGTGTGAATGACCCGAGATGCACTCCCTGGACTACATGAAAAGCAACATGGAGGAGCTCTCGGATTATGTAGCCCAGGCGGGTATTACCCTCGCCCTGAACAGCATCCTACTATTACCCAGAATGATACCACAGTACAAGCAGAAAATTATTGATTTCAACAACTAAGTTTCTGGTGTCATTCTAAGGGGATCCAGTATCTGTCTGCCTGGGATGACATGACTGACAGACCTTGATGCTTTGCCAGACATGGCCTGCTGTGAAGGCTGCCAGCCTAGCGAAATAGAATTTTATAGATAATTCTGTCATATGTAAATATTAATGTAAACCACAGGGCTGTTGTCTTAAATGGTAAAAATAGTGTTACATGTGGAACTGGAAAAAATGTAACAGTTCACTCTACTGACCAAGGAAAGCAAGTTGTGACCCTTGGATGTAAACATGGCTCTGGCCAGTCTAGATGAAGACATTCTTTCTATTGTTTTAACCAAGAGTTAAATTGCTAGATTTAAACATGCAAATGTGTTTTTATTGTTCTGCTTCCTGACCAGCTGCAAGATAACAAAAGGAAATGTTAAGAATGTAAATGTAGTTTGTTAGCCTGGGAACCTAGGGAAGTGTGAAGAATGATGTAATGTGAACCAGGAATGTGATTTTAAAAACAGAGAGAATCAGAGAGCATTAAGCATTTTTGTCTTGACTATCCAACTCATCAGCACTCTGCCTGTGATCTATATGTAAGTTTATCTTAGATTTGTGTTTTCTCTTATAAATGGCTAGAGACTAGAAAGTTTAGACCAAAGTGTTTTCCTGTGATGTCAGGACGGTCCTACTGAATTATTTGAAGTATTTCCCTGTAATCTCTGAACTCTTGACTAGCACTGTATAGTAAAAAGTATTGTCTTGTGTTTTTATTTAATATTTTAAAACCTTTCAACTGTGGCCATTTTTGTAGAGATAATTTACACTCTGTATTGTACTTGCATGCCTTTGGTAAAATTTCA